>NC_053391.1:331913393-332243132 GCF_905171765.1 Bufo bufo | reverse complement strand
GAAGAGGCTGAGACTGCAGCAGAAGAGGAAGCAGGAGGAGCCAAAGACCTTTCTTGGTTTTTGAGGTGTCTACTCCACTGCAACTTGTGCTTTGTACTTAGATGCCTGGTCATGCAGGTTGAGAATGTTTATGCCTCGCTTCAGGCTCTGATTGCACAGCGTGCAAACCACTCGTGTCTTGTCGTCAGCACATTGTCTGAATAACTGCCACACCAGGGAACTCCTTGGAGCTGGCTTTGGTGTGCTTGGTCCCTTACTGTGGTGGGCAGGGCAGGCGTACTGTCTAGGGGACGGCCGCTCCGCTTTTGCACCCTGCTCCCTCTTCTGCTGTGCTGATGGCTCTGTGCGACCACCGCCTCTTCCTCCGAACTACACAAGTCACTCGCATGACCTTGATTCCATGTGGGGTCAAGGACCTCATCGTCCTCCACATCATCTTCCACCCAGTCTTCACCCCTGCCCTCCTTGTCGGTCTGCACACTGCAGAAAGCCACAGCAGTTGGCACCTGTGTTTCGTCATCATCCGAGACGTGCTGCGATGGTCCTCCCATGTTCTCATCTTTAAACATAAGTGGTTGGGCATCGGTGCACTCAATCTCTTCCACTTCTGGGGCAGGGATAGGTGGATGGCCCTGGGAAACCCTGCTAGCAGAGTCATCAAAAAGCAGAAGAGACTGCTGCAAGACTTGGGGCTCAGACTGCTTGGCTGATTTGCAAGGTGGTGAGTTGAAAGACTGATGGACATCGGCTGCAGGTGCCAACTCTGATCTAAAGGCAGGAGACTGGGTGGGAGACAATGTGAATGAACTGGAGGCACTGTAAGCAACCCAATCTACTATCGCCTGTACTTGTTCTGGCCTCAACATTCGTAGAGCTGCATTAGGCCCGACCAAATACCGCTGCAGGTTCTGTCGCCTACTCGCACCTGAGGAAGGGGTTTCACTTGTGCGAGTAGCTGGCACAGATCGACCACGTCCTCTCCCTGCAACAGGAGCTCGACCTGGGACGCTCTCCTCATATTTCTTAAATTTAGGATCTTGGCTTAAATGGGTGTTTTATTAATAGCAGAATAGAGCCACAGTATGTAAAGGGTGTATCTCACATGTACAGATGCAGACTAGGCCACAATTAAAGATTATTGCCCAAAATAGGTGTTTTATTAATAGCAGAATAGAACCACAGTAAGTAAAGGGTGAATCTCACAATGACATATGCAGCAAAGGCTGAAAAATTTAGTTTTTTGCCCAAAATGGGTGTTTTATTAATAGCAGAATAGAACGACGGAATGTAAAGGGCGTATCTCACACGTACAGATGCAGACTAGGCCGAAATTAAAGATTTTTGCACAAAATGGTTGTTTTGCTAATAGCAGAATAGAACCACAGAATCTAAAGAGTGTATCTCACACATACAGATGCAGACTAGGCCGAAATTAAAGATAATTGCCCAAAATGGGTGTATTTTGCTAATAGCAGAATAGAACCACAGTATCAGTACCGTATTTTTCGCTTTATAAGACGCACCTGAATATAAGACGCACCTAGGTTTTTGAGGAGGAAAATAAGAAAATAAATATTTTGAACCAAAAGGTGTGCTTTTGGTGGATTTTGAACTAATGGTCTGGGGATGACGCACTGTTTTGGGGCTCTGTGGATGACGCACTGTTATGGGGGATCTGTGGATGACACACTGTTATGGGGGAAATCTGTGGATGATGCACTGTTATGGGGGGGATCTATGGATGATGCACTGTTATGGGGGATGTGTGCTGTGACACATGGGGCAATGAGGGGGGCCAGGATAAGATGCTATATGTGTGGATGACACACATATAGCATCTTATGCTGGCCCCCCTCATGGCCCTATGTTTCACAGCATTACAGTACTTTATTCTTTGTATGTAAAATCTTTAATCCTGAATCAATCGCTCTCCTTTTGATAAACTAGCTGACACTGATATATATCGCCGGCCGCTATGCTGCACAGCGTGGCCGGTGATACATCAGTTACAGTGCGGGGAGGGAGGAGGGGCTGGAGGCAACTCACAGCGGGGCCCGGTGCAGTCACTGTATTACACCGGGCCCTGGGCACAGAAGTCTCTTTGTATTTAAAACCTTTCATTATTCCTAAATCCATCGCTCTCCTATCGATAAACTAGTCTAATCGCCTGCATCAGTACTCACTATGAATGCAGCATGCGGTCCGGCCTGCGTGTGACTGACGTCACTTAGTCAGTCACGCTCCTCCCACTTCATTAATGAAGCAGGAGCAGGATAAATTCATGCGCCGGAGGGACCGCACGCTACATTCATAGTGAGTACTGATGCAGGCGATTAGGCTAGTTTATCAATAGGAGAGCGATGGATTCAGGAATAGAGTTGAGCGAACACCTGGATGTTCGGGTTCGAGAAGTTCGGCCAAACTTCTCGGAAATGTTCGGGTTCGGGATCCGAACCCGACCGAACTTCGTCCCGAACCCGAACCCCATTGAAGTCAATGGGGACCCGAACTTTTCGGCACTAAAAAGGCTGTAAAACAGCCCAGGAAAGGGCTAGAGGGCTGCAAAAGGCAGCAAAATGTAGTTAAATCCCCTGCAAACAAATGTGGATAGGGAAATGAATTAAAATAAAAATAAAAAAATAAAAAATTAACCAATATCAATTGGAGAGAGGTCCCATAGCAGAGAATCAGGCTTCATGTCAGCAGAGAATCAGTCTTCATGTCATAGCAGAGAATCAGGCTTCACGTCACCCAAAACTGGAACAGTCCATTGTCAGATATTTAGGCCCCGGCACCCAGGCAGAGGAGAGAGGTCCCATAACATAGAATCTGGCTTCATGTCAGCAGAGAATCAGTCTTCATGTCATAGCAGAGAATCAGACTTCATGTCATAGCAGAGAATCAGGCTTCACGTCACCCCTCACTGGAACAGTCCATTGTCAGATATTTAGGCCCAGGCACCCAGGCAGAGGAGAGAGGTCCCATAGCAGAGAATCTGGCTTCATGTCAGCAGAGAATCAGTCTTCATGTCATATCAGAGAATCAGGCTTCACGTCACTCACCACTGGAACAGTCCATTGTCAGATATTTAGGCCCAGGCACCCAGGCAGAGGAGAGAGGTCCCATAACAGAGATTCAGGCTTAATGTCAGCAGAGAATCAGTCTTCATGTCATAGCAGAGAATCAGGCTTCACGTCACCCACCACTGGAACAGTCCATTGTCAGATATTTAGGCCCAGGCACCCAGGCAGAGGAGAGAGGTCCCATAGCAGAGAATCTGGCTTCATGTCAGCAGAGAATCAGTCTTCATGTCATATCAGAGAATCAGGCTTCACGTCACCCACCACTGGAACAGTCCATTGTCATATATTTAGGCCCCGGCACCCAGACAGAGGAGAGAGGTCCCATAGCAGAGAATCTGGCTTCATGTCAGCAGAAAATCAGTCTTCATGTCATAGCAGAGAATCAGGCTTCACGTCACCCAAAACTGGAACAGTCCATTGTCAGATATTTAGGCCCCGGCACCCAGGCAGAGGAGAGAGGTCCCATAACATAGAATCTGGCTTCATGTCAGCAGAGAATCAGTCTTCATGTCATAGCAGAGAATCAGGCTTCATGTCATAGCAGAGAATCAGGCTTCACGTCACCCACCACTGGAACAGTCCATTGTCATATATTTAGGCCCCGGGACCCAGACAGAGGAGAGAGGTTCCATAGCAGAGAATCTGGCTTCATATCAGCAGAGAATCAGTCTTCATGTCATAGCAGAGAATCATGCTTCACATCACCCACCACCGGAACAGTCCATTGTCACATATTTAGGCCCAGGCACCCAGGCAGAGGAGAGAGGTCCCATAGCAGAGAATCTGGCTTCATGTCAGCAGAGAATCAGTCTTCATGTCATAGCAGAGAATCATGCTTCACGTCACCCAACATTGGAACAGTCCATTGTCATATAATTTAGGCCCCGGCACCCAGACAGAGGAGAGAGGTCCCATAACAGAGATTCAGGCTTCATGTCAGCGACTGAGCAGAGGATCAGTCTTCATGTCATAGCAGAGAATCAGGCTTCATGTCACCCACCACTGGAACAGGCCACTGTCAGATATTTTTAGGCCCCGGCACCCAGACGGAGGAGAGGTTCATTCAACTTTGGGTTGCCCCGCAATATAATGGTAAAATAAAAATAGGATTGAATGAGGAAGTGCCCTGGAGTGCAATAATATATGGTTAAGGGGAGGTAGTTAATGTCTAATCTGCACAAGGGATGGACAGGTCCTGTGGGATCCATGCCTGGTTCATTTTTATGAACGTCAGCTTGTCCACATTGGCTGTAGACAGGCGGCTGCGTTTGTCTGTAATGACGCCCCCTGCCATGCTGAATACACGTTCAGACAAAACGCTGGCCGCCGGGCAGGCCAGCACCTCCAAGCATAAAAGGCTAGCTCTGGCCACATGGACAATTTGGAGACCCAGAAGTTGAATGGGGCCGAACCATCAGTCAGTACGTGGAGGGGTGTGCACAGGTACTGTTCCACCATGTTAGTGAAATGTTGCCTCCTGCTAACACGTTCCGTATCAGGTGGTGGTGCAGTTAGCTGTGGCGTGGTGACAAAACGTTTCCACATCTCTGCCATGCTAACCTTGCCCTCAGAGGAGCTGGCCGTGACACAGCTGCGTTGGCGACCTCTTGCTCCTCCTCTGCCTTCGCCTTGGGCTTCCACTTGTTCCCCTGTGACATTTGGGAATGCTCTCAGTAGCGCGTCTACCAACGTGCGCTTCTGCTCGCGCTTCTTCCTATCACGTTCCAGTGCAGGAAGTAAGGTGGGCACATTGTCTTTGTACCGTGGATCCAGCAGGGTGGCAACCCAGTAGTCCGCACACGTTAAAATGTGGGCAACTCTGCTGTCGTTGCGTCATGTGTGCCAGGCTGCCCAGAGGGAAGGACAAGCTGTCCTCTGTGGGAGGCGTATCGTCATCGTCCTGCATTTCCCACCAGCCACGCACCAGTGATGGGCCCGAGCTGCGTTGGGTGCCACCCCGCTGTGAACATGCTTCATCCTCATCCTCCTCCACCTTCTCCTCCTCCTCATCCTCGTCCTCCTCGTCCTCCAGTAGTGGGCCCTGTCTGGCCACATTTGTACCTGGCCTCTGCTGTTGCAAAAAACTCCCTCTGAGTCACTTTGAAGAGACTGGCCTGAAAGTGCTAAAAATGACCCCTCTTCCTCCTCCTCCTCCTGGGCCACCTCCTCTTCCATCATCGCCCTAAGTGTTTTCTCAAGGAGACATAGAAGTGGTATTGTAACGCTGATAACGGCGTCATCGCCACTGGCCATGTTGGTGGAGTACTCCAAACAGCGCAACAGGGCACACAGGTCTCGCATGGAGGCCCAGTCATTGGTGGTGAAGTGGTGCTGTTCCGCAGTGCGACTGACCCGTGCGTGCTGCAGCTGAAACTCCACTATGGCCTGCTGCTGCTCGCACAGTCTGTCCAGCATGTGCAAGGTGGAGTTCCACCTGGTGGGCACGTCGCATATGAGGCGGTGAGCGGGAAGGCCGAAGTTCCTCTGTAGAGCAGACAGGCAAGCAGCAGCAGGATGTGAACGCCGGAAGCGCGAACAGACGGCCCGCACTTTATGCAGCAGCTCTGACATGTCGGGGTAGTTGCGAATGAACTTCTGCACCACCAAATTCAGCACATGCGCCAGGCAAGGGATGTGTGTCAAACCGGCTAGTCCCAGAGCTGCAACGAGATTTCGCCCATTATCGCACACCACCAGGCCGGGCTTGAGGCTCACCGGCAGCAACCACTAGTCGGTCTGTTGTTCTATACCCCGCCACAACTCCTGTGCGTTGTGGGGCCTGTCCCCCAAACATATGAGTTTCAGAATGGCCTGCTGACGTTTACCCCGGGCTGTGCTGAAGTTGGTGGTGAAGGTGTGTGGCTGACTGAATGAGCAGGTGGAAGAAGAGGAGGAGGAAGCTGAGTAGGAGGAGGAGGAGAGAGGAGGCAAAGAATGTTGCCCTGCGATCCTTGGCGGCGGAAGGACGTGCGCCAAACAGCTCTCCGCCTAGGGCCCAGCCGCCACTACATTTACCCAGTGTGCAGTTAGGGAGATATAGCGTCCCTGGCCGTGCTTACTGGTCCACGTATCTGTGGTTAGGTGGACCTTGCCACAGATGGCGTTGCGCAGTGCACACTTGATTTTATCGGATACTTGGTTGTGCAGGGAAGGCACGGCTCTCTTGGAGAAGTAGTGCCGGCTGGGAACAACATACTGTGGGACAGCAAGCGACATGAGCTGTTTGAAGCTGTCTGTGTCCACCAGCCTAAATGACAGCATTTCATAGGCCAGTAGTTTAGAAATGCTGGCATTCAGGGCCAGGGATCGAGGGTGGCTAGGTGGGAATTTACGCTTTCTCTCAAATGTTTGTGAGATGGAGAGCTGAACGCTGCCGTGTGACATGGTTGGGATGCTTGGGGATGCAGGTGGTGGTTTTGGTGGTACATCCCATGTTTGCTGGGCAGCAGGTGCCAACGTTCCTCCAGAGGCGGAGGAAGAGGCCGAGGCGGCAGCAGCAGAAGAGGTAGCAGGGGGAGCCTGAGTGACTTCCTTGTTTTTAAGGTGTTTACTCCACTGCAGTTCATGCTTTGCATGTAGGTGCCTGGTCATGCAAGTTGTGCTAAGGTTCAGAACGTTAATGCCTCGCTTCAGGCTCTGATGGCACAGCGTGCAAACCACTCGGGTCTTGTCGTCAGCACATTGTTTGAAGAAGTGCCATGCTAGGGAACTCCTTGAAGCTGCCTTTGGGGTGCTCGGTCCCAGATGGCGGCGGTCAGTAGCAGGCGGAGTCTCTTGGCGGCGAGTGTTCTGCTTTTGCCCACTGCTTCCTCTTTGTCTTTTGCTACGCTGTTGGCTCGGTCTCACCCTCTTCCTCCGAACTGTGAAAGTCAGTGGCACGACCTTCATTCCATGTGGGGTCTAGGACCTCATCGTCCCCTGCATCGTCTTCATCCCTGACCTCCTGTTCAGTCTGCACACTGCAGAAAGACGCAGCAGTTGGAACCTGTGTTTCGTCATCATCAGAGACGTGCTGAGGTGGTATTCCCATGTCCTCATCATCAGGAAACATAAGTGGTTGTGCGTTAGTGCATTCTATGTCTTCCACCGCTGGGGAAGGGCTAGGTGGATGCCCTTGGGAAACCCTGCCAGCAGAGTCTTCAAACAGCATAAGAAACTGCTGCATAACTTGAGGCTCAGACAGTTTCCCTGATATGCATGGGGGTGATGTGACAGACTGATGGGCTTTGTTTTCATGCGCCATCTGTGCGCTTTCTGCAGAAGACTGGGTGGGAGATAATGTGAACGTGCTGGATCCACTGTCGGCCACCCAATTGACTAATACCCTTACCTGCTCAGGCCTTACCATCCTTAGAACGGCATTGGGCCCCACCAAATATCCCTGTAAATTCTGGCGGCTACTGGGACCTGAGGTAGTTGGTACACTAGGATGTGTGGCTGTGGCAGAACGGCCACGTCCTCTCCCAGCACCAGAGGGTCCACTAACACCAACACGACCATGTCCGCGTCCGCATCCCTTACTAGATGTTTTCCTCATTGTTACCGTTCACCACAATAAGAAAAATATTATTTGGCCCAATGTATTGAATTCAAATTCAGGCCTTTTTTTACAGACACCTAACACTATCTGGCTATCTATTTAGGTACCGTATTACACTAATAAAGGCACAGCAGTAACGACAGATTTAGCTGAATATAAATTTGAGGCCTAGTATTTAGGCGCTGGATGACAGGAATACGTTTACGGACAGAATTAGACTTGGAATTGCACAGTAGCGTGTGTGTGAAGTTATTGAGAATAACCCTATCTGCACCTTGAATCTCATATACCCTTTTAGGGATAGATTTAAAGTAGGCCTGATACAGCAGAAACCACTAATTTAGAGAATTGCAAAATTGGGAATTGTATTTCAACCCAGAACAAAAACTGTGCTTTGACGGACACTAAATAACTTGACCAGCTAAAGCAATAATGACAGATTTGGATGAATATAAATTTAAGGCCTATTTTTTAGGCGCTGGGTGACAGGTATACGTTTACGGACAGAATTTGACTTGGAATTGCCCAGTAGCGTGTGTGTGAAGTTATTGAGAATAACCCTATCTGCACCTTAAATCTTATATACCCTTTTAGGGATAGATTTAAAGTAGGCCTGATACAGCAGAAACCACTAATTTAGAGAATTGCAAAATTGGGAATTGTATTTCAACCCAGAACAAAAACTGTGCTTTGACGGACACTAAATAACTTGACCAGCTAAAGCAATAATGACAGATTTGGATGAATATAAATTTGAGGCCTATTTTTTAGGCGCTGGGTGACAGGTGTACGTTTACACACAGAATTAGACTTGGAATTGCACAGTAGCGTGTGTGTGAAGTTATTGAGAATAACCCTATCTGCACCTTGAATCTTATATACCCTTTTAGGGATAGATTTAAATAACCACACTATTGATGGTTAAATGGACTTGGTGGCAGCTTGCCCCTGATGTAGGATATAGCCAAAAAATAACCACACTATTGATGGTTAAATGGACTTAGTGGCAGCTTGCCCCTGATGTAGGATATAGCCAAAAAATAACCACACTATTGATGGTTAAATGGACTTGGTGGCAGCTTGTGCTGGCGCACCACAAGCCGCAAAATGGCAGCCGATCACCCCAGAAAAAAGTGACTGAAAAACGCTCTGGGCAGCCTAAAAACAGTGAGCAATTGAATAGCAGCAGTTCAATGATCCACAGCTGTAGATCGATCACTGTCTTAAGTGTTTTGGAGGAGTTAATCACTGCCTAATCTCGCCCTAACGTCGCAGCTGCAACCTCTCCCTACACTTGTAACAGCAGAGTGACATGCAGCGCTACGTGACCCAAGGTTATATAGAGGCTGGGTCACATGCTGCACTGGCCAATCACAGCCATGCCAATAGTAGGCATGGCTGTGATGGCCTCTTGGGGCAAGTAGTATGACGCTTGTTGATTGGCTGCTTTGCAGCCTTTCAAAAAGCGCCAAGAAAGCGCCGAACACCGAACCCGAACCCGGACTTTTACGAAAATGTTCGGGTTCGGGTCCGTGTCACGGACACCCCAAAATTCGGTACGAACCCGAACTATACAGTTCGGGTTCGCTCATCCCTATTCAGGAATAATTAAAGATTTTACATACAAAGAGACTTACGTGCGCTGTTCCCGGTGTAATACAGTGACTGCATCGGGCCCGCTGTGAGTTGCCTCCGGCCCCTCCTCCCTCCCCGCACTGTAACTGATGTACCGTATCGCCGGCCACGCTGTGCAGCATAGCGGCCGGCGATATATCAGTGTCAGCCCTGTAAAAAAAAAGTCAACCATCATTTTATAAGACGCACTGTCATTTTCCCCCCTCTTTTGGGGGAAAAAAAGTGCGTCTTATAAAGCGAAAAATACGGTATCTCACAATGATATATGCAGCAAAGGCTGCAAAATTAAGTTTTTTGCCCAAAATGGGTGTTTTATTAATAGCAGAATAAAACCACTGTATCTAAAGTGTGTATCTCACACATACAGATGCAGACTAGGCCAAAATTAAAGATTTTTGCCCAAAATGGGTGTTTTGCTAATAGCAGAATAGAATCACGTGTATCTCACACGTACAGATGTAGACTAGGCAGCAATTAAAGTTTTTTGTCCAAAATGGGTGTTTTGCTAATAGCAGAATAGAACCACAGTATCTAAAGGGTGTATCTCACAATGACATATGCAGCAAAGGCTGAAAAATTTCGTTTTTTGCCCAAAATGGGTGTTTTATTAATAGCCAAATAGAACGACGGTATGTAAAGGGTGTATCTCACACGTTGTCGGGGGGTAATAATTCAATTAAGAATTATTAATTATGGTCATAAAAATAATTAACCATAAAAAAATTAAATTTATAAAATTTGTCATAAATTCTTAAAATCATGACCTGGTGAATTGTAGACAACCTAATTGATACAATTCACATCTGAGTCCGACTATTTCCTCAGATAAATAAGTTCTTTTTGACGTGAGATGACGTTAATGATAAAATGTAGGTCTGCATTATACAATAATACACAGGTATTATAAAAATATGCAGATTTATTGGTTACAAGATTATAAACATATATAAGTAAATAATCACAATGATACATGCAAATGAATATATATAGCGTTAATATAAAGCATTACAACAAGCTTAACAATACATGTGAGTTGAAATAACTTGTCACATTATAACCAAGCTATTATTAGGTTAGGATATCAAAATATGAACATAAGTTATATACATTACTTCTGTTCAGAGAAAACCTCATGATATCAAGATGGGCATGTCTAATCCTAGACATCAATATAGAATGCTAAATACATTCAGCCCCCCTCTAACCAACTACACATCACATGACTTCAGGCATGGGCAAATCCATCCAAGGATATAACTTAGAAGAGATAACTGTATCCTTCCACCCCATCCTGGACTATTTTCACATATATAACATTGGTAAGACTATTAAGACAAATAACAGGGATCTAGGATCTTAAACGGAAAGAATTTGAAATAAGTCTTTCCTGTGGGAATCCATCACTTAGCTTGGCGAAGAATGTTCTATCAATATATATATATATATATATATATATATATATAAGCAATCATTTAATGCTTTGCTAGATTATGAGTCTTGATTCTTCTGCAGGTAGAATGAAGCCTCACAATATCCTAAGACTACATCTCAATATGGAGATGATAAATTAATTTAATCATTTATTTATTCGCCAATCTAGATGGTATAATTACACCCACACTATCAAATTAGTCTTAATAAAATGAAATATCATTTTCTGTGTCTCTTACCAAGTCCTAGTAGGAATCTCACTTCTGCTCCTAGGAAAGCTGGGTGGTCCATCATAGCACATCTCACCATGGCTTTCATCTAGATAGACCCCTCTAGAGACTCAACTTCTCTTTTTTCCTTCTTTTCTCTCTCTCTCTCTCTCTTTTTTTTTCTTTTTCCTTCTTTTTTTTCTCTACCTCCTGTGTATGGCTTATGATCACAAACTTATCAGTTAGACACACCTTCCTAGTTTGGAACTTTCCAATCATTGTCAGATGGGCGTGACCATTGATAAAAGATGTGACATCATAACCCTACCCAGAATGCACTTTTGCTACTGTTGTAATGTCACCTACTGATACCTAGGTGGCACTGCTGTATAAGCCATCTGCATCATAGTATAAAGGGTTAACTTATGTAAGTCTGAATATACATTTTGACCTTAGAAGCTTTAATTCAAAGCTATAGGGATTAATTCTGACACTTGTAGCAATTAGAGACAGACCTCTAGGCGTCTCTCTGAATGTTTCTCACACTTTTGATTTATTGATTATGATAGTATGAATGACTTTGTTTTCTCACAGAGATATCAGTACCTCCTCTGTCATACCAAAGATGTGATTAATTGTTACAAAACACACATTTTCACAGACACTCTTCTAATGAGAAATATATACAATATACTGGATACATGTTGTCTTCGTAACATATAACAATATAATATAAACAAATATATATATGTGTCCTACTGATTGTCTTATGCTAAGGACTAACTAAGGCTCATTAAATTAATATATACATATTATATATTTTGCTTCATTAATAAATGCCTAATTGTTAGGGAATTATCACCAGCTGCATAGAGCTCATCTTTATCTCCCGTCATAAATTTAAAAGTAGACAAGGAGGCCTATTCTCAGACTGGTATATTCATGAGAAGAATAACATTATAAAAGTATAAACCTTTGTGTGACCTTAATTTGGCCTACTCAAGACATACAAAATTGTAACTATAGTCGAGCATGGCTCTTAAAGGAAATGAACATCCATCTTGCCCAAAATGGGTGTTTTGCTAATAGCAGAATAGAACCACAGTATGTAAAGGGTGTATCTCACACGTATAGATCCAGACTAGGCCGCCTATAAAGTTTTTTGCCCAAAATGGGTGTTTTGCTAATAGCAGAATAGAACCACAGTATGTAAAGGGTGTATCTCATACGTACAGATTTAGACTAGGCCACAATTAAATTTTTTTGCCCAAAATGGGTGTGTTGCTAACAGCAGAATAGAACCACGTTTATCTCACACGTACAGATGTAGACTAGGCCGCAATTAAAGTTTTTTGCCCAAAATGGGTGTTTTGCTAATAGCAGAATAGAACCACAGTATCTAAAGGGTGTATCTCACAATGACATATGACAAAATTACGTTTTTTGCCCAAAATGGGTGTTTTATTGATAGCTGAATAAAACCACAGTATCTAAAGTGTGCATCTCACACGTACAGATCTAGACTAGGCCAAAATTAAAGATTTTGCCCAAAATGGGTGTATTTTGCTAATAGCAGAGTAGTACCAAGGTATCTAAAGGGTGTATCTTACAGGTACAGATGTAGACTAGGCCGAAATTAAAGTTTTTTGCCCAAAATGGGTGTTTTCCAAATAGCAGAATAGAACCGTGTGTATCTCACATGTACAGATGTAGACTAGGCCGCAAGTAAAGTTTTTTGCCCAAAATGGGTGTTTTTCTAATAGCAGAATAGAACCACAGTATCTAAAGGGTGTATCTCAAAATGACATATGCAGCAAAGGCTGCAAAATTATGTTTTTGGCCAAAATGGGTGTATTATTAGTAGCAGAATAAAACCTCAGTATCTAAAGTGTGTATCTCACACGTACAGATCCAGACTAGGCCAAAATTAAAGATTTTTGCCCAAAATGGGTGTATTTTGCTAATAGCAGAATGGAACCACAGTATCTAAAGGGTGTATCTCACACGTACAGATGTAGACTTGGCCGCAATTAAAGTTTTTTGCCCAAAATGGGTGTTTTGCTAATAGCAGAATAAAACCACGTGTATCTCACACGTACAGATGTAGACTAGGCCGAAATTAAAACCACAGTATGTAAAGGGTGTATCTCACAATGGCATATACAGCAAAGGCTGAAAAATTTAGTTTTTTGCCCAAAATGGGTGTTTTTTTAATAGCAGAATAGAACAACGGTCTGTAAAGGGTGTATCTCACACGCACAGATGCAGACTAGGCCGAAATTAAAGATTTTTGCGCAAAATGGTTGTTTTGCTAATAGCAGAATAAAACCACGTGTATCTCACACGTACAGATGTAGACTAGGCCGAAATTAAAGATTTCTGCCCAAAATGGTTGTTTTGCTAATAGCAGAATAGAACCACAGTATCTAAAGGGTGTATCTCACACGTACAGATGTAGACTTGGCCGCAATTAAAGTTTTTTGCATAAAATGTGTGTTTTGCTAATAGCAGAATAAAACAACGGTATGTAAAGGGTGTATCTCACACGCACAGATGCAGACTAGGCCGAAATTAAAGATTTTTGCCCAAAATGGTTGTTTTGCTAATAGCAGAATAGAACCACAGTATCTAAAGGGTGTATCTCACACGTACAGATGTAGACTAGGCCGCAATTAAATTTTTTTGCCCAAAATAGGTGTTTTGCTAAAAGCAAAATAGAACCACTGTATGTAAAGGGTTTATCTCACACGTACAGATCCAGACTAGGCCACAATTAAAGTTTTTTGCACAAAATAGGTGTTTTGCTAATAGCAGAATAGAACCACGTGTATCTCACACGTACAGATGTAGACTAGGCCGCAGGTAAAGTTTTTTGCCCAAAATGGGTGTTTTGCTAATAGCAGAAAAAAACCAGAGTATCTAAAGTGTGTATCTCACACGTACAGATCCAGACTAGGCCAAAATTAAAGATTTTTGCCCAAAATAGATGTATTTTGCTAATAGCAGATTAGTACCACAGTATCTAAAGGGTGCATCTTACAGGTACAGATGTAGACTAGGCCACAATTAAAGTTTTTTGCCCAAAATGGGTGTTTTGCTAACAGCAGAATAGAATCACGTGTATCTCACACGTACAGATGTAGACTAGGCCGCAAGTAAAGTTTTTTGCCCAAAATGGGTGTTTTGCTAATAGCAGAATAGAACCACAGTATCTAAAGGGTGTAAATCACAATGACATATGCAGCAAAGGCTGCAAAATTATGTTTTTTGCCCAAAATGGTGTATTATTAATAGCAGAATAAAACCACAGTATCTAAAGTGTGTATCTCATACGTACAGATCCAGACTAGGCCAAAATTAAAGATTTTTGCCCAAAATAGGTGTATTTTGCTAATAGCAGATTAGTACCACAGTATCTAAAGGGTGTATCTTACAGGTACAGATGTAGACTAGGCCACAATTAAAGTTTTTTGCCCAAAATGGGTGTTTTGCTAACAGCAGAATAGAACCACGTGTATCTCACACGTACAGATGTAGAGTAGGCTGCAATTAAAGTTTTTTGCCCAAAATGGGTGTTTTGCTAATAGCAGAATAGAACCACAGTATTTAAAGGGTGTATCTCACAATGACATATGCAGCAAAGGCTGCAAAATTAAGTTTTTTGCCGAAAATGGGTGTTTTATTAATAGCAGAATAGTATCTCACACGTACAGATCTAGACTAGGCCGAAATTAAAGATTTTTTTACATAATGGGTGTATTTTGCTAATAGCAGAATAGAACCACAGTATCTAAAGGGTGTATCTCCCATGCCTAAAGTATGTAAGACTGCAGCCAAAGACTAAAAGGAGAAGGTGAGGATTGATAGTAAGCAGCTGTTGGTGGGCGATTCCATCATAAGAGGTGTGAAGTTTGAGGAGAATGGTGTTGTGAGATGTCTCCCTGGTGCTACCGCTAGCAGGGATAGACGACGGATCCTAAATATTGTTAGGCAAGCAAAGCAGGAAAGGGACGTGGATGTTATTCTCCATCTTGGGAAAAACGATCTGGCTTGCAATGAGGTTTCAAAGGTGAAAGAAGCTTTTCATACACTTGGAAAGGATATACGGGAGGTTGCATCAACTGTTTCATTCTCTGCAGTTTTGCCTGTGCATAACCTTCAGCATGACAGGAAGATGCGCATTAAGGAATTCAATGTATGGCTTGGTGAATGGTGTCTGAACCAAGGGTTTGGCTTTGTGTCTCATGATAGCTCTTGTTGGAATGGAAAAGAACTGAACAAGAAAGATGGTTTGCATCTTTCTCTCAAGGGAACGAATGTCCTCGGTGAACAGTTCCAAGTATTTGCTAAGAAGAATTTAAACTAGGAAAGGGGGGCAAAAGAGTGATAATCCAGCAGTCCGACTGCCCCCAGGAACAATGCCAGAAGAGGCCAGTAGCACAAAGGTTAAGAAATGACAAGCTCAGAGTCTTGTCTACAAATGCTCGCAGTCTAGGGAATAAGATCAATGAGCTTGAGGCTATAATGGCATCTGAGAATATAGATGTAGTGGCTGTTACTGAGACGTGGTTCAAGGGGAGTAATGACTGGGATATATCAATACCAGGGTTCTCTCTATACAGGAAAGACAGAGAAGGCAAGAAGGGGGAGGGGTGGCCCTGTATGTGAAAGATAGCATAAAATCTAATTTGATACAAGTTAGCTAGAACAATTTAGAGTCAGTTTGGGTTACCTTGCAGCTTGATAATCATAAGGTAACTCGTGTAGGTGTGATATATAGACCACCTAGCCAAGTCAAAGAATTAGATGATCTACTAGTTGAGGAAATAGCTAAAATGACATTGAAGGGGGAAGTTATCATTATGGGAGACTTCAATCTTCCAGATGTAAACTGGAAAACCAAAATAGCTAGTTCTGCCAGGAGTACAGATATTCTAAATTCCCTACTGGGATTATCTCTACAGCAAGTAGTGGAGGAGCCAACCCGGAAGGAGGCCATTTTAGATTTAGTATTCACAAATGGGAATTTGGTATATGATATTACTGTAGGGGAAAGCTTGGGATCTGGTGATCACCAGTCAGTGTGGTTTACTATACAGTAAGTACAGTGACTGAGTCACACCACACAAAAACAAAAGTTTTAGATTTTAGAAAAACTGACTTTTCTAAAATTAGATTAGTGGTATACGAGTCCCTATCAGACTGGAACAGTTTAATTGGAGTCCAGGAGAAATGGGACTACTTAAAAGTGCCACTATTGAAGGCAACAGAAGATTGCATTAGGCTTGTCAGTAAAAGCAAAAAAAGGAAGAGACCACTGTGGTACTCAGCAGAAGTGGCCAAAATCATTAAAAACAAAAAGATAGCATTTAGGAATTATTAAAAAAAAAAAAAAACGAGGATGACAGACAAATTTATAAGATTAGGCAGAGAGAGGCCAAACAAGTTATAAGAGCTTCTAAAGCACAGGCAGAAGAGAAATTAGCTCAGTCAGGGAAAAAAGGCGATAAGGCAATCTTCAGATACATAAATGAAAAAAGGAAACTAAAACAAGGAATTTCCAAATTAAAAACTAAAGAAGGAAGGTATATGGAAGAAGATAAAGAACTAGCTGACTGCCTCAATGAATACTTCTGTTCAGTTTTTACAAAGGAAAATGAAGGAGAAGGACCTCAGTTGGGAAAGAAGACTAATGAATCTTTTGACGCATGTGTCTTTACAGAGGAAGAGGTTCTAAGTCAACTGTCTAAAATGAATACAAATAAGTCACAGGGGCCTGATGGGATACACCCAAAGCTATTAAAAGAGCTCAGCGGTGAACTAGCAAAACCATTTACAGATTTATTTAACCAATCACTGGCAACAGGAGTCGTCCCAGAAGATTGGAAATGAGCAAATGTTGTGCCCATTCACAAGAAAGGTAGTAGGGAGGAATCGGGCAACTATAGGCCAGTAAGCCTGACATCAATAGTGGGGAAATTAATGGAAACCATACTTAAGGAGAGGATTGTGGACCATCTAAAATCCCATGGATTGAAAGATGAAAAACAGCATGGGTTTACTTCAGGGAGATCATGTCAAACTAATCTTATTGATTTTTTTGATTGGGTGACTAAAATAATAGATGGAGGAGGTGCAGTAGACATCGCTTATCTAGACTTTAGTAAGGGTTTTGATACTGTCCCACATAGAAGGCTTATCAATAAAGTGCAGTCATTGGGCTTGGACTCCCATATTGTTGAATAGATTAGGCAGTGGCTGAGGGACAGGCAACAGTGGGTTGTAGTCAATGGAGTATATTCAGACCAAGGTCTTGTTACCAGTGGGGTACCTCAGGGATCTGTTCTGGGACCCATATTGTTTAATATCTTTATCAGCGAAATTGCAGAAGGCCTCAATGGTAAGGTGTGTCTTTTTGCTGATGACACAAAGATTTGTAACAGGGTTGATGCTCCTGGAGGAATACACCAAATGGAAAAGGACTTAGGAAAACTAGAGGAATGGTCAAAAATCTGGCAACTAAAATTTAATGTTGATAAGTGCAAGATAATGCACCTGGGACGTAAAAACCCACGAGCAGAATTTAAAATCAGTGATACAGTCCTAACCTCAGTATCTGAGGAAAGGGATTTAGGGATCATTATTTCAGAAGACTTAAAGGTAGGCAGACAATGTCACAGAGCAGCAGGAAATGCTAGCAGAATGCTTGGGTGTATAGCAAGAGGAATTACCAGTAGAAAGAGGGAGGTGCTCATGCCGCTCTACAGAGCACTAGTGAGACCTCATTTGGAGTATTGTGCTCAGTACTGGAGACCATATCTCCAGAAGGATATTGATACTTTGGAGAGAGTTCAGAGAAGAGCTACTAAACTGGTACATGGATTGCAGGATAAAACTTACCAGGAAAGATTAAAGGACCTTAACATGTATAGCTTGGAAGAAAGACGAGACAGAGGGGATATGATAGAAACTTTTAAATACATAAAGGGAATCAACAAGGTAAGGCTACTTTCACACTAGCGTTCGGGTGTCCGCTCGTGCGCACCGTTTGAAGGGGCTCACGAGCGGCCCCGAACGCATCCGTCTGGCCCCAATGCATTCTCAGTGGAGGCGGATCCACTGAGAATGCATCCGCCTGCCAGCGTTCAGTCTCCGCTCCGCTCAGTGAGCGGACACCTGAACGCTGCTTGCAGCGTTCGGGTGTCCGCCTGGCCGTGCGGAGGCGAGCGGATCCGTCCACACTTACAATGTAAGTCAATGGGGACGGATCCGCTTGAAGATGACACTATATGGCTCAATCTTCAAGCGGATCCGTTCCCCATTGACTTTCAATGTAAAGTCTGAACGGATCCGCTCAGGCTACTTTCAGACTTAGAAAATTTTCTAAGTAATAATGCAGATGGATCCGTTCTGAACGGATGCAAACGTCTGCATTATCGGAGCGGATCCGTCTGATGAAACATCAGACGGATCCGCTCCGAACGCTAGTGTGAAAGTAGCCTAAAAGAGGAAAGAATATTTAAAAGAAGAACTGCTACAAGAGGACATAGTTTTAAATTAGAGGGGCAAAGGTTTAAAAGTAATATCAGGAAGTATTACTTTACTGAGAGAGTAGTGGATGCATGGAATAGCCTTCCTGCAGAAGTGGCAGCTGCAAATACAGTAGAGGAGTTTAAGCATGCATGGGATAGGCATAAGGCCATCCTTCATATAAGATAGGGCCAGGGGCTATCCATAGTATTTAGTATATTGGGCAAACTAGATGGGCCAAATGGTTCTTATCTGCCGACACATTCTATGTTTCTATCTTACATGTACAGATGCAGACTAGGCCGAAACTAAAGATTTTTGCCCAAAATCTGTGTTTTGCTAATAGCAGAATAGAATCACAGTATGTAAAGGGTGTATATCACAATGGCATATGCAGCAAAGGCTGAAAAATTTAGTTTTTTGCCCAAAATGGGTGTTTTATTAATAGCAGAATAGAACGACAGTATGTAAAGGGTGTATCTCACACGTACAGATGCAGACTAGGCCGAAATTAAAGATTTTTGCCCAAAATGGGTGTTTTGCTAGTAGCAGAATAGAACCACAGTATGTAAAGGGTGTATCTCACACGTACAGATGTAGACTAGGCCGCAATTAAAGTTTTTTGCCCAAAATGGGTGTTTTGCTAACAGCAGAATAGAACAATGTGTATCTCACACATACAGATGTAGACTAGGCAGCAATTAAAGTTTTTTGCCAAAAATTGGTGTTTTGCTAATAGCAGAATAGAACCACAGTATCTAAAGGGTGTATCTCACAATGACTTATGCAGCAAAGGCTGCAAAATTAAGTTTTTTGCTTAAAATGGGTGTTTTATTAATAGCAGAATAAAACCACAGTATTTAAAGTGTGCATCTCACACGTACAGATCCAGACTAGGCCGAAATAAAAGATTTTTGCCCAAAATAGGTGTATTTTGCTAATAGCAGATTAGTACCACAGTATCTAAAGGGTGTATCTTACACGTACAGATGTAGACTAGGCAACAATTAAAGTTTTCTGCCCAAAATGTGTGTTTTGCTAATAGCAGAAAAGAACCACAGTATGTAAAGGGTGTATCTCACATTGACATATGCAGCAAAGGCTGCAAAATTAAGTTTTTTGTCCAAAATGGGTGTTTTTTTAATAACAGAATATGATAGCAGTATGTAACGCTTGAATTTCACACGTGCAGATGCAGCAAGGGCTGTCAAATTGTGTATATACTGTGTATATGTGTATTTGCCTAAAAATGGCGTTTTATTAATAGCAGAATAGAACCACAGTATCTATACTGTGTATCTCACACGTATAGATGCAGACTAGGTCGCAATTAAAGATTTTTGCCCAAAATGGGTGTTTTAATAATAGCAGAATAGAACCACAGTATCTAAAGGGTGTATCTCACAATTACATATGCAGCAAAATAAAAAATTTTGAAACACCCCTCAAGTTACCCCTCAACTGATTTTACAAACTTTGTTAACCCTTTAGGTATTCCACAAGAATTAAAGGAAAATGGAGATTAAATTAAAAAATTTAACTTTTTGGGCAGATTTTCCATTTAATCCATTTTTTTCTGTAAAACATTAAGGTTTAACAGCCAAACAAAACACATTATCTATTACCCTGATTCTGCAGTTTACAGAAACACCCCATATGTGGTGGTAAACTGATGTAAGGGCACAAGGCAGGGCACAGAAGAAAAGGAGCATCGCATGGGTTTTGGAAGGCAGATTTTGCTGGACTGATTTTTATACACCATGTCCCATTTGAAGCCCCCCCTTATGCACCCCTACAGTAAAAAATATCAAAACGTGACCCCATTTTGGAAACTACGGGTTAAGGTGACAGTTTTGTTGATATTATTTTGGAGTACATATGTTTTATAATCTCTCTATATTGCTCTGTATGTGAGGTAAGGTAACCAAAAAAATGGCTGTTCTGGGACAGTTTTTATTTTTATTTTTTTTACAATGTTCACCATAATAATAATTTGTATTTCTAGCTCCCCAGACTTGGGGGTACTACTATTGTTGCAACAACCATAATAATAATTATTTATAGCACCCCAGACCTGGAGGTACTACTATTGTTTCCTTAATTGCAGCGTTTTATATGCAATGTTATGTACAATTGTGTATTTTTCATACTATCCCATATAATCCAGCAGGAGAGGTAATGGTTGGCAGGAACAGGGTTAACCACTCTGTTCCTCCTGTCTTGGTAGGAGTGGGCTGGTCCAACTTCCTGCCAGGAGGGGGAAGTACAGAGCAGTGAGTCAGTGCTAGGAGGAGAGGAATCCTAGTCTAGTGGAGTGAGGAAGCAGCTTGTAGAGCACCAACTTTCATGAACCATATCTTTTCTCCTGTGAGGGAAGTTCAGGAGCCAGATACTCTTCTCCTGCCAGAACTATAGCTAAAGACAGCCTCAAGAAAAGCATTGAGATTCCAGACATCAGAGTGATCAGCGAGATACAGCTCTACAGACACTGCTATAAAGTGAATGACTACCGCCAAGCCACCTGTCACCAGCCAACCATTAAGCCAGTATCATCTAAATGCGAGATTGCAGCCATCCAACCACCACCATACCTCCTCTAAGAAAACAACACCGTGTGGGTCAAATAAGGTGGCATTATAATACTTTGTGAAGGCACATAAAGGGAGTTATACTGTGAGAGACCATGCAGTATAATGTAAAAATGCTTCAAGGGGTGTCCCCATCTGGGGCATCGATGGCATATTGCTAGGCTATGGTATAAATGTCAGATAGGTGCAGATCCCAGATCTGTGACCCACTCCCATTTCCAGAATAGGACCCCAGAAGTATACAGAAAGCAGCTGCATATGCGCAGCCATCCTCTCATCCATTCACTGCTATGAGGGTTCTGAAAATAGCTGAGCGTGGGCTCAGCTATTTCCTCCAGTGCCATACTGGTGAATAGAGAGGTGGCCTTGCTTGCACAGTCTGCCTTTCATTCACTGCTAAGGGATTCCTGAAAATAGCCGATTAAGGAACTCCCATAGCAATGAATGGAGTGGGTCAGAGGTGGGTCAGAAGTGGGAACCACACTTATCTAACATTGATGGCATCTTCAAGAGATATGCAATCAATGTCACAGATATTCCAACCTCTTTAAGACACAGGAGAAAATAAAATACATTTCACATAACTTGCATTTCACTGTGTTAAGCCAGGCCCCCTTACTGTATAAATATGACTAGTATTTTTTTTATTAGGAATGGCAGAAACCCCATTGTCAAAGGAACTATGAGTAATTTAAGCTGCATAGTGATTGGTTGTTATGGGAAACACAGACAATTCTTCTTTTGGTCATTTCCATAACTCGTCGCTTATGTATAGTTTATCCCTTCTCTGGCCCTCGAAAATAGATGCCAACTATTGGATTCATTGTAAGTGTAAGGGTATGGTATCTCCCACTCTGGAACACAGTTTGCTAAGCCCTATTGGCCCTGCCTCAGAAGGGGTTATCCCATGACTAATGTAAAAATTGAAAATCAGAGATCATATAGTACATGACAATCTCTACCAGATTTGAGGTCTTGAGGGCTGCAACTTTGCTGGCTAAAGCTCCGGGTGTTGGGGTCATGTATAGAATAAGGCTACTTTCACACTTGCGGTAGAGAGATCCGGCAAGCAGTTCCGTCGCCGGAACTGCCTGCCGGATCAGGCAAAATGTATGCTAACTGATGGCATTAGTAAGACTGATCAGGATCCTGATCAGTCTTAAAAATGCCTGATCAGTCGAAAAAATGCATTGAAATGCCGGTGTCATCCGGCAAAAACGGATCCGGCATTTATTTTTTCACCTTTTTTTCAGTCTGCGCATGCGCATACCGGAAGGACGGATCCGGCATTCCGGTATTCTGAATGCCGGATCCGGCACTAATACATTCCTATGGGAAAAAATGCCTGATCCGGCATTCAGGCAAGTCTTCAGTTTTTTTTAGCCGGAGATAAAACCGTAGCATGCTACGGTTTTCTCTTTTGCCTGATCAGTCAAAACGACTGAACTGAAGACATCCTGATGCAAACTGAACGGATTACTCTCCATTCAGAATGCATGAGGACATACCTGATCAGTTCTTTTCCGGTATAGAGCCCCTGTGACGGAACTCTATGCCGGAAAAGAAAAACGCAAGTGTGAAAGTAGCCTTAGCTGTCTAAATGACAGATCAGATGGCAGGACTCTGGGAGCTTAACAAACTTTCTCCACCCCCCAGGAAGTCTAACAAAAGTCATTTATCTACTCTAAACAAAAATATATACGCAGCACTTTCGGTTTTGCTCCCATTTTGCATGAGCTGAACTCAAAGATCTGAAACATTTTCTACATACACAAAAGACCCATCACTCTCAAATATTGTTCACAAATCTGTCTAAATACTTGTTAGTGAGCACTTCTCCTTTGCTGAGATAATCCATCCCACCTCACAGGTGTGGCATATCAAGGTGCTGATTAGACAGCATGAATATTGCACAGGTGTGTTTTAGACTTCACACAATAAAAGTCCACTCTGAAATGTTCACAGTTTTGCCTTACTGGGGAGGGGGGGGGGGGTGTCAGAAAACCAGTCAGTATCTAGTGTGGCCACCATTTGCCTCACGCAGTGCAACACATCTCCGTCGCATAGAGTTGATCAGGTTGTTGATTGTGACCTGTGGAATGTTGGTCCACTCCTCTTCAATAGCTGTGCGAAGATGCAGAATATTGGCAGGGACTGGAACACGCTGTCGTATACGCCGATCCAGAGCATCCCAAACATGCTCAATGGGTGACATGTCCGGTGAATATGCTGGCCATGCAAGAACTGGGATATTTTCAGCTTCCAGGAATTGTGTACAGATCCTTGCAATATGGGTCCATGCATTATCATGCTGCAACATGAGGTGATGGTTGTGGATGAATGGCACAACAATGGGCCTCAGGATCTTGTCACGGTATCTCTGTGAATTAAAAATGCTGTCAATAAAATGCACCTGTGTTCATTGTCCATAACATACGCCTGGCCATACCATAACCCCACCGCCACCATGGGCCACTCGATCCACAATGTTGACGTCAGCAAACCGCTCACCCACAAAACGTCACACACGCTGTCTGCCATTTGCCCTGAACAGTGAAAACCGTGACTCATCCGTGAACAGAACGCCTCTCCAATGTGTCAGACACCTGTCACGAGGGTATCAAGAGCCACGTCTGACTCCGTTATACCCGGGGTCAGGAAGTCGCAGCGGGTGGCTGCGCGCTCTATATCTAAAGATCATGGTGTTTCTTAGTTATTGTTTTCTGTGTTTGCCTTGCTATCCTTTTTGTCTCTCTCAGGGATCCGTAGCTTCTCCTCCTCAGCTGTTTCGTGTCTGCCACTCCCTACCTCCTTATATTCTCCCCTCACACTTCTCTAGTTGCCAGTTAAAGAGCTTCCTGCCTGGACATCTATACTGACCCACTGGAGTGGTTAATCCTGGTTGTTGTTCCTGTGTGCTACCCTCCGGATCCCTGTTTGGCTTATTGTTGTTTCCTGTTGTCGCCCACCTGGGAATATATGTTGAGTCTGTGTTGTCTGTCCTCCCCTTGGTGTTTTCCCTTAGAGTTAGTGGTGCGGACTAGTGTTCCCATCTCCCTGTTCACTACCTAGGGCTCAGCTCAGGGAAAGCCAGGGCTTTAGGCACGTGGTCGGCGTACGGGTGAGGAACCCGTCTAGGGACGTCAGGGCAGCCAGGTGCCAGCCGCCAGGTGAGTCAGGGGTCACCATCTTCCCTCTCACTTGGGCAGGGCCTTCCTCGTTCCCTCCCTCTGTGTCACGTATGTGATAGCCACGCCGACCGTGATATTATAACTGGCCCTTACTTTTTGAGAAAAAAAAATAAAATAATTTTTTTTTTAATTTTTGTTTGTTGTTTTTTTTTTCTCTCTCTACTTAGAATCCAATATGGATCCTATTGATGCCTTGGCAGAACAGCTTCAAAGCCTGTCTTTGGAGGTGGCAGGATTGAAGGCGTCTGTTCTCCAACAACAGCAGCAAATGCAGCAGACCGCACCCCCAGCGGTTGCTATGGGTAACCAGGTTGTCACTGAACCCAAGGTTGCTCTTCCCGACAGATTTTCTGGGGAAAGGGACAAATTTGCAACGTTCCGTGAGGCCTGCAAATTATATTTTAAGTTGCGCCCTTACTCCTCAGGTCATGAAGAACAGCGGGTTGGGATTGTCATTTCCCTGCTTCAGGGGGATTCGCAATCCTGGGCGTTCTCGTTACCCCCTGGTTCTCAGGCTCTTCGGTCAGTGGAGGGATTTTTTGGGGCTTTGGGTCTCATATATGATGACCCTGACCGAGTCGCCCTGGCTGAGTCGAAGTTACGGAGACTCCTACAGGGAGATCGGTCAGCAGAGGAATATTGCTCAGAGTTCCGTAGGTGGGCTACGGATACTCAGTGGAACGACCCGGCTCTCAGGAGTCAGTTCTGCTCTGGGTTATCTGAAAGGGTTAAGGATGCACTGGCGCTGTATGAGACCCCCCTTTCCCTTGATGCTGTTATGTCCCTCTCTATCAGAATAGATAGACGTCTTAGGGAGAGATCGAAAATTCCGGAGCAATTGGTTATCTCTCCCAAGCAACAGTCAGCCTGTACTGACTTAGATGAGCCTATGCAGCTAGGCGGAACTTCTCGTCAGGTCCGTCCTCCCGAGATTCGCCGTAGGGGGGGGGCTTGTTTTTTCTGTGGGGGGAGGGGTCATTTCATTAATGTCTGTCCCTCCTTTCTCAAAAACAAAAGACCGTCGGAAAACTACTAACCCCGGGCTGTGCGGAGGATGTCAGCCGGGGGGTATACGTTTCCTCCATACGAACATCTCAATTTGTGTTACCAGCGGTCATTGTTTTTGGTGTTAAGACGGAGTCTATTTCTGTTTTTCTAGACAGTGGAGCAGGGGTAAACTTGATTGATGCCCATTTTGCCCGCACTATGGGTTTGTCTCTCTGTACACTGCAGAGACCTATTCCCGTATTCGCTATAGATTCTGCTCCTCTGTCTCAGAGAAACCTCACCCACATTGTTCGTAATTTACACCTTCGGGTAGGGGACCACCATAATGAGTGTCTTTCATGTTACGTTCTGGAGGGCCTTCCCTCTCCGGTGGTATTGGGTCTTCCCTGGTTGGTAGCGCACAATCCAGTGGTGGATTGGCAGGCCAGGGAGATATTGGAGTGGAGTGAGCATTGCAGAGAGAATTGCTTAAATAACAATTGCTTAATCGCCTCCATAGCTTCCCTACCTACATTTATTTCGGACTTTGAGGACGTTTTTTCTGAAAAGGGTTGTCAGAAACTACCACCTCATCGTCCTTATGATTGCCCGGTTAACCTGATTCCCGGGGCAAAATTACCCAAGTCCAGGTTGTATAATCTTTCGGGTCCCGAGAGACAAGCCATGAAAGATTATATCTCCGAGAGTCTGGCTAAGGGACACATCAGACCCTCTTCTTCACCCGTGGCTGCAGGGTTTTTCTTTGTTAAAAAGAAAGATGGGGGCCTGCGTCCTTGCTTAGATTTCCGTGAGTTAAACCAGACAACCATCCGTGACCCATACCCTCTTCCTCTCATTCCTGACCTTTTTAATCAGATTGCGGGTGCTAAGTGGTTCTCCAAACTTGATCTTAGGGGGGCCTACAATCTGATTCGTATCAGGGAAGGGGATGAGTGGAAGACAGCTTTTAACACCCCTGAGGGGCATTATGAAAATCTTGTTATGCCTTTCGGTCTGACCAATGCCCCTGCTGTCTTCCAACATTTCGTTAATGATATTTTTAGTCATCTCATCGGCAGGTTTGTAGTCATATACCTAGATGATATCTTAATTTATTCGGCTGATCTGAAAACACATGAGGTGCATGTCAGGCAAGTACTGCAGGTCCTACGGACGAATAAATTATATGCGAAAATTGAAAAATGTGTCTTCGCTGTTCAGGAATTACAGTTCCTGGGATATCTATTATCTGCTTCAGGTTTCCGCATGGATCCTGGGAAGGTCCAGGCAATTTTAAATTGGGATCTTCCTGAGAACCTTAAAGCCCTACAACGGTTTTTGGGTTTCGCTAATTTCTATAGAAAGTTCATTAAAAATTATTCAGTGATCGTTAAACCCCTTACCGACATGACTAGGAAGGGGACGGATTTTTCCAAATGGTCTGACGCCGCTAAAGATGCATTTTCCTCTCTAAAGGAGAGGTTTACCTCGGCACCTGTTCTAATTCAACCTGATGTCTCCCAGCCTTTTATTGTCGAGGTAGATGCGTCAGAGGTGGGAGTGGGAGCTGTATTGTCTCAGGGTCCGTCTCCTGGCAAATGGCGTCCTTGCGCTTTCTTTTCCAAAAAATTATCTTCTGCAGAGAAGAATTATGATATTGGAAATAGGGAACTGTTGGCGATTAAACTGGCGCTTGAAGAGTGGCGTCACTTCTTAGAGGGAGCAATCCACCCGTCACGGTGATTACGGATCACAAGAACCTTCTGTACCTAGAATCGGCTAAACGTCTCACCCCTAGACAAGCTAGGTGGTCGCTATTCTTTACCAGATTTAACTTTGTAATCACCTATCGTCCTGGGGCAAAAAATACCAAGGCAGACGCATTATCTCGTAGTTTCCCTGGAGGGGGTAATGTTTGTGATCCGGTACCTATTTTACAAAGAGGAGTGGTTGTCTCTGCTGTACACTCTGTTCTAGAGGGAAAGGTGTTAGAGGCTCAGGGGGACGCCCCGGCCTCTTGCCCCTCAGAGAAATTGTTTGTACCGTTAAACCTGCGTCTTGAATTATTAAAAGAACATCATAATTCGGCACTTGCTGGACACCCGGGTAGTAAAGCAACCTTGGAGCTTTTATCTCGTCGCTTTTGGTGGCCAAGGTTGCGTCAGGATGTAATGGATTTCGTGTCTACTTGTTCTACTTGTGCACGCGCGAAAGTCTCTCATACACGTCCAGCAGGGTCTTTATTGCCACTTTTCATTCCCAATAGGCCATGGACACATCTGTCTATGGATTTCATCACTGACTTACCGTTGTCGGCGGGTAAAACAGTTATCTTGGTAGTAGTAGACAGGTTTAGCAAAATGGTACACTTTATTGCGCTACCCGCACTTCCTAATGCTAAAACTCTCGCTCAGGTGTTTATCAGTGAAATCGTGAAGCTTCACGGGGTCCCTTCCGATGTGGTTTCGGATCGGGGAACCCAGTTTATTTCTAAGTTTTGGAAAGCTTTTTGTTCCCGTTTGGGGGTTCACTTGTCCTTTTCCTCAGCTTTCCATCCTCAGTCGAATGGACAGACTGAGCGTACCAACCAAAATCTAGAAACATATTTAAGGTGTTTTGTGTCTGAAAACCAAGAGTTGTGGTCATCATACTTACCGTTAGCTGAGTTTGCCATAAATAATCATTATCAGGAGTCCACTGGCAAGTCACCATTCCTTGGTGCATACGGTTTTCATCCCCAATTTTGTACTTTCAAAGAGGGGGGGTCTTCTGGGGTTCCCGAAGAGGAAAGGTTTTCTTCATCTCTTTCATATGTATGGCAGAAGGTGCAAGTTAACTTGAAAAAGATGAGTGGTAAATATAAATGCATGGCCGATGAGAAACGGTCGCCAGGTCCGGACCTAGGAGTGAATGACTATGTGTGGTTGTCTACTAGGAATATTAAGTTGAAGGTTCCTTCTTGGAAACTGGGTCCTAGGTTCATTGGTCCCTATAAAATAGTAGCCGTCATTAACCCTGTGGCTTTTCGCCTGGAGCTACCTCAGACTTTTAAGATCCATAACGTCTTCCATAAATCGTTACTCAAGAAGTATGTTCCACCTCTAGAACCATCGCCGCTGCCACCTCCTCCTGTTATTGTGGATGGTAATCTGGAGTTTCAAATAGCCAGAATTGTTGATTCTCGTCGGGTCCGCCGCTCTCTTCAGTATCTTGTGCATTGGAGGGGTTACGGTCCCGAGGAAAGAATGTGGTTTCCAGCGTCAGAGGTAAACGCCAACAGGTTAATTCAGACTTTCCATGCCTCTCATCCGGAGAGACCTGGTCCTGAGTGTCCGGAGGCCCCTCGTGAAAGGGGGGGTACTGTCACGAGGGTATCAAGAGCCACGTCTGACTCCGTTATACCCGGGGTCAGGAAGTCGCAGCGGGTGGCTGCGCGCTCTATATCTAAAGATCATGGTGTTTCTTAGTTATTGTTTTCTGTGTTTGCCTTGCTATCCTTTTTGTCTCTCTCAGGGATCCGTAGCTTCTCCTCCTCAGCTGTTTCGTGTCTGCCACTCCCTACCTCCTTATATTCTCCCCTCACACTTCTCTAGTTGCCAGTTATAGAGCTTCCTGCCTGGACATCTATACTGACCCACTGGAGTGGTTAATCCTGGTTGTTGTTCCTGTGTGCTACCCTCCGGATCCCTGTTTGGCTTATTGTTGTCTCCTGTTGTCGCCCACCTGGGAATATATGTTGAGTCTGTGTTGTCTGTCCTCCCCTTGGTGTTTTCCCTTAGAGTTAGTGGTGCGGACTAGTGTTCCCATCGCCCTGTTCACTACCTAGGGCTCAGCTCAGGGAAAGCCAGGGCTTTAGGCACGTGGTCGGCGTACGGGTGAGGAACCCGTCTAGGGACGTCAGGGCAGCCAGGTGCCAGCCGCCAGGTGAGTCAGGGGTCACCATCTTCCCTCTCACTTGGGCAGGGCCTTCCTCGTTCCCTCCCTCTGTGTCACGTATGTGATAGCCACGCCGACCGTGATAACACCATCGAATGTGAGGATTTGCCCTCTTAAGTCGGTTATCAAGACGAACTGCAGTCAGGTCCAGACCCCAATGAGGACAACGAGCATGCAGATGAGCTTCCCTGAGACGGTTTCTGACAGTTTGTGCAGAAATTATTTGGTTATACAAACTGATTGTTGCTGCATCTGTCTGGGTGGCTGGTCTCAGACTATCATGGACGTGAACATGCTGTATGTGGAGGTCCTGGGCTGGTGTGGTTACACGTGGTCTGCGGTTGTGAGGCCGGTTGAATGTACTGCCAAATTCTCTGAAACACCTTTGGAGACGTATTATGGTACAGAAATTAACATTCATTGCATGGGCAACAGCTCTGGTAGACATACCTGCAGTCAGCATGACAATTGCACGCTCCCTCAAACATTGCGACATCTGTGGCAGTGTGCTGTGTGATCAAACTGCACATTTCAGAGTGGCATTTTATTGTGGGAAGTCTAAGGCTCACCTGTGCAATATTCATGCTGTCTAATCAGCACCTTGATATGCCACACCTATGAGGTGGGATGGATTATCTAGGCAAAGGAGAAGTGCTCATTAACACAGATTTAGACAGATTTATGAACAATATTTGAGAGTAATGGGTTTTTTGTGTATATAGAAAATGTTTAAGATCTTTGAGTTCAGCTCATGCAAAATAGGAGCAAAACCAAAAGTGTTGCGTTTATATTTTTGTTCAGTGTAAATATGCAATCCCTGCTAGCATGTTTCTCTTTATGTTCTAGACCACCTAGAACTATGCCTACCAATCTTATAACTTACCATCTATACCCATGCATAAGAAACATTCCCGCCTTCTGGGAAAAACGTAAGGAATTTACTCTTGCTGTATTTATAGAGACAATATGCCCCAACAATGAGATTTCTCTTCATAATCCAACAGGAAACTTTCTAGAGACCCTCGAGCTATCTCACACTTGTTCAAATCTACTTACCACTTATCGGGTGTTGGGGGGGGATGCCACCTGGTTGTAGAAAATTACTCAGGCATGCAATTTCCCTTTTTTACCAATATATGCTGTGAAGGACTTTTATGCAATTGCCTATATGCTTCAGTTTGATTCTCTCCCTGCTATTTTGAGGACTATATTGTTCGGTTCCAAGTGTCAAGAATGAATGTATTCGTGTACTGGACAATGATGTTGAGATTATGTTTGTATGTGGGATAGAAAGTACTTGTGTGAAATTGTTAAGAATTGTAAATGTTCTGGCCAGCAGATAATTGAGCTGTGTGTATTGGTAAAACTCAATTGTCTAGCCTGGCCCAGAGGAGGAGTTTTAGGATAATTGAGCTGTGTGTATTCTTAAAACTCAATTATCTAGCCTGGCCCAGAGGAGGAGTTTTTGCTGCATAAATTGTGAGTTCTGTGTACCAGTAAATCAGTCTTGTTCCAGCATTAAGTTGACTCATGTGTGGATTATTCGGCGATTCCAGGGATATTCCTACTCGTGGAATATTGGGTGATTTTCTTTTATGGGAAGAAGGGAATGCTTGACGAGGATATTTTCTACTACCGTCACAATTGGTTGGCAGCAGCGGGATTTTCCCTTCTACTTTCCTTTACACCAGGATTCCAAGCAGACACTGGGAACAGTGAATGGAAGGCTGGTACACCCTGCTTAAAAGAAATACACTGAAAGAACTACTGGAAGTCCGTGGAAGGATTGCTAGCAACAAAACCAAGCGGGTCATTATAGCAGAAATTAATGGAGCTAGACCAGGAGAACTTGGTTGCAGCAACGCCAGCAGTACAAGAGATGGGGACACCAGTGATTCAGGAGGAGGAATCACCAGCCAACAAGGCAATGAGAGAGAAGCTAGCATGGTTCGGTCCGAACCCAACGGCGGATGTGGTGCTGAAAGTGATGAACCTGTTAGCGGAGGAGGCTAAACAAATAAGAGACGCAGAGCTACAGTTAAAATTGTCAGCAGTCCAACGAGCAGCCGCACATTCTCCAAACAGTGAGTACAGCACAGCAGACACAAGGAAGATTCCGTTTAGCGCTTTTAAAGCTTTTGATGAAAAAGACTGTGACATTGATAATTACCTGGCAGATTTTGAGCGACAATGTAACCTGCACCGAATAGATAGAGGAGAGTGGGTCGCAGTATTGTCAGGCAAACTGTCAGGCAAAGCTTCTGATGCTTTCCGGACCGTGCCAGAGCAGGAGATCCATAGCTACGCCAGGGTTAAAGAAGTGCTCCTGGCTCGTTATGCAGTAACCCCAGAGTCCTACCGACAAAAGTTCAGGGACTCACGCAAAACCACGAAAGACTCTTACGTGGAATGGGCATGCCAGTTATCCCTGTCGGCCTCTAACTGGGTCAACAGCAGCCAGGCCACCTCCGCAGAGGACATTTTACAACTAATGCTCCTGGAACAATTTTACAATCACATCCAGACGGATGTCAAAGACTGGGTGAGAGATCGCAGGCCCATGACTCTACCAGAGGCCGCTAAGTTGGCGGATGAATATGCGGATACTCGCCAGACGAACCCGGTCACACCACGGGTACAACCTCCACGACCAACGGTGCCCTCACACCCACCAGCCGCTAGATACCAACCTCCTAACAGACCGGTGACATCTAGCCCTCGCTATCCACGCCAGGAGGACAATGAACAACGCTGCTTCCGGTGCAAACAGCTGGGTCACTACAAGCAGAATTGCCCCATGGACAACAACACCAGGTCAAATTGGTCTCGACCTGGGTACCGCCCACCAGCAGCAGCCCATTGTGTAGACTCGGCTTGGGATCCCCAGGAACTGGGTCAGGAAGAACCATTGGGCACCCTTTACGAAGCCCTCATGGTACAATCTGTTATTACGGACAACAGGAAACACCATTGTCAGCTGGTCATGGTTAACGGAAAAACCGCCCGGGGATTAAGAGACAGTGGGGCAACCATCACGTTGGTACAAAGACACCTTATTAAGGCATCAGAGAAACCGGGGAAATCAATTGCTGTGAGAGTGGCAGGGGGGGCAGTATACCGTATTCCTACTGCACAGGTACACCTAGACTGGGGTGCGGGAGCTGGCAATGTTCATGTGGGCGTCATGAAAGACTTACCTTCTGAAGTCATCCTGGGCAACGACATTGGCCCCCTGACTTCGGCGTTCGCCTCTACCCCCGCTCAGGAGGCCCACGCAGTAACCACCAGAGCACAAAGTCGCGCTGCCGAGAGCCATCCGCTTCCTACTGAGACCCAGGTAAGCCAACCCAACCTATCCTTGACTGTAGAACCCCTACCCTGGGACACCCCAGAGGATTTTGGGCGGGAGGTGACCGGAGACCCTTCCCTCAGAAAGTATCGAGAGAAAGCCAGGAGGGGCCAAGGGGGGTTAGAGAAGGAGCAATTTATCTGGGAGGAAGGCCGCTTGTACAGGCTCACCGAGACCCGGGGTAATACACCAGGGCCTAAGCAAAAACGCCAGCTGGTAGTTCCCCGGAAATACCGCCAGGAGTTATTGAGGATTGGGCACGACGTACCCTTGGCAGGCCATTTGGGAATACGCAAGACAGGGTATCGGATAACCCAGAACTTCTTCTGGCCTGGGGTGTCCGACGACGTCAGGGCGTATTGTCAAACGTGCGAGGTATGCCAACGTATAGGTAAAAAGGGAGACCACCCAAAGGCTAAACTAGTTTCCATGCCCATTATTGAAGAACCGTTCACAAGGGTAGCCGTGGACATTATAGGGCCCCTGGCCCAACCTAGCCGTTCCGGCAAGCGGTATATACTCACCATAGTAGACTACGCCACCCGTTACCCCGAAGCGGTAGCTCTCTCTAACATACAGGCTGAGACCGTAGCAGAGGCCCTAGTTAAAGTATTTTCCCGAGTAGGCTTTCCCAAGGAGGTTCTGTCCGACCAAGGTACCCAATTTACGGCCGAGGTAACCCAGCAGATATGGAAAACCTGTGGAGTTAAATCCCTGACTAGCTCCCCATACCATCCCCAGACTAACGGCCTGTGCGAGCGCTTCAACGGAACGCTAAAGCAAATGTTGAAGTCGTTCACGGGGGCATACAAGGATTGGGAGCGATTCCTGCCACACCTTCTCTTTGCCTACCGAGAGGTACCGCAGGAATCGACCGGATTCTCACCCTTCGAACTTCTCTATGGGAGGCGGGTGAGGGGGCCCTTAGATCTCATCAAGGATCACTGGGAGGGGCAGACAGAGATTGAGGGGACCCCGGTTGTACCTTATGTCCTGGAGCTGAGGGACCGCATGGAGGAATTAGCCCAGACAGTGCGAGAGAACCTCCGGGCGGCCCAACAGCGCCAGAGGGTATGGTATGACCGACGGGCTAGGCACCGGAGCTTTCAGATAGGCCAAAAGGTCATGGTATTAAGGCCGGTCCGAACAGACAAGCTCCAGGCCGCCTGGCAGGGCCCCTATAAAGTTATAGGACAGATATGCGACACTACCTACACGATAGCCAGCTGCGAGGATGAAGATGTGAAACGAACCTTTCACATCAACATGCTCAAGGCCTATCAGGAACGGGCAGAGGAGGTAGCCGCTATCTGTGCACCAGCAGGAGAAGACACAGAGACCCTACCCCTTCCCGACCTATTGGGCAGTAACGAAGGGATGACCCAGATAAAGAAAGTCCAGCTAGGTGAACAGCTGGAGCCGCAAGAGCGGGATCAAGCTGTCCGCTTACTAGAAACAAAACAGGCCACATTCTCTCAGGAGCCTGGATACACACTCCTAGCCATACACAAGGTAGAGACTCCAGGACAGGCACCCCTGAGACAGCCTCCCTACCGTATCCCCGAAGCAGTCCGGGAAGGGATGCGGAAGGAGATAGATGAGATGCTTCGGCTAGGCGTAATCGAACCCTCAGAAAGTCCTTGGGCCTCGCCGGTAGTCTTAGTGCCAAAGAAGGATGGGACAACCCGCTTCTGTGTAGATTACCGGCGCCTCAATGACAAGACAGTTACAGACGCCTATCCGATGCCACGGATGGACGAGCTGCTTGACCGTATCTCTGCAGGGAAGTATCTGACCACAATAGACCTATGCAAGGGATATTGGCAGATTCCCCTAGCAGAAGATGCCATACCCAAGTCGGCCTTCATCACCCCGTTCGGCCTATACCAATTCCGGGTTATGCCGTTCGGGATGAAGAACGCCCCGGCCACCTTCCAACGGATGGTGGATCAGTTACTTAGGGGTCTCCAGAGCTTTGCATGCGCTTACCTGGATGACATCGCCATCCACAGCGATACCTGGGAAGCGCACCTAGAGCACATAGGGGTAGTATTAGATAGGATCAGGGGGGCCGGGCTGACCCTGAAACCCGACAAATGTCACTTGGGTATGGCGGAGGTACAATATTTGGGCCACCGAGTAGGATGTGGTAAGCAACGGCCGGAGCCGGCTAAGATCGAGGCCGTTGCCAATTGGCCCACTCCCCACACCAAGACACAAGTCATGGCTTTCTTAGGCACAGCCGGCTATTACAGACGCTTTGTACCCGACTATAGTGCCCTGGCCAAACCCCTGACCGACTTGACCAAAAAGAAGCTACCCAGACAAGTCCTGTGGTCCCCGGAATGCGAGGTGGCTTTCCAAGCACTAAAGACTGCTCTGGTTAATGCTCCGGTGTTGGTTACCCCAGATCCTAACAAAAGATTTATTGTCCATACAGACGCTTCAATGTTTGGACTGGGGGCAGTACTAAGCCAGATCGGGGAGGATGGAGGAGAGCACCCGGTGGCATACCTGAGTCGGAAGCTGTTGCCAAGGGAGGTCAGTTATGCCACCATTGAAAAAGAGTGTTTGGCCTTGGTATGGGCACTCAAAAAGCTCACACCTTACCTTTATGGCCGGGCGTTCACTCTCATCACCGATCACAACCCCTTGGTGTGGCTTAACCGGGTTTCAGGGGATAACGCCCGTTTGCTACGCTGGAGCTTGGCCTTACAGCCCTATGACTTTACGATTCATTATCGCCCAGGCAAGCAAAACGGGAATGCCGATGGATTGTCACGCCAAACGGATTTAACCTCGGACTAAAAGCTCTGAACCCGTCAACCCTACTGGACCAGGAAAGGTCCAACCGAGTTGCCGGAGCAGGGAGAAAAAGGGGGGCCATTGTGAAGGACTTTTATGCAATTGCCTATATGCTTCAGTTTGATTCTCTCCCTGCTATTTTGAGGACTATATTGTTCGGTTCCAAGTGTCAAGAATGAATGTATTCGTGTACTGGACAATGATGTTGAGATTATGTTTGTATGTGGGATAGAAAGTACTTGTGTGAAATTGTTAAGAATTGTAAATGTTCTGGCCAGCAGATAATTGAGCTGTGTGTATTGGTAAAACTCAATTGTCTAGCCTGGCCCAGAGGAGGAGTTTTAGGATAATTGAGCTGTGTGTATTCTTAAAACTCAATTATCTAGCCTGGCCCAGAGGAGGAGTTTTTGCTGCATAAATTGTGAGTTCTGTGTACCAGTAAATCAGTCTTGTTCCAGCATTAAGTTGACTCATGTGTGGATTATTCGGCGATTCCAGGGATATTCCTACTCGTGGAATATTGGGTGATTTTCTTTTATGGGAAGAAGGGAATGCTTGACGAGGATATTTTCTACTACCGTCACATATGCTATCCTTCAAAGGTACAGGGTGTGACCCCTGTCTACATTAGAGGTTGGGACGGGGATTTGAACCAGTCAGTCTCCGACCCTGATCTTACTCACTGGGCCCCATACTTTGGTTTTGCCCTGTTTTAGGGGTTTACTGGACACAGATAAAACATCATATCAATGATATCTGTGGCACAACAATCAAGCTTCTCCCTGAAGCTGTTCTTCTATGACTACCCTTGCCCACTTGGACACCTGCCAAAACCAATCTGCCCACCATGCTAGTTCAAGCTGCCAGACTGCTAATCCCTCTAAATTGGCTAAGCAACACACCCCCTACCATTGACTTATGGTGCACCAAAGTAGATAAGATCTGTCTTATGGAGGGTTTGGCCAGTTGGGCAGCTAGAAATCAGGCCAAACTCCTCAAACTCTTGCACCCATGGAGGCTATTCTGGCAGACTTATGTGACTGTGACTGGATCTACTTAAAGGGGTTGTCCCACAAAAAATATTCTACAGTTTTCAAACCAGCACCTGAATCTGAATACTTTTGCAATTGCATGTAATACAATATTTTGTATAGCTACTGAGTTATTCAATCAAATGTATCTGTATAGTGCCACTTAATTTCTTATTTCTTTGACCGACTGATTAAGAAGGCACATGCTCAGTTTCATCTTTCAACTGCCTCTTGAGCTGTGATAGGGAGAGCATGGACACGCTTCCTGAGCTTCAGCAGAAAAGACACTCCCCTTGTCAGCATAGCTTGATAGAAATTTAGCAGAGCTATGAATGGGGAGATTTCTGGATCCATGTGAGGTACAGGGCTGGTTCTAGCTTTATTAGAAAGGCATTGTCATATACTACATGACGCCTGATTTTCAATTTTTACATAATTCATGGGATAACCCCTTTAAGTATGTGTTAAGTATGTAGGTATTCATTTCTTGTTAGCCTCTGACATTTTCCCTGCGTTTTTGTTCCCTTTGCTTATTATTTTGAAACCCTCCATTTGTGATGAGCGGCATAGGCAATATTCGAATTTGCGATATTTCGCGAATATTTGGCCGAATATTCGCCATAAATTCGCAAATTCGAGAATTTGTGATCTCCAGTCATTGTTTACTTGATTGTGAAAATCGACAATGTAATATATTCGTGATAAATTTGCGATAAATTCGCGATTAGAATATTTAACACTATTCGCGAATACGAATATATAGCACTACATTCTAAATATTCGCGAATTCTCAAAGTGGCGATATTCGCAATTAAAATTTGCGATTCGAATATTCGCGCTCAACGCTACCCTCCATTAACCTTTGTGTTTTTATCCTTGTTAAAGTTGTTTTGTTTATTGAGATGGATATTGTATATTCTGTGTTTTGCGCTGGAACACTTCAGGTTTTCTTCCCCTTCCACCCTCTTTCCCGTCTCTGAACTTCAAAATCTCTTCCCCTCTACACCTTCCTTTCCTTACCCCCGTATGTTGACTGCTGGTCTTTCAAAAACTTGTAAAATGTAAGTTTGTAATTGGAACTGTATTACTGATTGTTAAATAAAAAGATATTTGACCAAATAAATCTCTTTCTATTGAAGCTAGAAGCAGCCCTGTACTTCACATGGATCCAGAGATTTCACCATCCATTGCTTTGCTAAATTTATATCATGCTGGCAGCTCAAGGGGAGTGTCTTTTCTATTGCAGCTAAGGGGGCGTGTCTCAGCTCTCCCTATCACAGCTCAGGAGCCAGTTGAAGGATAAGACTGAGCATGTGCGGCCTTCTCAGTGAGCAGGACAAAGAAATAATAAAAAGAACAATAGGTGGCGCTATATAGATACATTTTATTGAATAACTATTTGGGTATGACAAAAAAATACATGCAATTGCAAAAGTATTCAGATCCAGTTGCTAGTTTGAAAACTATAGAATATAGTATATCTGTGTTTTTAAATGATCATAATGAAATGAATATGAAATTCACATTAAACTTTGGGGGCACCAGTTTGGATTTCCTCGACGTTCGTGTGACTATTGAAGGGGACACTCTCACCACCACCGGCTTCCGCAAACCCACTGCCACTAATTCGTTGCTCCATTACGACAGTTATCATCCACGTAGCATAAAACAGGTGGTCCCTTATGGACAATTCATATGCCTAAAACTTATTAACAGCACAGAAGCAGGATATAGGAAGCAGGCCCAGGAATTAAAAGAAAGACTCACATACAGAGGTTACCCAGAGTCAGAAGTTGATGCAGCTTTAGAGAGAGCAGGCAAATTCACACAGTGCGAATTATTGAAGAAAAGCAGTTCTAATAATTCCAGAAGACAGGTCACTAACAGGTTTGCATTCGCCTTCAAATACAGTCCCTTAGCGGATATTATCCGACAGGTGATATACAAGAACTGGGACATCCTCAAGAATGAAGAGGGTCTCCAAGATCTAACACAAAATAAACCACTTATCACCTTTAAGAGGTGCCACACAATAAGGGATAAGTTAGTGAGAAGTAGGCTCAAGGAAAATAGAGCCAGTAATTGGCTTACTGAACGCCTACCTATAGGAAATTACAAATGCGGGGACTGTTACTTTTGCCAATATATCTATCAGGGCAAATACCTATTCTTTGCAGACATTAAGCACAGAGTCAAGCAATTTGCTACGTGCAGGACCAAATATGTGGTCTACCTGGTGTTGTGCTCCTTTGGGTCTTTCTACATAGGGAAGACCATTCGCCCTATGTATGAGAGATTCAGGGAGCACATCAATTCAGTGAGGTCAGGAAAAGGATGCCCTAGGCTTATTGATCATGTCCGTAACAGGCATGGTCAGAATACCAAATGCCTAAAATTTGTAGCTCTTGAAAATGTTCCGTTCCCAGCTCTAGGTGGAAACAGGCACCGCCTCCTCCTTCAGAGGGAGGCGGAGAGGATCATTCGCACCGCCGCTATGGGTCCTTTAGGACTAAATGATCGTAACGATCTGAGTGTCTTTTTGTAACAGCTAGAGGTTTATGCACGCGATATATGCATTGTTAGTGTCAGGGAATACATTGTTCTTACCCTCCTCGTTCTAGTTTTGGATGAGGATGTTTTAGCGTCTGTGGTTGTCCAGGCAACGTGGACGCATTTAAATGAGCACATAGTAAGCGCGATGAGGTCAGAGGCCAGAAGAAGCGCAAGTGCGAAAAACGGCCGTCGCCAGCTGATCACTCAGTATGCTTATGCTTCATGTCTGCCCCAGCCCGTGTAACCTATCTTTCAAGTGAAAATAAAGAAGTTACGTTACTGCAATTGGTGAGTGCCGCTATTGTTTTTTATCTCTGGATTATACCTGTATTTGCTTGGACTCTATTTCATCTAACAGCAGAGCACCACCGTATATTGCTATAATTGGACTGGGTTTCACAGCATACCGCCCCACACCCGGATTAGGTTTGCAGCAGTGCCGCCTCACACCTCTTCGTATTTGTATATAGTATATCTGTGTAATTTGAAGGATTCTTACATCCAAGAGGAAAAGCAAAGGTGCTGTTAGATAAAAAAAAAATAATCTCAATAAATTTTGAGTTAAGAATTCTTGATTCATATAGTCTGACATTCTTTTAAGTTCACTCACTGTTAATACTGTATATCACTAAAATAACATTCTTCATATATATTGCCTTCAACATGAACCTGTTTTATTGAATCTTGGAACATGGCATAGAACAGCAATCAAGTAGACTAATACCTCAGAGCTAAACTCAGTGTCACATAACTGTTCATCCAATATTGCATTCTATGAACTTGGAACATACTAGGAGCCTACAGAGACCCTCTAGCTTTTTTAATTACAAACAGGATTTATGGGATATGTTTTTATATATATATATATATATATATATATATATATATATACTGTATATATATATAAAAAGAAAATAATGGCGGCACTGGAAAAACACAAGGAGGGTGCTAAGTCTAGGGATGTAGCAGCTTACCCCGTCTGATAGAGATGAAAAAACGGACAGCACTCCAAGTAAAAGCTAGTTGTGTTTATTCACCCATGTGGATGGCAACGTTTCAGCTCATACAAGAGCCTTTTTCAAGCAATGAACACAGTGCAAAGTGGGGTATATATAGTCCAACCCCTATGACATCACAATATAATCAATTAGCAAACATATACAATAAAGTGCAAATAGTACATATATAAAAAATCTGAATGTATGTATAACAGTGTTATGTTGGTACATAATACTTCACTAATGTGTACAAAATACATTGTAAAGTGAATCCATTATAGCATAAAAGTGTATTAATCAATTAATAAAAAAAAAAACAGGTGCACAAATAGTGGGAGGGGCGAGAAGAAATGATGCTGCCAAAGGGAGGGGGGAGCGATGACATACCCGGTGCCATTATCCGTGCCACACATGTCGTATACCGCCACGTCCGGCAGTCAGATGGAAACAGTGCGCAGGCGCCAAGTCGCATAAAGATCATGATGTGGCTTCCTCAAATGACGTAGCCGGAGCATGCGCGCAAGTCTGGAAACGCTTCGTCGGCCATCTTGAAAGAGAAACTTTCAAATGGAAAAAAGCGCAGACACTAAACCGCATCGATGATGCGATATAGTGTATTGTCCTCACATATAATAGCGAGAGTATGCGCAAGATGAAAAAAGAAAAAAACACAGTCAACCATCATGAAAAGGGAAAAGAATAAAAAATAGACAATACCAACTAGTGTGCGTGCGCATAGCCTAGTAATAGACAGGACAGCGCAACACGGAAATAGTGCTGTGTACCTAATCGTGTATCCATGAGGGACAGAGGAGAGAATGCAGCTAATTAAAGATACAACTCACCTCACAGATGGACAAAATGTAGCAATGCACGCAGCGAAGAACGCTGCGGGCATGCCACAGAAAGGCCAACGATCCCAATGGGGACACATTCAATATAGGACACACAATAGGTGGCATAATGTAGCAGGCATAATTAAAAAAGTGTAGACGAAGCAAAAACCATCATGTACACTGAATGGAGGCATGTAGGCAAATACGGAACACATCGGGTACGTCTCACTTCTCCAACCCGCAGCATCATTCTTGTCTGTGAAAATAAAGAAAACAGAAAATTGAAAAATGGCTTAATAGTGTTCATAGTACACTACGTAACACCAGAAGAGAGTCACATATCGCATAAACAACAATGTAGGGCAAACTACTCCTCTAAACATATATCCCCGGATTGTAATCCACATTGAGCCCATTAGGTCTCAAACTCTCAAACTATTGAGGGTATAGATCCAAAAAAGCTCTCTTTTTCTAAGGATCAACACCCTGTTGCCCCCACGTCTTGGCATGGGTATATGGTCAATGGCCCAACATTTAAGATCTTTTTTGGAGTGTTGAAGCTCCATAAAATGTTTGGCAACAGGGAGGTCCTTTCTTTTTTTGCGTATAGACAATCTATGATTCTTCAACCGCGTTTTGAGATCCGTCGACTTTTCACCCACATATAATAATTTGCACGGACAAATCAAGACATAAATTACGTAATTAGAATTACATGTAAGGTGAAATCGAATCGGGTATGAAACTCCAGTGAAAGGATGGACAAAATCACTACCCTTGCCCATATATTTGCAGTCAATACACCCAAGACAGGGGAAGCTTCCCTTGCCATGTATAGTTAAGGAAGTTTGAACGGACTTGGACCTAGGTCCAATATCTGCTCTGACGAGTTGGTCACGCAAGTTTCTGGACCTGCAGTAAGAAAAGAGGGGAGGGGATCTAAATTCTAAGATCTCACTATGGCAGCCACCCAGGGTCCTCCAATGTCGCTTAATGATGCGATTGATTTCCTCAATTTGTTCCGTGTATTTGGAGATAAAGGGAATCCGAGTAGTGGACCTATCGGACGTCCCCCTCTCCAAAATGCTGCTCCTATCTAGGCTACGGACCTTATGTTTGTGGGAATCAAGAAGTTAGGTAGGATACCCAATTTTTTGGAATTTCCTGGCCATGCTGTCCAAAGCCAGGTCAACCTGTTCAGGTTCAGAAACTATGCGTTTGACCCTAAGGAACTGGGAAAAGGGTAGATACTTGAGCATACTACATGGGTGACCACTATTAAAGCAAAGGAGAGTGTTCTTATCCGTGGGCTTGGTGTATAGCTGTGTATGCAGCTTGCCCTGATTGTAGATGACTGTGGTATCTAAGAACTGTAGTTCAGTACCAGAATGGACCAAGGTGAATTGGAGGTCCTTATTGACACTGTTGAGGAACAAATGAAACTCATCAAGTTGGGCAACACTACCCGTCCATATGAGGAAGATGTCGTCAATGTATCTCCACCACCGCAGCAAATGGCTGCGGTGGAGTGACACATGGACGACATCCTCCTCAAAGCACCTCATGAAGATATTTGCGTATTTGGGTGCTACATTAGACCCCATAGCCACGCCCCTTTTTTGTTGAAAAAACGTGTCCTGAAACAGGAAATAGTTGTGTCTTAAAATAATCTGCAGTAAATCAATAATAAACTGCCTAGCAGCCGTAGAGTAGGTTGAGGAACCCAGCATACGTTCAATGGCACCTATACCTATATCGGGATCAATCGAGGTATACAAAGAGGTGACATCAAAAGATGCCAGACGGACCTCATGGACCCCAGCAAAATCAATCTTGTCCAACTTGCACAGGAAATCAGTCGTATCTTGTATATACGACTCAGCCCCTGTAGCAAAGTCATGTAAAACCTTATCCAGGAAGATGGCAATGCAACTAAAGATGGAGTCCGAACCGGACACAATAGGGCGTCCGGGCGGATCCTTAAGCAACTTGTGCACTTTAGGAAGTATATACAGAACCGGCGTAACCGTATGATCTACAGTGAGAAACGTGCACAAGTCATCATCAATAGTGCCTGCCAACATGGCATCAGCCAAACATTCCCTGAGGAGTCTGGCTATCCCAAATTTAGGGTCAGTCTGAAGGACAGAGTAAACATCCTTGTCATCCAGCTGACGTTGAATCTCACTCACATATTTGCTGGTGTCCATGACGACTACTGCGCCACTCTTATCCGCAGGTTTAATTGTCAAAGAAGGGTCCTGTCTTAATTGGTCAAGTGCCTCAATTTCCATCTTAGAAAGATTGGGATGTTTAAAAACATAATTCCTACATCTCAACTTATATGCAGATATGTCAGATTTGACAGCAGTAATAAATGCATCAACAGAGGCCTCATTCACAATAGGAGTAAAATGGCTCTTCATGGACAGATCGGGGCGTCTCAGGGAGAACTCGCTAGCCTGAGGCGCCGCGATCTGTGCCCTAGTGTTGAACCACACTTTCAATTTGATTGTACGAAAAAATGCTGATAAATCTGCATCCAGATCAAACCAGTTAGAGGAAGACATGGGACAAAAAGAAAGTCCTCTATTGAGAACACTCACTTGAGCTGGAGTGAGTATCTTACTGGACAAATTGATGACAGTCACTTCCTCTTGTTCATCTGTAATTTGTTGGTCTGGGCTCTGGTTTTGTTGTTTCTGGATATGGTTGGTTCTGTGGTGTCTGCGACCCTCTCTCCTGGTCCGACCTCGTCTTTTCTTTGAGGGTCCACATTGTTCCCTAAAAAAAGGGGAGATGGTGTAGAAGTAGCCAGGTGTATTTCTTTTTCTCTTCCTTGGATCCTTATAGTTGGAATTTATGGTATCCGACTGCCAAGTATACACCGCATCCTTTTTATAGTCATCGGAGTCACGATTCCATTTGGACCTTTTGCCTTCCTCCAATTCGGTTTTAGCCCGTGCCACATGAGCCAATACGTTATCACTGAACAATGAATATTCCTCTGTGGACATGGATGTCCGTAATGTGAGGTCAATCTCAGCCGTATCATTAGCAATGGTGAATAGTTCCTGTTGCAGGTACTGGATATTTAGCAGGCTAAAATCCAGTGAATACCTGTTAGATAGCATTTCCAACTTTTTGCAGAATAATGCATTGTGGGAAAATAAATTAGGTCTCAAATTGGACCTCATGCCACGTGGAATCCTCTGCATTTTGAAGTATTCACCAAGTGTAGTCATATGTAGTCGTAGTGAAGCCATCTTTTTAGATAGAAACTCAAACTTCTTTTTGAGCTCATGGATAGAGGGGGTGTTTAAAAAAGCACCATCTCCCCCAATGTCATGCAATATGCGATCAGTCTCCTCCTGGGAGTACATAGAACCACATGGAAAATCAATGTCCGTCATAGTGAGATACTTGTCAACAGATAATATTCACAATATAAAAAATATATAATCCGTGCTCAGCCACCCAAGCGATATATAAAAAAAGAAAATAATGGCGGCACTGGAAAAACACAAGGAGGGTGCTAAGTCCAGGGATGTAGCAGCTTACCCCGTCTGATAGAGATGAAAAAACGGACAGCACTCCAAGTAAAAGCTAGTGGTGTTTATTCACCCATGTGGATGGCAACGTTTCAGCTCATACAAGAGCCTTTTTCAAGCAATGAACACAGTGCAAAGTGGGGTATATATGGTCCAACCCCTATGACATCACAATATAATCAATTAGCAAACATATACAATAAAGTGCAAATAGTGCATATATAAAAAATCAGAATGTATGTATAACAGTGTCATATACATCAGCAACAAAATACATCACTAATGTGTACAAAATACATTGTAAAGTGAATCCATTATAGCATTAAAGTGTATTAATCAATTAATAAAAAAAAACAGGTGCACAAATAGTGGGAGGGGCGAGAAGAAATGATGCTGCCAAAGGGAGGGGGGAGCGATGACATACCCGGTGCCATTATCCGTGCCACACATGTCGTATACCGCCACGTCCGGCGTTCAGATGGAAACAGTGCGCAGGCGCCAAGTCGCATAAAGATCATGATGTGGCTTCCTCAAATGACGTAGCCGGAGCATGCGCGCAAGTGTGGAAGAGCTTCGTGCATTGCTACATTTTGTCCATCTGTGAGGTGAGTTGTATCTTTAATTAGCTGCATTCTCTCCTCTGTCCCTCATGGATACACGATTAGGTACACGGCACTATTTCCGTGTTGCGCTGTCCTGTCTATTACTAGGCTATGCGCACGCACACTAGTTGGTATTGTCTATTTTTTATTCTTTTCCTTTTTCATGATGGTTGACTAAGTGTTTTTTTCTTTTTTCATCTTGCGCATACTCTCGCTATTATATGTGAGGACAATACACTACATCGCATCATCGATGCGGTTTAGTGTCTGCGCTTTTTTCCATTTGAAAGTTTCTGTACCTCTTTCAAGATGGCCGACGAAGCTCTTCCACACTTGCGCGCATGCTCCGGCTACGTCATTTGAGGAAGCCACATCATGATCTTCATGCGACTTGGCGCCTGCGCACTGTTTCCATCTGACTGCCGGACGTGGCGGTATACGACATGTGTGGCACGGATAATGGCACCGGGTATGTCATCGCTCCCCCCTCCCTTTGGCAGCATCATTTCTTCTCGCCCCTCCCACTATTTGTGCACCTGGTTTTTATTAATTGATTTATACACTTTTATGCTATAATGGATTCACTTTACAATGTATTTTGTACACATTAGTGATGTATTTTGTCGCTGATGTATATGACACTGTTATACATACATTCTGATTTTTTATATATGCACTATTTGCACTTTATTGTATATGTTTGCTAATTGATTATATTGTGATGTCATAGGGGTTGGACTATATATACCCCACTTTGCACTGTGTTCATTGCTTGAAAAAGGCTCTTGTATGAGCTGAAACGTTGCCATCCACATGGGTGAATAAACACCACTAGCTTTTACTTGGAGTGCTGTCCGTTTTTTCATCATCTATATATATATATATGGACATGAATATGTGTGTATGTATGTATCTGTGTATGTTCCGCGAAAACTCAAAAACGCAACCGTCTATTTCAGCGAAACTTGGCATACACATCCCTTGCTACCTGGTAGGAAATCTTGTGGGGGCCACAGCTCTCTAGGATGTACCGTTCCTGAGATATTCCCAAAAAATGACCTGCATTAGCTAAAACAAGCCTGAAAACCTTTCTATTCATATGCCAACTGCCATACACACGGTCACATGTCCCACATCAGCCAATAGAAGCTCGCAGGCCCTTACTCTCCACACACACACAGCTTTACTCCAGGTTTCCATAACAACCGAGCCAACCCAAGATGCACGACACATAGGGCACAACTACACTGCTACATGCATCCATCTTGGATGCATTTTTTTGCGACTGTCGTGTTGCAGTGCGACACCATAGCCTATCATTATAAAAATTGTTGAGACAAAATGTCACGCAACACAAGTCGGCGTGTAGCCCTAGCCTTAAAGGGGCAGGGCCCTGTGGAAGTCACTGTTAAAGGGACGGGCACCGTGTAGGTCACTGTTAAAGGGGCGGGCACCGTGGCGGTCACTGTTAAAGGGGCGGGCACTGTGGAGCTCATTGTTAATTTGCGGGCAATGTGGAGGTCACTGTTAAAGGGGCGGGCACTGTGTAGGTCACTGTTAAAGGGGCGGGCACAGTGGAGCTCACTGTGGAAGTCACTGTTAAAGGGGAGTGCACCGTAAAAGTCAATGTCAAAGGGGCGGGAAGTTTGGGGGTGACATAAAGGAACGAGCAATATGGAGGTCACGTAAAGGGGCGGGCAGTGTGGAGGTCACTGTTAAAAGGGCGGGCCCTCTGGAGGTCACTTTTAAAGGGACGGGCCCTCTGGACGTCACTGTTAAAGGGGCGGGCACTGTGGAGGTCGCTGTAAAAGAGGCGGGCACTGCGGAGGTCACTGGTAAAAGGGGTGGGCACTGTGGTGGTCACTGTTAAAGAGGCAGGCACTGTGGAGGTCACTGTTAAAGAAGCGAACACTGTGGAGGTCACTGTTAAAGGGGCGGGCACTGTGGAGGTCAAGGTTAAAGGGGCGGACACAGTCGAGCTTACTGTTAAAGGGGCAGACACTGTGGAGGTCACTGTAATAGGGGCGGGAACTGTAAAAGTCACTGTTAAAGGGACGGGCTGCTATGAAGGTCAAAGTTAAGGGGATGGGCTGCTGTGGAGGTCCCATTTTAAGATTCTGGGCACTCTGGGTGGGGGCTCAGTGTTAATGGGTGGGGGGGCTGTGGAGTTCACTGTTATAGTGGATACTGTCGATATCTTTTAACGACACACACAAACATTAAGTTCAATAGATGAAATATACCCGTTCGAAGCTGGGTCCTTCTGCTAAGATATATATATATATATATATATATATATATTTATATTTATATGTTATATATCTCATTTCTTATATATATAAAAATGAGTTTCTGTCTGTCTGGACGATCTTTATGCACGACCAAACGACTGGACCGATCTTCACCAAATTTGGCACACAGGTACATCAGGTGTCCGGAAAGGTTTTAGACCGGGTGTCAGCTCTTTAGGACTTACCCTTCCTGAGATATTCCCACAAAATGACCTGCATTAGCCAATAGAAGCCAGCAAGCCTTTCACTTAAATCCGAACTGCCAATTACACGGTCACATGTCCCTTATTAGCCAATAACACAGGTCCTAGTCCAGGTTGCCACAACAACTGATCACAGGTTTTAGCAGTTCACAGGTCCTTAAATATTCAGTCATATGACGTATGACGACACAACTACACTGCTACATGCATGGGAGGCAGGGGCCACTATTAAACGGACAGGCGCTGTGGAGTTCACTGTAAATAGGACGGACACTGTGGAGGTCACGGTTAAAGGGTCGGGTACTGTGGAGGTCACTGTTAAAGGGGTGGTCAATGTTAAAGGGGCAGGCACTGTGGAAGTCACTGTTAAAGGGGAGTGCACCGTAAAAGTCAATGTCAAAGGGGCGGGAAGTTTGGGGGTGACATAAAGGAACGAGCAATATGGAGGTCACGTAAAGGGGCGGGCAGTGTGGAGGTCACTGTTAAAAGGGCGGGCCCTCTGGAGGTCACTTTTAAAGGGACGGGCCCTCTGGACGTCACTGTTAAAGGGGCGGGCACTGTGGAGGTCGCTGTAAAAGAGGCGGGCACTGCGGAGGTCACTGGTAAAAGGGGTGGGCACTGTGGTGGTCACTGTTAAAGAGGCAGGCACTGTGGAGGTCACTGTTAAAGAAGCGAACACTGTGGAGGTCACTGTTAAAGGGGCGGGCACTGTGGAGGTCAAGGTTAAAGGGGCGGACACAGTCGAGCTTACTGTTAAAGGGGCAGACACTGTGGAGGTCACTGTAATAGGGGCGGGAACTGTAAAAGTCACTGTTAAAGGGACGGGCTGCTATGAAGGTCAAAGTTAAGGGGATGGGCTGCTGTGGAGGTCCCATTTTAAGATTCTGGGCACTCTGGGTGGGGGCTCAGTGTTAATGGGTGGGGGGGCTGTGGAGTTCACTGTTATAGTGGATACTGTCAATATCTTTTAACGACACACACAAACATTAAGTTCAATAGATGAAATATACCCGTTCGAAGCTGGGTCCTTCTGCTAAGATATATATATATATATATATATATATATATTTATATTTATATGTTATATATCTCATTTCTTATATATATAAAAATGAGTTTCTGTCTGTCTGGACGATCTTTATGCACGACCAAACGACTGGACCGATCTTCACCAAATTTGGCACACAGGTACATCAGGTGTCCGGAAAGGTTTTAGACCGGGTGTCAGCTCTTTAGGACTTACCCTTCCTGAGATATTCCCACAAAATGACCTGCATTAGCCAATAGAAGCCAGCAAGCCTTTCACTTAAATCCGAACTGCCAATTACACGGTCACATGTCCCTTATTAGCCAATAACACAGGTCCTAGTCCAGGTTGCCACAACAACTGATCACAGGTTTTAGCAGTTCACAGGTCCTTAAATATTCAGTCATATGACGTATGACGACACAACTACACTGCTACATGCATGGGAGGCAGGGGCCACTATTAAACGGACAGGCGCTGTGGAGTTCACTGTAAATAGGACGGACACTGTGGAGGTCACGGTTAAAGGGTCGGGTACTGTGGAGGTCACTGTTAAAGGGGTGGTCAATGTTAAAGGGGCAGGCACTGTGGAAGTCACTGTTAAAGGGGAGTGCACCGTAAAAGTCAATGTCAAAGGGGCGGGAAGTTTGGGGGTGACATAAAGGAACGAGCAATATGGAGGTCACGTAAAGGGGCGGGCAGTGTGGAGGTCACTGTTAAAAGGGCGGGCCCTCTGGAGGTCACTTTTAAAGGGACGGGCCCTCTGGACGTCACTGTTAAAGGGGCGGGCACTGTGGAGGTCGCTGTAAAAGAGGCGGGCACTGCGGAGGTCACTGGTAAAAGGGGTGGGCACTGTGGTGGTCACTGTTAAAGAGGCAGGCACTGTGGAGGTCACTGTTAAAGAAGCGAACACTGTGGAGGTCACTGTTAAAGGGGCGGGCACTGTGGAGGTCAAGGTTAAAGGGGCGGACACAGTCGAGCTTACTGTTAAAGGGGCAGACACTGTGGAGGTCACTGTAATAGGGGCGGGAACTGTAAAAGTCACTGTTAAAGGGACGGGCTGCTATGAAGGTCAAAGTTAAGGGGATGGGCTGCTGTGGAGGTCCCATTTTAAGATTCTGGGCACTCTGGGTGGGGGCTCAGTGTTAATGGGTGGGGGGGCTGTGGAGTTCACTGTTATAGTGGATACTGTCAATATCTTTTAACGACACACACAAACATTAAGTTCAATAGATGAAATATACCCGTTCGAAGCTGGGTCCTTCTGCTAAGATATATATATATATATATATATATATATATTTATATTTATATGTTATATATCTCATTTCTTATATATATAAAAATGAGTTTCTGTCTGTCTGGACGATCTTTATGCACGACCAAACGACTGGACCGATCTTCACCAAATTTGGCACACAGGTACATCAGGTGTCCGGAAAGGTTTTAGACCGGGTGTCAGCTCTTTAGGACTTACCCTTCCTGAGATATTCCCACAAAATGACCTGCATTAGCCAATAGAAGCCAGCAAGCCTTTCACTTAAATCCGAACTGCCAATTACACGGTCACATGTCCCTTATTAGCCAATAACACAGGTCCTAGTCCAGGTTGCCACAACAACTGATCACAGGTTTTAGCAGTTCACAGGTCCTTAAATATTCAGTCATATGACGTATGACGACACAACTACACTGCTACATGCATGGGAGGCAGGGGCCACTATTAAACGGACAGGCGCTGTGGAGTTCACTGTAAATAGGACGGACACTGTGGAGGTCACGGTTAAAGGGTCGGGTACTGTGGAGGTCACTGTTAAAGGGGTGGTCAATGTTAAAGGGGCAGGCACTGTGGAAGTCACTGTTAAAGGGGAGTGCACCGTAAAAGTCAATGTCAAAGGGGCGGGAAGTTTGGGGGTGACATAAAGGAACGAGCAATATGGAGGTCACGTAAAGGGGCGGGCAGTGTGGAGGTCACTGTTAAAAGGGCGGGCCCTCTGGAGGTCACTTTTAAAGGGACGGGCCCTCTGGACGTCACTGTTAAAGGGGCGGGCACTGTGGAGGTCGCTGTAAAAGAGGCGGGCACTGCGGAGGTCACTGGTAAAAGGGGTGGGCACTGTGGTGGTCACTGTTAAAGAGGCAGGCACTGTGGAGGTCACTGTTAAAGAAGCGAACACTGTGGAGGTCACTGTTAAAGGGGCGGGCACTGTGGAGGTCAAGGTTAAAGGGGCGGACACAGTCGAGCTTACTGTTAAAGGGGCAGACACTGTGGAGGTCACTGTAATAGGGGCGGGAACTGTAAAAGTCACTGTTAAAGGGACGGGCTGCTATGAAGGTCAAAGTTAAGGGGATGGGCTGCTGTGGAGGTCCCATTTTAAGATTCTGGGCACTCTGGGTGGGGGCTCAGTGTTAATGGGTGGGGGGGCTGTGGAGTTCACTGTTATAGTGGATACTGTCAATATCTTTTAACGACACACACAAACATTAAGTTCAATAGATGAAATATACCCGTTCGAAGCTGGGTCCTTCTGCTAAGATATATATATATATATATATATATATATATTTATATTTATATGTTATATATCTCATTTCTTATATATATAAAAATGAGTTTCTGTCTGTCTGGACGATCTTTATGCACGACCAAACGACTGGACCGATCTTCACCAAATTTGGCACACAGGTACATCAGGTGTCCGGAAAGGTTTTAGACCGGGTGTCAGCTCTTTAGGACTTACCCTTCCTGAGATATTCCCACAAAATGACCTGCATTAGCCAATAGAAGCCAGCAAGCCTTTCACTTAAATCCGAACTGCCAATTACACGGTCACATGTCCCTTATTAGCCAATAACACAGGTCCTAGTCCAGGTTGCCACAACAACTGATCACAGGTTTTAGCAGTTCACAGGTCCTTAAATATTCAGTCATATGACGTATGACGACACAACTACACTGCTACATGCATGGGAGGCAGGGGCCACTATTAAACGGACAGGCGCTGTGGAGTTCACTGTAAATAGGACGGACACTGTGGAGGTCACGGTTAAAGGGTCGGGTACTGTGGAGGTCACTGTTAAAGGGGTGGTCAATGTTAAAGGGGCAGGCACTGTGGAGGTCACTGTTAAATGGGTGGTAATTGTTAAATGGGCAGGCAACTGTAAAGGTCACTGTTAAAGGGGCGGGCACTGTGGAGGTCACTGTTAAAGGGGCAGACACTGTGGAGGTCACTGTTAAAAGGGCAATCATTTTTAAAAGGGACGGTCAATGTGGAGGTCACTGTTAAAGGGAAGGGCAATGTGGATGTCACTGTTAAAGGGGCAGGCAGTGCGGAGGTCACTGTTAAAGGGGCGGGCACTGTGGAAGTCACTGTTAAAGGAGCGGGTACTGTGGAGGTCACTGTTAAAGGGGCGGTCACTATAAAGGTCAACGTTAAGGGCGTGTTCAATGTTAAAGGGGTGGGCACTGTGGAGATCACTGTTATAGGGGTGGTTAATGTAAAAAGTGCAGGCACTGTTGAGGTCACTGTTAAAAGGGGCGGGCACTGTTAAAGGGGCAGACATTGTGGAGGTCACTGTTAAAAAAGGGCGGTCACAATTAAAGGGATGGGCAATGTGGAGGTCACTGTAAAGGGGCGGGCACTGTGGAAGTCACTGTTAAATGGGCGGGTACTGTGGAGGTCATTGTTAAAGAGGCGGGCACTGTGGAGGTCACTGTTAAAGGGGCAGGTACTGTGGATGTCACTGTTAAAGGGGCAGACACTATGGAGGTCACTGTTAATGGGGTAGTCCATATTAAAGGGGCGGGCACTGTGGAGGTCACTGTTAAAGGGGCAGGTACTGTGGAGATCACTGTTAAAGGGGCAGTTACTGTGGAGGTCACTGTTAAAGGGGCAGGCACTGTAGAGGTCACTGATAAAGCGGCGGGCACTATTAAAGGGACGGGCAATGTGGAGATCACTGTTAAAGGGGCAGGTACTGTGGAGGTCACTGTTAAAGGGGCAGACACTATGGAGGTCACTGTTAAAGGGGTGGTCATTGTTAAAGGGGCAGGCACTGTGGAGGTCACTATTAAAGGGGCAGGTACTGAGAAGGTCACTGTTAAAGGGCAGACACTATGGAGGTCACTGTTAATTGGGTGGTCAATGTTAAAGGGGCGGGCACTGTGGAGGTCACTGTTAAAGGGGCGGGCACTGTGGAAGTCACTATTAAAGGGGCAGGCCCTGTGAAGGTCACTGTTAAAGGGCCAGCCACTATGAAGTTCACTATTAAAAGGGTGGTGAATGTTAAAGGGGCGGGCATTGTGAAGGTCATTTTTAAAGTGGCGGGCACTGTGGAGGTCACTGTTAAAGGGGAATCCACTGTGGAGGTCCCTGTTAAAGGGGCAGACACTGTGGAGGTCACTGTTGAAGGGGCAGGCACTGTAGAGGTCATTGTTAAAATGGTGGTCACTATTAAAGGGACGGGCAATGTGGAGGTCACTGGTAAAGGGGAGGGAACTCTAGAGGTCACTGTTAAAGGGGCAGGCAGTGTGGAGGTCACTGTTAAAGGGGCAGGCACTATGGAAGTCACTCTAAAAAAAAAAGGGCGGGTACTGTGGAGGTCACTTTTAAAGGGGCGGGCACTGTGAAGGTCACTGTTAAAGGGACAGCCACTATGAAGATCACTGTTAAAGGGGTGGTCAATGTTAAAGGGACGGGCACTGTGGAGGTCATTGTTAAAGGTGCGGGCACTGTGGAGGTCACTGTTAAAGGGGCAGACACTATGGAGGTCACTGTTAATGGGGTGGTCAATGTTAAAGGGATGGGCACTGTGGAGGTCACTGTTAAAGGGGCGTGCACTGTGGAGGTCACTGTTAAAGGGGCGGACACTAAAGAGGTCACTGACAAAGGGGAGGGCACTATTAAAGGGACGGGCAATGTGGCGATCACTGTTAAAGGGGTGGGCACTGTGGAGGTCACTGTTAAAGGGGTGGTCACTGTGGAGGTCTCTGTTAAAGGAGCAGGCACTGTGGAAGTCACTATTAAAGGGGTGGGCCCTGTGAAGGTCACTGTTAAAGGGGCAGGCATTGTGGAGGTCACTGTTAAAGGGGCTGACACTGTGGAGGTCACTATTAAAGGGGTAGGCACAGTATAGGTCAATGTTAAAGGGGCGGTCATTATTAAAGGGGAGGGCACTGTAGAGGTCACTGTTAAAGGGGCGGGCATTGTGGAGGTCACTGTTAAAGGGGCGGACACTGTGGAGGTCACTATTAAAGGGGCAGGCACTGTGAAGGTCAATGTTAAAGGGGCGGTCATTGTTAAAGGGAAGGGCACTGTGGAGGTCACTGCTAAAGGGGGCGGACACTATGAAGGTTACTGTTAAAGGGGTGGTCAATGTTAAAGGGACGGGCACTGTGGTGGTCATTGTTAAAGGGGCGGGCACTGTGGAGGTCACTATTAAAGGGTCAGGTACTGTTGAGGTCACTGTTAAAGGGGCAGACACTATGGAGGTCACTGTTATTGCGTGGTCAAAATCCCAAACAGTGCCCAGATAGTGGGAATGTGCAGGGGTTGGACGAGGCAAAGGAAGTACAGTACATCTACAGTGCCAAACTAGGGAAAAACTGTATAGTAAACCGATGTCTGTGGTGAGCACTCATCCTACAAGTACTAATGGCAATAGTGATACCAGAGAGTCAGAGTAAGTAATTAATATTTTTTGCGTGCTGTTTTGTTACAACAAAGTTGAAGTAAAATACTACTGTTAAAGAGACAGTAATCCATACAAAAGACTAAAGACTTAGGCTACTTTCACACTTGTGTCAGAGGATTCTGGCAGGCAGTTCCGTCGCTGGAACTGCCTGCCGGATCCGGCAATCGGGACGCAAGCGGATGCATTTGTCAGACAGATCCGTCTGACAAATGCATTGAAATACCAGTTCCATCTCTCCGGTGTCATCTGGAAAAATGGATCCGGTATTTATTTTTTTCACAGATTTAAAGGTCGGCGCATGCGCGGACCGGAAGTGTTCAGGATTTTTGGCCGAAGAGAAAAATGCAGCATGCTGCGGTATTTTTTCCGTCCAAAAAACGTAAGAGGGACTGAACTGATGCATCCTGATGCATACTGAACGAAATGCTCTCCATTCAGAATGCATTGGGATAAAACTGTATAGAGCCTCTAGGACTGAACTCAATACCAGAAAAGAAAAACGCTAGTGTGAAAGTACCCTTAAACTATGCGGGTCACGTAATAGTTCGGGATCACTCTCTAGTTAAAACGTTAACCGCTGGTGGTAACTTTCACAAAGAAATTAGCTTTGTGATGAATTACTTTACAACGAAGTGCATTACTTTGTAAGTAGCGGGCGCAATAATAGAACAGTGATTGTGCCCCCCATCTGAGAAAAATGAGGGTTTTCAGGGGTTAAAAAAAAATACTCAGCTCATCCGTTTGAGCATGAAGATTCCCCAGCCATCTTGAATGAAGATCACGCGTGAAATCTTCCACGGTGAGTGATGAAGTCCCATTTTGCATGGGATCTTCTATTAAGATGGCAGTGGAGGCCTCTTCACACTCAAACAGAAGAGGTGAATATGTATTTTTTTACACCATTTTAGGGAAAAGTGATTCATTACCACAAAGCACAAGGAAATTCAGCTTTGTGACGAATCTAATTTTCCATTGAAGTCCACTTCGGATACTCTGATTCGCTCAACACTAGTTACGACTACCCTGCAATCCATCAGTGGTGGCCGTGCTTGCACACTATAGTAAAAAGTGCTGGCCTATGCACATACCCGCAGTCCCAGCCACCAGAGAGACTGATGTTTTTTCCTATAGTATTCAAGCACTACCACCACTGCTGGATTACAGGGTGGTCATAGCCCACCTTACGAGCCGTAAGCAATATGGACAATCACAATACATTAGTAAGTGCATTGTATTAACTTTCGCTACATGATAAATGCCATTTGCTGAAGTGACACAAGTCCTTTAACATTTCAGCAGGGTACCAACCCTCATATAGTAGTGCATTATACGGTACCTCGCAATACACAGGAAAACTCAGTTTCAATAGTACCCCGTGCCCCTCTGTACTGTATCTACATGATAAGAGCAGTGATACATAGTAGTGCTACATACCTCCATATGATGTTTCCCTCATTAAAAACTTCATTTGCTGTGATGTTGCTGTGCTTCTTGAATAAATATGAGGCCTCATAATTCAGCTGGGGCTGACACACAAAGCAGAAAGCCCTGTGAAAGATCAATATACTGTATATCACTGCTTACTTTCCAGTTACTAGTTAAATGATAGCACTTTCATGGCTCTCTAGAAGATCCCTCATCAGCGTGCCAATTTATCAGTAATTGAAAGATATACTGTATAATCATTAGCAGTTATCTCTTTTCATTCCCCATTCCCCATTCATTTTTAATGCTTTTGCAATGGGGGGAGAGGAGAAAGTCACTGGTGGCTTCTTATCTCATGAGAGAACAACAGGATTTGGGTGGAAAATTCCATTTGCCTGATCCTTCTCTCCCCGACAAAGAGTCGGGAGGCTCCCTATTATAACATTTGAAGGTAACAATCAGCATCCATGCATACAGAGCCCGTAGACATGGACATTTCTGATTATGAAGACGCTCATAGTCAAATACCGTAAGACAGATCTAACAGTAGTTTTACACCAGAAGATCAGGTACCTATGGCAGATTGGAGTTGCTACAATATACATTGATCTAAAACATTTGCATGGCTGTCATGTTTTTGTAATGTTCTATTCTTTCTTGGTCTGTGTGCAGCCTCTTTTTCTATTTTCAATGGTAACTTTTATCTTAGCAGGATAGGAATATTGGCTGTTAATATATGCAAATTCTACCCAAACCTTTGATAGAAATGCAAGAAACCCTGTTTAAGAAAGGCTATCAGAGTGAGTGAAGGTATGCTATTAGCCACAAGCCCCTAATTTCTTTAGCTATTAAATTGGAAAGCAATGTGCAAGTGACAGCTAGCGGAATGGGACTAGAGACATTGTCACCTTATGACAACATGATTCTGGCTCAGATCTGTCCTGTGCAGTTTCTGCTCCCGCTCTCATCTCATCAAATTTTCATAAATTCACCAGGGTGACAGTCCTTGTTTTCCCCTGACAACTTAATGAGAAGGTACAGGATTGAATTTATTATGCTTTTTTTTCTTTTTCAGTTTACATAAACTGATTCTTTCTGTGACTTTTTCTTTAGAAAAAAAAAATACAGAAGAAAAAGAAACGAATCACTCTTGTTAACCTTCTTTGGATGGCGTACAACAAATTATGTTTTTTTTTCTGTTATTTTTATTATGATGTTTGAACAAATGTTATAAGAATTGTACTTTTACTATTGAAAGTTTAAGAAAAAAATGGACTCAAACCTAGCTGCAGAATTGACAACATCCATCTGTGAAAAGCCGACATCCAGTCAAAATGTCAGAAACGATATGAGAAGATCCCATTGTTTGATTTGATCATTTGATAAGCTAAGCTTCATCAAACATGCCTACTTTTGAGAAAAGAGTTCAAGGAAATATATGCCATTCCCTTAAATACTTAGGGAAGCAAATTAAGTAGCAAATTAAGTACAAAAGTAGCAAATTACGTCCTGTTTTATGCTAGAATTTGCAACATTTTCCACCATCCTTGCCATTTTTTGAAAATGTGGGCAGAACATGGGCGGGAGTAGGTGGGCTGCAGGCAGGACCTCCATAACCCGACTCATTTAATGACTTGTGCACCAGAAAACTGATGATATGAAACTCATTGCTGAATCACACTTTTCATATTGATCTAGTAAATTCTATTTCACTGAAGTCTTTAACCCTATTTTCATTTTTGCATATTGGATTTTTCCTCCACACATTCCAATAGCTATAACTTTATTTTTACGTTCACGCATTTAATTTACCATGTCTTGTATTGGAAATGGGAAAATAATTCTATGTGGGGTAAAATTGAAAAAAAAAAGAAACAAAACAATTTAGACAAGTTTTGGTATTTTGACATAACCGGTTTTACTGTGTGCTAATATTGAAATTATATCCTTATTCTGCAGCTTAATAAGATTACAGCAATACCAAATGTGTAGAGTTTTAATTTTGTTTTATTACTTAAAAAAAAATAAAAACCTTTGAAAAATCTAAATTTTATTAGCATCATGATTTTCTGACAGCCATAACTTTTTTATATTTTGGTATACAGTGTTATATGAGGGATTGTTTTTTGCTGAAAGAAACGTAGTTTTTATTGGTACCATTTTTGTGGTATGTACAACTTTTTGATCACTGTTATTCATTTTTTTGAAAGGGACAAGGTGACTAAAAAAATGGCAAATCGTGTCTTTCATATTTTTTTTCATTACATCGTTCACTGCTGCGATACCTAATATGTTAATTTTTTTTATTGTTTAGATATTTTTATATCTAAAATTGGTAAACGGAATGATTTAAACTTTAAATGTTTTGATGATTTTTTTAAAACTTTTTTTCACTTTTTATTTAATAACTATTAGCTAGTGCAGTGGCTGGGTTTGGGGTGGCCCCAACGCTACGCTGGGTCCCCCGGACACCATCGAGGTGTCACTAATTGTTGCTGCTCTCCGGAAGGGATGGTAAGGCGTGGTGCACCCCAATGGTAAATAAGTCCAGAGAGTCAGGGTCTGCAGTAAACCAGGGTGCTTCTTTACTGGAGGAATTCAGGTACAAAACAATACAGGTGAGGCATTGGGCTGGCTTCTCCAGTCTCCAGTCTCCTTCCTGGCAGAAGAAGGGTTTGATGCTGAGGAAAGGCCTGAGCTAGCTGTCCCTCTTTCTCTTTGGAAGGCTGGTACCCTGGTCCAAAGCTGGTGATTCAGGGTCTGTGGCACCGTATCCCCGTCTAAGCGTCTTCTTCTGGTCACTCAGTAGTCTGGCAGAGTCTCCTTTTCCAAGCACTATTCCCAAACTGCAGCACCCAGGGGGCTCTGACTGCACTCCTTATATACAGTTTTTACTAGATTCAAACCTTTTAGTGGAAGGGGTGGAGCGGAGAAACTCAGCACAAACAGATACATTGTTTCAGCTCCCTTCTGGTATAGACTTACAATAGAGCTTCAATGATACTCAATGGCAATGACACAGCAGGTTTTCCGGACAAAAACAAGTTTCCAGACATAACAACAAAGCTAAAACCAGACATCTAAAAGGTCAGACTGTCTGCTTTTTGGTGGTAAACAAGTCCGGGTTTTTCCCTCCAAAACCTGTTCTTCTTTAAACCCTATGGCAGCTGTGGAAAATTACCAGCTTCTCAATCAAAGCCCTAACAGTCTCTCAGTATTCATTAACTCTTTCCACAGAGCCATGTAAATACAGTGATAATGAACAGGATATATCACAACATATAAAATGCAGGTACACAGAATTAAACAGTATAAGTTAACCCTTTCAAGAGAAATAAAGTAAGAAGTTTTAACTTTGCATAGGGGATAAAGGTAGAGTTGAGCGAACCAGAGTTGAAAAATTCGGGTTCGTACCGAAATTTAGGTTTTTCGGCACCCGAACCCGAATATTTACGGAAAAGTTTGGGGTAGGGTTCGGTGTTCGGCGCTTTCTTGGTGCTTTCTGAAAGGGTGCACAGCAGCCAATCAACAAGCGTCATACTACTTGCCCCAAAAGGCCATCACAGCCATGCCTACTATTGGCATGGCTGTGATTGGCCAACTGCAGCATGTGACCCAGCCTCTATTTAAGCTGGAGTCACATAGCGCCGCCCGTCACTCTGCTCGGATTAGTGTAGGGAGAGGCTGCAGCTGCTGTGAGGGAGAGATCAGGGAGAAATCTTATCAAGAACTGTATTTTGTACTCAGCGATCTACAGCAAATGTGTTTTGTGGGTGCAGTGCACAATTTTTTTAAGCCTGCCCTGAGCCAACTACTGCTGAAAACAAACTTTTTTTTCATAAACGATAGTGCACCAGCACAGGCTATCTGCATGTCTTCAAGTCCAGAAATACATCTTTTTGCTTACTGGGGTGAAAAAACCCTCTGATATGCTGCACATCTGGGATTAGACGTGCATAAGTTACTGTGAAATTTAGGCCACAAATACTGCTGTCATATAGAGTTAAAAAAAAAAATTGGAGTGCAATACCCTACATCAGAGTTTTTATTGGCGGTTAATTATTTTTAACAGACTTAACCACTTTTTACTTTGCTTTGTGAACGTTAAATATGAGGCAAACATCTAATAAGGGACGCGGTCATGGTTGTGGTGGTGGTGTTGGTGGAGCCTCTGGTGCAGGGAGAGAACGTGGCTGTTCTGCCACAGCTACACATCCTACTGAACCTACTACCTCAGGTCCCAGTAGCCGCCAGAATCTACAGCGATATTTGATCAGGCCTAATGCCGTTCTAAGGATGGTAAGGCCTGAGCAATACAGGCGCTAGTCAATTGGGTGGCCGACAGTGGATCCAGCACGTTCACATTATCTCCCACCCAGTCTTTTGCTGATAGCGCACAGGTGGCGCCTGAAACCCATGCCCATCAGTCTGTCACATCACCCCCATGCATATTGGGGAACCTGTCTGAGCCTCAAGTCATGCAGCAGTCTCTTATGCTGTTTGAAGACTCTGCTGGCAGGGTTTTCCAAAGGCATCCACCTAGCCCTTCCCCAGGGGTGGAAGACATAGAATGCACTGACGCACAACCACTTATGTTTCCTGATGAAGACATGGGAATACCACCTCAGCACGTCTCTGATGATGACGAAACACAGGTGCCAACTGCTGCGTCTTTTTGCAGTGTGCAGACTGAAAAAGAGGTCAGGGAGGCAGACTAGGTGGAAGACGATGCAGGGGACGATGAGGTCCTAGACCCCACATGGAATGAAGGTCGTGCCACTGACTTTCAGAGTTCAGAGGAAGAGGCAGTGGTGAGACCGAGCCAACAGCGTAGCAAAAGCGGGAGCAGGGTGCAAAAGCAGAGCAGCCGTCGCCAAAACAGTTTGCCTGCTACTGGTCACCGTCAACAGGGACCGATCACACCAAAGGCAGCTTCAAGGAGTTCCCTGGCATGGCACTTCTTCAAACAATGTGCTGATGACAAGACCCGAGTGGTTTGCATGCTGTGCCATCAGAGCCTGAAGCGAGGCATTAACGTTCTGAACCTTAGCACAACCTGCATGACCAGGGATCTACATGCGAGCTCAGGCCCCTCCTGCTCCCTCTTCTGCTGCTGCCTCGGCCTCTTCCTCCGCCTTTGGAGCAACGTTGGCACCTGCCGCCCAGAAAACAGAGGATGTGCCACCAACAACACCACCTCCGTCACCAAGCATCTCCACCATGTCACACGGAAGCTTTCAGCTCTCCATCTCACAAACCTTTGAGAGAAAGCGTAGATTCCCACCTAGCCAGAACCCTGGCCCTGAATGCCAGCATTTCTAAACTACTGGCCTTTGAAATGCTGTCATTCAGGCTGGTGGAGACGGACAGCTTCAAACAGCTCATATCGCTTGCTGTCCCACAGTACGTCATTCCCAGCCGTCACTATTTCTCCAGGAGAGCCGTGCCCTCCCTGCACAACCAAGTATCGGATAAAATCAAGTGTGCACTGCGCAACGCCATCTGTGGCAAGGTCCACCTAACCACAGATACGTGGACTAGTAAGCATGGCCAGGGATGCTATATCTCCCTAACTGCACACTGGGTAAATGTAGTGGCGGCCGGGCCCCAGGCGGAGAGCTGTTTGGCGCACGTCCTTCCGCCGCCAAGGATCGCAGGGCATCATTCTTTGCCTCCTGTTGCCTCCTCTTCCTACTCGGCTTCCTCCTCCTCTTCTACCACCTCCTCATCTGGTCAGCGACAGACCTTCACCACCAACTTCAGCACAGCCAGGGGTAAACGTCAGCAGGCCGTTCTGAAACTGATGTGTTTGGGGGACAGGCCCCACACCGCGCAGGAGTTGTGGCGGGGTATAGAACAACAGACCGACGAGTGGTTGCTGCCAGTGAGCCTCAAGCCCGGCCTGGTGGTGTGCGATAATGGGCGAAATTTCATTGCAGCTCTGGGACTAGCCGGTTTTATGCACATCCCTTGCCTGGCGCATGTGCTGAATTTGGTGGTGCAGAAATTCATTCACAACTACCCCGACATGTCAGAGCTGCTGCATAAAGTGCAGGCCGTCTGTGCGCGCTTCTGGCTTTCTCATCCTGCTGCCGCTCGGCTAACTGCTCTACAGCGTAACTTCGGCCTTGCCGCTCACCGCCTCATATGCGACGTGCCCACCAGGTGGAACTCCACCTTGCACATGCTGGAGAGACTGTGCGAGTTGCAGCAGGCCATAGTGGAGTTTCAGCTGCAGCACGCACGGGTAAGTCGCACTGCGGAAAGCACCACTTCATCACCAATGACTGGGCCCTGTTGCGCTGTTTCGAGTACTCCTCCAACATGGCCAGTGGCGATGACGCCGTTATCAGCGTTACAATACCACTTCTATGTCTCCTTGAGAAAACACTTAGGGCGATGATAGAAGAGGATGTGGCCCAGGATGAGGAAGAGGAGTCATCTCTAACACTTTCAGGCCAGTCTTTTATAAGTGGCTCAGAAAGAGGATTTTTGCAACAGCAGAGGCCAGGTACAAATTTAGCCAGCCAGGGCCCACTACTGGAGGACGAGGAGGAGGAGGATGAGGAGGAGGAGGAGGATGGGGATGAAGCATGTTCACAGCGGGGTGGTATCCAACGCAGCTCGGGCCCATCACTGGTGCGTGGCTGGGGGATTAGGAGGACGCAGACGATACGCCTCCCACAGAGGACAGCTTGTCCTTACCTCTGGGCAACCTGGCACACATGAGCGACTACATGCTGCAGTGCCTGCGCAACGACTGCAAAGTTGCCCACATTTTAACTTGTGCTGCCTACTGGGTGGCCACCCTGCTGGATCCCCATTACAAATACAATTTGCCGTCCTTAATTCCCTCACTAGATGCGCTCCTGAGAGCATTCCTGACTGACGCTGGGGGACAAGTGGAAGCACAAGGCGAAGGCAGGGGAGGAGGAAGAGGTCGCCAACGCAGCTGTGTCAGCGCCAGCACCTCAGAAGGCAGGGTTAGCATGGCCGACATGTGGAAAAGCTTTGTCACCTCGCCGCAACAACCGGCCCCAACTGCTAATCTGGAGCGTGTTAGCAGGAGGCAGCATTTAAACAACATGGTGGATCAGTACCTGTACACACGACTACACGTACTGACTGATGGTTCTGCCCCATTCAACTTCTGGGTCTCCAAATTGTCCACAAGGCCAGAGCTTGCCCTGTATGCCTTGGAGGTGCTGGCCTGCCCTGCAGCCAGTGTACTCTCTGAACGTGTATTTAGCACAGCAGGAGGCGTCATTACAGAAAGACACAGCCGCCTGTCCACAGCCAACGTGGACAAGCTCAAGTTAATTAAAATGAACCAGGCTTGGATCCCACAAGACTTGTCTGTACCTTGTGCAGAATAGACATTTATACCACCATCAAACATACATTCTTGTACTCAAGTCAAATGGAATGATTCTTTGTTTTCTTATTTTTTATTTGTCCCAATATTTTGGGGGCTACTTACCCCAATAAAAAATAAAAAAAACATTGTTGGCTACCTCCTCTTTCTCCATTGCTGCCTCCACCTACAACACCACATTCACCGCCTCCTCAACCTCCGACTCCATATCCACCTCCTTCTCTGTGTTGCAGGTTAATAATTTGTAATTTTCTAGTTATTTTATTTCATTTTAAGTTATTTCCCTATCCACATTTGTTTACAGAGCAGTTGCCATGCTCTTAAGCACATTTTACTGCCTTTTACATCCCTCTAGCCTTTTCAAGGACTATTTTAGAGCCATTTTAATGCAAACAAGTGACAATTTTAGTGCCCTAAATTGAAAAAATTCTCATTTTCAATTGTCGGTCGACATTTTACCATTTTTTGGCGTATACAAACCCCTGCTGTGCCTGGGTGACAGGGGCCTAAATCTCTCAAAATCCTCTGTTGTATTGCTGAGTAACATGAACCCCCTTTTGCCGTGAATGAACCCCTGCTGTGCCTGGGTGACAGGGGCCTAAATCTCTCAAAATCCTCTGTTCTATTGCTGGGTGACAAGAACCCCCTTTTGCCGTGAATGAACCCCTGCTGTGCCTGGGTGACAGGGACCTAAATCTCTCAAAATCCTCTGTTCTATTGCTGGGTGACATGAACCTCCTTTTGCCTTGAATGAACCCCTGCTCTGCATTGCTGACAGGGAACAAAATTTTGTGAAAACATCTGTTACTAATCGGAAGATGCGCGACTACAAGCGCACGCTGTTGATGGCATTCCCACCTGACAGCGGGGGCACAGTGGCGAAGGCAGAGGAAAGGGAAGAGGTCGCCAACGCAGCTGGGGCACTGCCAGCACCTGAGAGGGCAGGGTTAGCATGGCCCAAATGTGGAAAAGCTTTGTCAGCCTTGGAGGTGCTGACCTGCACTGCAGCCAGTGTATAGTGTAAACGTGTGTTTAGCACGGCGGAGAGCATTATCACAGGCCACAGCCAATGTGAACCAGGCATGGATCCCACAGGACTTGTCCGTACCTTGTGCAGAATAGACATTTATATCAGCCTCAACCATCCATTCTTGTACTCAAGTGCACTTATTCTTTGTTTTATTTTTCTATATGACCCAATATTTTGGGGGATACCCCAATTTAAAAATAAAAAATTACACAAATCAGTGTTGGCTACCTATTCCTCCTTCACCGCCGCTTCCACCTACACTGCCACGTCAACCTACACCGTTACATCCACCGCCTCCTCAACCTCCTACTCCTAGATCCAGATTGTTATTTTTAATTTTTCAGTATTTTATGTTATTTTAAGTCATTTCCCTATCCACATTTGTTTGCAGAACAGTTGCATTTTGATGCCTTTTGCAGCCCTCTAGCCCTTTCCAGGACTATTTTAGAGCCATTTTAGTGCCCAAAAGTTCTCAGGTGCTGGTGGTGCCCCAGCTGCGTTGGCGACCTCTTCCTCCTCCTCTGCCCTCACCTTGTGCTTCCACTGTGCCCCCGCTGTCAGGTGGGAAAGCTATCATCAGCGTGCGCTTGTAGTCGCGCATCTTCTGATCAGTAACAGATATTTTCACTAAATCTAGTTCCCTGTCAGCAATGCAGAGCAGGGGTTCATTCACGGCAAAAGGGGGTTCATGTCACCCAGCAATAGAACAGAGGATTTTGAGAGATTTAGCACCCTGTCACCCAGGCACAGCAGGTGTTCATTCACGGCAAAAGGGGGTTAAAGTCACCCAGCAATACAACAGAGGATTTTGAGAGATTTAGTCCCCTGTCACCCAGGCACAGCAGGGGTTCATTCACGGCAAAAGGGGGTTCATGTCACCCAGCAATACAACAGAGGATTTTGAGAGATTTGGGCCCCTGTCACCCAGGCACAGCAGGGGTTCATTCACGGCAAAAGGGGGTTCATGTCACCCAGCAATACAACAGAGGATTTTGAGAGATTTAGGCCCCTGTCACCCAGGCACAGCAGGGGTTCATTCACGGCAAAAGGGGGTTCATGTCACCCAGCAATACAACAGAGGATTTTGAGACATTTAGGCCCCTGTCACCCATGCACAGCAGGGGTTTGTATACGCCAAAAATGGTAAAATGTCACCTGACAATTGAAAATAAGAATTTATTCAATTTAGGGCACTAAAATTGGCACTTTTTTTAAATTAAAATGGCTCTAAAATAGTCCTTGAAAAGGCTACAGGGATGTAAAAGGCAGTAAAATGTGCTTAAGAGCATGGCAACTGTTCTGCAAATGTGGATAGGGAAATAACTTAAAATTAAATAAAATAACTAAAAATTTCAAATTATTAACCTGCAACTCAGAGAAGGAGGTGGATATGGAGTCGGAGGTTGAGGAGGCGGTGAATGTGGTGTTGTAGGTGGAGGCAGCAATGGAGGAGGAGGAGGAGGTAGCCAACAATGTGTTTTTTTTTTATTGGGGTAGGTAGCCCCCAAAATATTGGGACAAATAAAAAAAAAGAAAACAAAGAATCATTGCACTTGACTTGAGTACAAGAATGTATGTTTGATAGTGGTATAAATGTCTATTCTGCACAAGGTACAGACAAGACTTGTGGGATCCAAGCCTGGTTCATTTTAATGAACGAGAGCTTGTCCACGTTGGCTGTGGACAGGCGGCTGCGTCTGTCTGTAATGACGCCTCCTGCCGTGCTAAATACACGTTCAGAGAGTACACTGGCTGCAGGGCAGGCCAGCACCTCCAAGGCATACAGGGCAAGCTCTGGCCATGTGGACAATTTGGAGACCCAGAAGTTGAATGGGGCAGAACCATCATTTAGTACGTGTAGGCGTGTGCACAGGTACTGTTCCACCATGTTGTTCAAATGCTGCCTCCTGCTAACACGCTCCATATCAGCAGTTGGGGCCGGTTGTTGCGGCGAGGTGACAAAGCTTTTCCACATGTCGGCCATGCTAACCCTGCCTTCTGAGGTGCTGGCGCTGACACAGCTGCGTTGGCGACCTCTTCCTCCTCCCCTGCCTTCGCCTTGTGCTTCCACTTGTCCCCCGGCGTCAGTCGGGAATGCTCTCAGGAGCGCATCTACCAGCATGCACCTGTAGTCGCGCATCTTCCGATCACGCTCCAGAATTAAGGACGGCACATTGTCTTTGTAACGGGGATCCAGCAGGGTGACCACCCAGTAGTCAGCACACGTTAAAATGTGGGCAACTCTGCAGTCGTTGCGCAGGAACTGCAGCATATAGTCGCTCATGTGTGCCAGGCTGCCCAGAGGTAAGGACAAGCTGTCCTCTGTGGAAGGCGTATCGTCTGCGTCCTCCGTATCCCCCCAGCCATGCACCAGTGATGGGCCGAGCTGCGTTGGATACCACCCCGCTGTGAAGATGCTTCATCCTTATCCTCCTCCTCCTCATCCTCCTCATCTTCCTCCTCCTCGTCCTCCAGAAGTGGGCCCTGGCTGGCCAAATTTGTACCTGGCCTCTGCTGTTGCAAAAATCCTCTTTCTGAGACACTTCTAAAAGACTGGCCTGAAAGTGTTAGAGATGACCCCTCTTCCTCGTCCTGGGCCACATCCTCTTCTACCATCGCCTTAATTGTTTTCTCAAGGAGACATAGAAGTGGTATTGTAACACTGATAACGGCGTCATCGCCACTGGCCATGTTGGTGGAGTACTCGAAACAGCGCAACAGGGAACACAGGTCTCGCATGAAGGCCCAGTCATTGGTGGTGAAGTGGTGCTGTTCCGCAGTGCGACTCACCCGTACGTGCTGCAGCTGAAACTCCACTATGGCCTGCTGCTGCTCGCACAGTCTCTCCAGCATGTGCAAGGTGGAGTTCCACCTGGTGGGCACGTCGCATATGAGGCGGTGAGCAGGAAGGCCAAAGTTACGCTGTAGAGCAGACAGCCGAGTGGCGGCAAGATGAAAACGCCGGAAGTGCGCACAGACGGCCCGCACTTTATGCAGCAGCTCAGACATGTCGGGGTAGTTGTGAATGAATTTCTGCACCACCAAATTTATGTGCGTCAAACCGGCTAGTCCCAGAGCTGCAACAAGATTTCGCCCATTATTGCACACCACCAGGCCGGGCATGAGGCCCACTGGCAGCAACCACTCGTCGGTCTGTTGTTCTATACCCCGCCACCGTTCTATACCCCCGGTGTGGGGCCTGTCCCCCAAACACATCAGTTTCAGAACGGCCTGCTGACGTTTACCCGTGGCTGTGATGAAGTTGGTGGTGAAGGTCTGTCGCTGACCAGATAAGGAGGTGGTAGAAGAGGAGGAGGAAGCCGAGTAGGAAGACGAGGCAACAGGAGGCAATGAATGATGCCTTGTGATCCTTGGCGGCGGATTGACGTGCGCCAAACAGCTCTCCGCCTGGGGCCCAGCCGCCACTACATTTACCCAGTGTGCAGTTAGGGAGATATAGCATCCCTGGCCATGCTTACTGGTCCACGTATCTGTGGTTAGGTGGACCTTGCCACAGATGGCGTTGTGCAGTGCACACTTGATTTTATCCGATACTTGGTTGTGCAGGGAGGGCAAGGCTCTCCTGGAGAAGTAGTGGTGGCTGGGAACGACATACTGTGGGACAGCAAGCGACATGAGCTGTTTGAAGCTGTCCGTCTCCACCAGCCTAAATGACAGCATTTTAAAGGCCAGCAGTTTAGAAATGCTGCCATTCAGGGCCAGGGATCGAGGGTGGCTAGGTGGGAATCTACACTTTCTCTCAAAGGTTTGTGAGATGGAGAGCTGAACGCTTCCGTGTGGCATTGTGGAGATGCATGGCGACGGAGGTGGTGTTGTTGGTGGCACATCCTCTGTTTGCTGGGCGGCAGGTGCCAACGTTCTCCAAAGGCGGAGGAAGAGGCCGAGGCAGCAGCAGAAGAGGGAGCAGGAGGGGCCTGAGCCTTTTCTTGGTTTTGAAGGTGCTTACTCCACTGCAGCCCGTGTCTCGCATGCAGATGCCTGGTCATGCAGGTTGTACTACGGTTCAGAACGTTAATGCCTCGCTTCAGGCTCTGATGGCACAGCGTGCAAACCACTCGGGTCTTGTCGTCAGCACATTGTGTGAAGAAGTGCCATGCCAGGGAACTCCTTGAAGCTGCCTTTGGTGTGCTCGGTCCCTGTTGACGGTGGCCAGTAGCAGGCAAACTGTTTTAACAATGGCTGCTCTGCTTTTGCACCCTGCTCCCGCTTTTGCTAAGCTGTTGGCTCGGTCTCAGCACTGCCTCTTCCTCCGAACCTCTGAAAGTCAGTGGCACGACCTTCATTCCATGTGGGGTGTAGGACCTCATCGTCTGCTGCATCGTCTTCCACCCAGTCTTCCTCTCTGACCTCCTTTTCGGTCTGCACACTGCAGAAAGACGCAGCAGTTGGCACCTGTGTTTCGTCATTATCAAAGACGTGCTGAGGTGGTATTCCTATGTCCTCATCAGGAAACATTAGTGGTTGTGCGTCAGTGCATTCTATGTCTTCCACCCCTGGGGAAGGGCTAGGTGGATGCCCTTGGGAAACCCTGCCAGTAGAGTCTTCAAACAGCATAAGAGACTGCTGCATGACTTGAGGCTCAGACAGGTTCCCCAATATGCACGGGGGTGATGTAAAAGACTGACGGGCATGGGTTTCAGGCGCCACCTATGCGATTTCTGCAGAAGACTGGGTGGGAGATAATTTAAACGTGCTGGATCCACTGTCGGCCACCCAATTGACTAGCACCTGTACTTGCTCAGGCCTTACCATCCTTAGAACGGCATTAGGCCCGACCAAATATCGCTGTAGATTCTGGCGGCTACTGGGACCTGAGGTAGTAGGTTCAGTAGTACGTGTAGCTGTGGCAGAACGATCGCGTCCTCTCCCTGCACCAGAGGCTCCACCAACACCACCACCACGACCATGACCGCGTCCCTTATTAGATGTTTGCCTCATAGTTAGCGTTCACAAAGCAAAGTAAAAAGTGGTTAAGTATGTTAAAAATAATTAACCGCCAATATAAACCCTGATGTAGGGTATTGCACTCTATTATTTTTAAAAAAAACTCTATATGACAGCAGTATTTCTGGCCTAAATGTGACAGTCACCTATGCAAGTGTAATACCAGATGTGCAGTATATCAGAGGGATTGTTCACCACAGTATCCTAAAAGCCTTATTTGTGGCCTAAATGTGACAGTCACCTATGCACATGTAATCACAGATGTGCACTATATCAGAGGTTTTTTTACCATGATATCCTATAAGCCTTATTTGTGTCCTAAATGTGACAGTCACTTATGCACATGTAATCCCAGATGTGCAGTATATGAGAGGCTTTTTTCACCCCAGTATGCCAAAGCCGTATTTAGGACCTAAATGTCCCAGTCACATATACTTGTCTAATCCCAGATGTGCAGTATATTAGAGGGTTTTTTCACCCTAACCAAAAAGCTATATTTCTGTCCTAAATGTGACAGTCACTTATGCTTGTCTAATCCCAGATGTGCAGTATATTAGAGGGTTTTTTCACCCTAACCAAAAAGCTGTATTTCTGTCCTAAATGTCACAGTCACTTATGCTTGTCTAATCCCAGATGTGCAGTATATTAGAGGGTTTTTTCACCCTAACCAAAAAGATGTATTTATGGCCTAAATGTGACAGTCACTTATGCTTGTCTAATCCCAGATGTGCAGTATATTAGAGGGTTTTTTCACCCTAACCAAAAAGCTGTATTTCTGTCCTAAATGTGACAGTCACTTATGCTTGTCTAATCCCAGATGTGCAGTATATTAGAGGGTTTTTTCACCCTAACCAAAAAGCTGCATTTCTGTACTAAATGTGACAGTCACTTATGCACGTGTAATCCCAGATGTGCCGTATATGAGAGGCTTTTTTCACCCCAGTATGCCAAAGCTGTATTTCTGTCCTAAATGTGACTGTCACTTATGCACGTGTAATCCCAGATGTGCAGTATATTAGAGTTGTTTTTTTTTTACCCTAACCAAAAAGCTGTATTTCTGTCCTAAATGTGACAGTCACTTATGTACGTGTAATCCCAGATGTGCAGTATATCAGAGGCTTTTTTCACCCCAGTATGCCAAAGCCGTATTTATGGCCTAAATGTGACAGTCACTTATGCACGTGTAATCCCATATGTGCAGTATATTAGAGGGTTTTTTCACCCTAACCAAAAAGCTGTTTTTCTGTCCTAAATGTGACAGTCACTTATGCACATGTAATCCCAGATGTGCAGTATATGAGAGGCTTTTTTCACCCCAGTATGCCAAAGCCGTATTTAGGACCTAAATGTCCCAGTCACATATACTTGTCTAATCCCAGATGTGCAGTATATTAGAGGGTTTTTTCACCCTAACCAAAAAGCTATATTTCTGTCCTAAATGTGACAGTCACTTATGCTTGTCTAATCCCAGATGTGCAGTATATTAGAGGGTTTTTTCACCCTAACCAAAAAGCTGTATTTCTGTCCTAAATGTCACAGTCACTTATGCTTGTCTAATCCCAGATGTGCAGTATATTAGAGGGTTTTTTCACCCTAACCAAAAAGATGTATTTATGGCCTAAATGTGACAGTCACTTATGCTTGTCTAATCCCAGATGTGCAGTATATTAGAGGGTTTTTTCACCCTAACCAAAAAGCTGTATTTCTGTCCTAAATGTGACAGTCACTTATGCTTGTCTAATCCCAGATGTGCAGTATATTAGAGGGTTTTTTCACCCTAACCAAAAAGCTGCATTTCTGTACTAAATGTGACAGTCACTTATGCACGTGTAATCCCAGATGTGCCGTATATGAGAGGCTTTTTTCACCCCAGTATGCCAAAGCTGTATTTCTGTCCTAAATGTGACTGTCACTTATGCACGTGTAATCCCAGATGTGCAGTATATTAGAGTTGTTTTTTTTTTACCCTAACCAAAAAGCTGTATTTCTGCCCTAAATGTGACAGTCACTTATGTACGTGTAATCCCAGATGTGCAGTATATCAGAGGCTTTTTTCACCCCAGTATGCCAAAGCCGTATTTATGGCCTAAATGTGACAGTCACTTATGCACGTGTAATCCCATATGTGCAGTATATTAGAGGGTTTTTTCACCCTAACCAAAAAGCTGTTTTTCTGTCCTAAATGTGACAGTCACTTATGCACGTGTAATCCAAGATGTGCAGTATATAAGAGGCTTTTTTCACCCCAGTATGCCAAAGCCTTATTTATGGCCTAAATGTGACAGTCACTTATGCACGTGTAATGCCAGATGTGCAGTATATTAGAGGGTTTTTTCACCCTAACCAAAAAGCTGTTTTTCTGTCCTAAATGTGACTGTCACTTATGCTTGACTAATCCCAGATGTGCAGTATAACAGAGGCTTTTTTCACCCCAGTATGCCAAAGCTGTATTTCTGGACTTGCATATAGCCTGTGCTGGTGCACTATCGTTGCATAAAATGGCTGCCGATCATGTATTGATATTGACTAACTGAAGAAAAAAAAGTTCGTTTTTCAGCAGTAGTTGGCTCAGGGCAGGCTTAAAAAAATTGTGCACTGCACCCACAAAACACTTTTGCTGTAGATCGCTGAGTACAAAAAACAGTTCTTGATAAGATTTCTCCCTGATCTCTTCCTCACAGCAGCTGCAGCCTCTCCCTGCACTAATCCGAGCAGAGTGACGGGCGGCGCTACGTGACTCCAGCTTAAATAGAGGCTGGGTCACATGCTGCAGTTGGCCAATCACAGCCATGCCAATAGTAGGCATGGCTGTGATGGCCTTTTGGGGCAAGTAGTATGACGCTTGTTGATTGGCTGCTGTGCTGCCTTTCAAAAAGCGCCATAAAAATCGCGGAACACCGAACCCGAACTTTTACGTAAATGTTAGGGTTCTGGTCCGGGTGCCGAAAACCCTAAAGTTCGGTATGAACCCGAACTTTACAGTTCGGGTTCGCTCAACTCTAATCCTAATAGATGTCTATTAGGTTGAATATGAGTTTAATGCACTCACTGCTGAACTATGCCTCATGTATAGCTTAGCAGGGAGGCTACTATGTCAGCCCTCACAGATGAAGTGATTGCTGTTGATCGTGGCATCTGAGGGTTAAATGATCACCTTTCCAGTCATTGTGTCTGGGTGCCTGCTGTGTAATTCAGCCAGTCCCACCGCATATGGAGCGGGCTTGCCGCAGCAGCTCACTCCTTACAATTGTGGGTGCATAATGCTGTACATGTATGGCATTGTGTGTTAATGGGTTAAAGGGAATCTGTCATCATGAAATTCACTGTTAAACCCAGCACAATACCTTGGGATAGAGATAGCTCAGCTGAATGTAATGAAATCTTAGTGATTTATCTTAGTGATCCATTTCTTCATTCTGGAACAAAAAAATACTTTTAATCCATTGGCAAAATAACTGAGGGCAGGTGCACTGAGGGGAGGTCCAAGTCACTCTGTGCACCCTCGTTCCTCCTGCTTACTTTGCCAGCCCCTTCCTTTGATTTTTGATAAACAGGGCCTGGCGAGATGACTATGCAGGAACCTGGCCCTATTGATCAAGAAGGAAAGTTAAATGGCTTTTTTTTTTTATGTTTACTTCAGCTATATGGTAAATCTGAAGGATACAAATAGCTGGAAAATCAATACTTCATTTTCACTTCAGTTTAGTTTTATTTTTTCTTGTTAACATTTATTCAACTACAAAAAGTACGAGAAATATGTTTTAATACTTTTGTTTGACAATCTGAACAAAAGTATTTCTGGAGGGGGAAACTAAACTTAAATATTATAGCAAAGGATAGATAAGCATTGCATTTATGAAAAACTGTAGTGTCTATTGTTAATTTTAAATACATTGAATTAATTTTTTTTTTACTATTACAATGTGCTGGTTTTTAGATACATTTTTTAAGTTTACAAAAAAATCTCTTTTGGAGAACAATGAACCGCACATTTATGGAATTACATTTTGACTAGTTTTCCAAAATATAACTTTTCTCCAACCCGCTGACTGCCACTCCTTTTTATTTATCAGAATAAGCATATTAACCCCTTAGTGACTACTGATACTCTTTTTTACAGCGGATACTAAGAAAAACATTTAAAAAAAAACTATATGTATTTGGTATTGCTGTAATCCTAATGACCCAGAGAATAAAGTTATCACTTTATTTGAATTCCCAAAAATTTTTAATATAAAAACTCAGTGGCAGTATAGCTGTTTTTATCAATCTCCCCATAAAAAGAGTTAAAAAAAGTTAATCAGTAACTCATATGTACCTCAAAATGGTGCCATTAAAAACTACAACTTGTCCCACAAAAAATACGCCCTCATACGGCTACATCAATTGAAAAATAAAATAAAAGTTTTAGCTCTTGGAATGCGATGAAGAAAAAAAAGAAAAAGAATGCTTGGTCATTAATGCCCAAAAAAGGCTGATCACTAAGGAGTTAAAATTTCCAATAGTTTTGTAATATACATGTGTAAAGGGAGAATATTAATTACCAATATTATGTAAATATCATTAATTAATATTCATAAATAGGAGGAGCAGTCTATTGAAGACTCCGCCTATTTATACCTTTATAATAATGATACAATACTAATTTCACTATACTTTGCCTTACACTAATCACTAAACTAGCTGCATGCACCTTACTAAACTAACTATCGCTAATAACCACACGTTATAGATAGTTATAAATAAAACACAGTATTTATTAATACCAACAGTACACTACGCAACTAACAATACAGTACTAGAAATACAGTACTAAACTACACTATACGGTTCCCAAATTCCACCCACAAAGCTATCTAATACAGTACACTCACACGTGTATTAGCAGCCCACCCCACCTGTCTAATTCTATCCCTAAGAGAATGACAAAGGGTTAACAGAGAGCAGGGATGCTCCTGTAGGGTCAGGGTATGGGACAGCACTGCAAGGGTTAATAGGGATGCCCGCAGGGATGGTATAGGGACAATAGGAGTAATAGGGATGCCCGCAGGGATGGTATAGGGACAATGGGAGTAGGGGTATGTTGGTGGGATAGATGGGGGTTGTGTAGGGGATATGGGAGGAGGTATAGGGAATCGTTGGTGGGATAGGGGATAAGGGCAAGTAGGGGTTAATAGGGAATCGTTGGTGGGATAGGGGATATGGGCAAGCAGGGGTAATATAGGGGTTCATATGGTGATACTCAGCCCTCCAGGGGTATGCCCAGCATGCTCGTTTTCCAGGGGTGGCCTTCTTGTGGGGGCGGCTCGGCTCTTCTCCCTGAGTGCAGGGGCCGCCTGATGTTTATGTCTGGCGGCCCGCACTGCCGCACCGCCCACACGGTGGCGCGCGCGCGCCACCTTCAGGGACATGTGGGCCGGCGCAGTTAGATGACGTCACTGCGCCGGTCCGCGTGTCCCCGAATGAGCACATCGGGCCGCGCCATTTTCTAACAGGCGGGAGAAGCCTTTGATCTCCCGCCTGTAGCACTTTGCATTCCGGGCAGCGTGATGGTAATCGCGCTGCCGGAATGTGCATAATAGAAGGAGGGGAGGTTTCTCCCTTCCTTCTATCATGTATAATTATCTCCAGCAGCGCTAGCATTCATGAGGATTGGAAACTACACTATTTATCCAGTATAAAGTAGAAATTATTATAGTTCCCATTTTGAGTCTACCAATAAGTTCCCAAGCAAACAGTGATGATTTTCCAGAGATTGTTTAAAAATGGAAAAATGGTTGGATTGTGGAATAGGAACTCCAAATATGAAGCAAAGGGCCTATATCTCGATCACAACGCCAGAAAAAATTGAGATTTGGTTTCAATTTTATCTGGATTGAATTGTATGCAATACTGTACATGTTTTCAACCACCTAGAAACTAGATTAGAATTAAATTCGTGAATAAGGATGGACACTAAGTAGGAGTGTCTTTCCATCAAAAAAGATGTCTAGTAAATCATGTGTCCAATTCAGTTTCCCATTTTTAAATAATTGATAGTGGATCATGCAGGTGCAAACATTGAGTATTTGCAGATTTTTTAAATCAGTCTCTTAGAATGGGTTTTCAAGATAAAAAGCATGACGAGTAGGTTGTCAGAGGAATACACGTCTTATGATTGTGTATTTTTGATCACTTACATCAACATTAGCAAATAACATATACATAGAGTGTTCAGTTATTATGGAATTATAACCTATAGTACAATGTATAGGAAGTGCAGAAAGCTTAAATTGTCACTAACTTTTCACAACTTTGCATAACTCAGTAGTACAAGTGACCCTACGAGAAACTTTGTAGTATGTTTTTTCAGTGAGAAACATCTAGTTCTCCTGATATCCGCTGTTTACCTACTCCACCCCCACCTCCTGCTAATTGTTTTTCTTGTCCAGGATCGATCATGCTCATTTGCTTTTTTCCCATTCAGAATGTATCATCTCTGCAGGAGGATCATAATAAATATGCCAATAAAAGTCTATGGAGAAGGGAGGAGAAGGAGTGAGCAGGAGCTAAGGAAACCCACACAGCTACGTAGGAAGCTTATAGCCCAGCTACGTAGGAAGCTTATAGCCCAGCTACATAGGAAGATTATAGCTCAGCACAAGCATTTCATTCACAAAATACAGGTCAGTACTACTCTGTAATTGTCTTCCATTATCCTGCTGCTTCTGAGTGACTGTGAGACAGTTACTAAGGCCCCTTTCACACGAGCGAGTTTTCCGTGCGGGTGCAATGTGTGACGTGAAACCATAGCACCCGCACTGAATCCTGACCCATTCATTTCAATAGGTCTGTGTACATTGGCGTTGTTTTTCACACATCAGTTCTGCGTTGCGTGAAAAATGCAGCATGTTCTTTATTTTGCGTTTTTCATGCAGCCCTGGCCCCATAGAAATGAATGGGGCTTCAGTGAAAAATGTATCAAAACGCATTGCACTCATGTGGAAAAAACTGAACAACTGAACGCAATTGCAGACAAAACTGACTGAGCTTGCTTGCAAAATGGTGCGAGTTTCACTGAACGCACCCTGAACGCATCCGGACCTAATCTGTCACGCTCTTGTGAAAGAGGCCTAAGAAGATTCCCTTCTACTTTCTGTGTATGCAGTGGATGGCTACTAGTCTCGAACCACCATGTTTGAGAGAACTGCAAAGTAGACATTTATTATGCACAGAGGAAAACTGCTAAAAAATGTCAGATACTAGTAATATAATGGCCAGAAATCATGTTATTCCTCATGTTTATACACTGTTTTTTGATTAATGCAAAGTTTGTTGAAAGCTCAGTGCTACTTTAATGTGGCCTGAGATTTTACATATTAGTGATCTAAATTTGCTTGGGATCAAAGTGTACATTAAGTGTAGTTAGCCAATGGATTTCTTTTTTTTTTTTTCAGAGTATTTAAATCTTTGGTATAGGGCTGTCCATAGACAGTTGTCAATTTTATTTATTTCTCTGACTGCAGAGAAGAATAATAGCCCTGCATTTGAATGAGTTTTTAAGAATCTTAAACAATTTGTCTATAAAGTACGGTAAATACTATTGTGTAGTGGAACTTCATGATTCTCTCTTATAAGACAAACTAAAGTGAGCAGAGAATTGCCAAGTGGAGCAGGATAGCAAGCTGTTCAGCAGCTGCTGGCTTGGCCAATCTTTAACAGACGATGGCCAGCTGAGTTGTTGTTAGAAGTAGTTACCATTGCTCGTAATAGGTAACTGTGCACTGCATGGACAAAAGGATCTCAGAGTCACAATACCCTGTACAAAGTTATAAATACGGTGTTAACATCTAGTCTTAAAATCACTTACTAAAAATATTCAAGTAGGCATATTGCCAACTTCACTTTCCTACTGTTTAGACCGGGTTCACATCGGTGGTATTGAATTGCGTTATAGATTCCGTAACTGTTGACAGGGCTATTTTTTCCGTCATGTATAACGGAAAGAAACAAAACTGTAATATGCCCCCATAGACATGTATTAGGATGGAGCAAAAAATAATGCCTCTTAAAGGCTTCCATTTGGTATTCCGTCCTAGAATTCCATTATATTCCGTTATAACTCTGTTATAACAGAACCTATAACAGAATTTTATAATGCCGATGTGAACCTGGCCTTAGTAGTTGGTAGCATTTGAAGGTGCTCAGCTACATTATGGTGATTGAATCACTAGTTTGTGCTTAACTTTGCAGGTGTAATTGATAGGGACAATTAAATTTTCACTACAGACTTCAAACACAGCTAAGATTGCTTGCTTGAATTTATTTTACATGGATTGAGGCCTCCCACATGTCCATCTTATTGACCAAAGTCCCTCTGTCCCTCTTTGCTCCTTAAATGTCCCTCTTTTTGATGTAAGGTATAGATTTCCACATTCACAATATTGACCCAGAAAGGGTTTGTCTGGGTCCTCTCTGTATATTTGAGCCCACTTTGTGTGTTATTTCATTACTTAATGCAGTCTGAATTTTTTAGAAATTTCTATATTCAGATTATTTTTGCGCTAATTCGTAAAAGAAAACTATTGAAGTTTATAGACATGCAAGAAACATGGATCTTTCACACAATGAACCATAAGTGTCCGTCTTTGACAGTCTAAAAAGTTGGAAAGTTATGTGGATAGCTTGGATTGACCTAATTTCATGTGTCCTTTTTGCACTCCTGAAACTGTAAAAAATTGAGTTTTCACTATACAAGAGGAATGCACTCCTGTATGAGTGGACACCACCCACTCTACTAAAAAGGAAACAAACATTGGAACATATTTTATAGAGAAAAGGTTTAGCGTTAGGAAAACTCAAAAGATCATGGACACCTTTGGAACCAATTGTGCATTATAGATTGACATGTATGTTGGGCTAAAACATTTTTGTAAAGTTTTATATTTAAAAATATTTGAAAATTTTTATTGAACTTTGATTTGGTCAGAAATCAGATTAGAGGTTCCTTTAGGAGAACATAGAGAAATACTGGACCCTGAGCCTTCAGACAGCTGATCTGACAGATTTATTTCAGAATGTTTTTTTTGTAGCTACTATGTAGTATAAAACATAGAAGCTGCAGAACTCAAATGGCAAATAGTACAACGTTTGTAATAATGTGTGTGTGTGTGTGTGTGTGTATATACTGTATATATATATATATATATATATATATATATATAGTAATTAAAAAAAAATCTTTAAATAATCTGTTTGTAAACCATAAGAATCAAAATACACCAAAAGTGATTTAGCTAGATTTGTTCTCACAGTGGAAAACAATCTTTTCTGACTCCATGAGGCAGTCTGATAATTTCCCTGGACTAGAAGCAGTTAAATAAATAGTGAAAATTTTCACTACTCTAACTGTAAAGAACCCTCTCATGTTCCTAATATAAAAATGAAATAGATGAAGCTGTGGGTTTGAGTGAGAGGACTGAGAAATGAAGTTTATTCACTTGGGCCTAGAAAACTGATTTTGCAATTATATAATAAATAGTAACACACCGGGTAAAACTGTGACTGCCACTTGCCATTCAGAGCCAGGCAGCTGTTTCTGAGGCATATCAAATTATGGGAATAATAAAAAGAGTCATAAACATCCGTGACAAGGCATAGTTATGCCTCTGTACAAATCAGATATGGAATTGTGTGTATATTTTTGGGTTTATCTGTGTATTTATCAAACTGGTGTAAAGTATAACTGGTTTAGTTGTCAATAGCAACCAATCAGATTCCACCTTTCATTTTGTACAGCTCCTTTAGAAAATGTAAGGTGGTATATAATTAGTTGCTATAGGCAACTAAGCCAGTTCTACTTTACACCGGTTTGATAAATCTCCCCTATTGTGCAGAAGCTGTACTAAAATGGACACAGTGGAGTTACTAAAGTAATGGCCACTAGAATACAGTATTTGCAGGTTATAGATACTAGATTGCTGGACATGGGTCCTCTTACACTCTCTGACCACTATGTCTATCACTGCTGACTGGATTCCATATTTCAAACTGAGCTCTGCAATCTGTTCTCTCTGACTCTATGTTACTTGATCAATCCTAGTTCGCCAACTAATTAGTCCTTAAGGCCTCATGCACACGGACGTTTTATTTTGCGGTCCGCAAAAACAGTTTCCGTTGTTCCGTGATCCGTGTCCGTTTTTTCTTCTGTGGGTCTTCCTTGATTTTTGGAGGATCCACGGACATGAAAAATGAAAAAAAAATCTAAGTCAAGTTTGCCTTTGAAATGATAGGAAAAAACGGACACGGATCACGGACGCGGATGACAATCTTTTTTGCATCCGTGATTTTTCACGGACCCATTGACTTGAATGGGTCCGTGAACCGTTGTCCGTGAAAAAAATAGGACAGGTCATATTTTTTTCACGGGCTGGAAACACGGATCACGGATGCGGATGCCAAACGGTGCATTTTCTGATTTTTCCAAGGACCCATTAAAAATCAATGGGTCCGCGGAAATAAACGGAAAACGGAACAACGGCCGCGGATGCACACAACGGTCGTGTGCATGAGGCCTAACTCTTTCAGTCTGAATCATGCCTGTGCCTGCTCGCTCTGCTCACTAAAAGCTCTGCAGCGCACATAGTATTGATGTGCTATGAAGAACTTTAACCCCTACAGGACCCTGCTATTTTTCACCTTAAGGACCAAGCCATTTTTTGCATATCTGACATGTGTCACTTTATGTGGTGATAACTTTAAAACGATTGTATTTATCCAGGCCATTCTGAGATTGTTTTCTCGTCACATATTGTACTTCATGACAGTGGTAAATTTGAGTCAAAATATTTCATTTTTATTTATAAAACAAGTACCAAATTTGCCTTTTTTTTTTTGAAAAATTTGCAATTTTCAAAATGTCAATTTCTCTGCTTTTAAAACAGATAGTAATACCTCCTAAAATAGTTATTACTTTACATTTCCCATATGTCTACTTCATGTTTGGATAATTTTGTAAATGACCTACTCTTTTTTTGGGACGTTATAAGCAAATTTTAAAATTTTTAAGAAAATGTTCAAAACCAAATTTTTAAGGACCAGTTCACGTCTGAAGTCACTTTGTAGGGCTTACATAATAGAAGCCACCCATAAATGGCCCCATTTTAAAAACTACACCCCTCAAGGTATTCAAAACTGATTTTACAAACTTTGTTAAGCCTATAGGGAAATTTCTGAATTTCACTTTTTTGGCAGATTTTTAATTTTTATCCATTTTTTACAGTAAAAAAAGCAAGGGTTTACAGCCAAACAAAATCCAATATTTATTACTCTGATGCTGTGATTTACAGATACACCCCATATGTGGTTGTAAACTGCTGTACGGGAACACGGCAGGGCGCAGAAGGAAAGGAACGCCATATGGTTTTTGGAGGGCAGATTTCACTGGGATAATTTTAAGCTGCCATGTCACATTTGAAGACCCCCTGATGCACCCCTAGAGTAGAAACTACGGGATAGGATGGCAGTTTTGTTGGCATTATTTTAGGGTACATATGATTTTTGGTTGCTCTATATTACACTTTTTGTGGGGTAAGGTAACAAAAAATAGCTGTTTTGGCACCGTTTTAACTTTTTGTTTTTTACAATGTTCATCTGACAGGTTAGATCATGTGCTATTTTTATAGAGCAGGTTGTTACAGACGCGACAATACAAAATATGTCTACTTTTTGGTAGTTTGTTTCTGTTTTACATAATAAAGCATTTTTGAAAAAAAACATTTTTTAGTGTCTCCATATTCTGAAAGCCATAGTTTTTTTTATTTTTTGGCTAACTTTATCATGTTGGGGCTCATTTTTTCGGTATGAGATGATGGTTACTTTTTTATTTATTTAAGTTTTACACAATAAATGCATTTTTTAAACAAAAAAAATCATGTTTTAGTGTCTCCATATTCTGAGTGCCATAGCTTTTTTATTTTATGGGCGATTGTCTTAGGTAGGATCTAATTTTTTGCGGGATGATTGGTACGTCTAACTTTTTTATCACTTGGTGTTGCACTTTTTGTGATGTAAGGTGACAGAAAAAATGTTTTTCTTAGCACAGTTTTTATTTGATTTTTCTACGGCGATACGGTGAGGGGGTGGATCATGTAATAATTTTACAGAGCCAGTCGTTATGGACGCGGTAATACCCAATATGTCTGATTTCTTTTTTTTTATATTTTATTTCACAATTTAATATCTTTTATTTTGGGAATTTTTTGGATGCGCACACTTTTCACTGGAGATGTGCTGCGGATAATTTAACTGTCCACAGCGGACACTGTCTACGGAAAAAGGACACTGGATGTCACTGATATTTTAGGGATGCGCACACCTTACACAGGAGATGTGGCGCGGATCATCACTATGCTGCATACAAGGGATTAATACACCGGCATTGGTGTCTTCACCGATGCCGGCGTATGCAGCAGGGTCCCGGCTGTCAGTGACTGCCCGCTGTACATATACATCCCTGGTCCTTAAGTCAAGTCCAGCTGTGACGTACATGTACAGCAAGGGTCCTTAAGGGGTTATGCAAGCGGAGCAGTCAAGAGCTCTGCATAGCACATCGCTGCTCCTGCTTGTGCCCGCTTAACTAAAGCCTATCATAGCACACTGGATGTGCTATGTCAGGTTTAGCAGAGTGGGCACAGACTGGAGCAGCAATGTCTGCTCTTGGCAGTACACCAGTCACTGCAGCTCTGTAATGCAATCTGTACACCACTGACATGTCAGTAGTCTACGGTCCTGATTTATCATACCTTCAGTCCAGAATCTGAAAGTCGCAAAATAGGGCTTTTGTGACTTTTTACACTCACTTGCGCAGTTTTGTAATATGAGTGGAAAAGTGTGTTTGGTTATCTCTGTTAATGAGTTTCACTCTAGATTTATCATTGCGGCCTTTTTAAAAAGTTGCAATCTCACTCCAGAAAAGGGAGGAGTAGGAAAAACTGGAGTAGCTTTTCTAGACCAACGTGTTAGGTCTAAGGACAAGCCAAAGTTATCAAACAAGTGATATTTGATAAATGTGGTATAAAGTACAGACTGAAGCAAAACTGACTTCGCAAAACTGACTTCAAATATTCTCTGCATGATAAATTCCTCCCTATTAGAGTATGGATTCCAAAGCACTACAGACATCTGAACTTCAGTTGTCTATTTCAAAAGAAAAACAGAACAATAATGTATGTGACAATACCGCACCTTGCACCCCCACCAGACGTCACTGTACATCGGGGTCACGCAGTACTGTTTCGTCACTGGTTACAAAGACGTGACATTATGCCCTCCCTGCGAGTACGTAAGGTCAGCTTGGCACAGTTTACACAGACACCTCCTGTCCGCACAGGCACAGGGAGGCACGGGAGTGAGAGAGGGTAGTCCACGCTACAACGCACGGCATGGCACAACACTCGCTCACAACCCTGACAGGCTGAGAAAGTCCTTCCACTGTCCCAGTGAAACAGAGCCTTGCCAGTCCTGCAGACTGCCACCAGTTCCTCGTTAGATATAAGCCCGGTCTGGTAAGGGGATTTTATCAGGTCAGAAACCAACCTGGGTAGAATATAACGGTATGACAAGACACGGACATGGGGATTCGTGATCGAGACACAGAACAGCATAAGATTAATTTATATATTTAATTGCCTTAACGGTGCACTAGACACAACACTATACACACTCAGATATATAACATGTTCAGATGTGCAAATACAGATGGTGGTACAATCAGAGTTAACAGATAGAAGTCAGTTACTGGGTATGTAGGTGGTTCTTGAAAGCTGTAGTTTCTTAACTGTATTCTTGGATGGTTGGTTGCTACAGTCACATGGGAGGCAGTGACATGAGCAGGTTTTTAAAGGTCCCTCCAAACACGTTACACGGCATGACCCCCTTCAAAGAAAGATAATGGCGTGTGCCCTGCATGGGCACTTTAACCCTTGGTCAGCCACACCCCTCCCTTACCCCGGGAGGATCCCACTACCCCTCCCTAGTACTGGTAGCTGAAAATCCACAGACCAATTATGGCTCATTAGCTTCTCACCGGAAGGTCATAGGGAGATGGTTCTGGTAACAACGGATGGGCCTGGACCATTGGAGCATGTGGAGACCAAACACAAATTGATATTTGGTTCCACTTAAGAATTCCCCTATATTCCCTTCCCTGTGTCCCCCAAGCAAACAAAGACCTGGAGAATGTCCATCTCGGTCCGAGGGTCGCAGAAATGTAAACGGTTTATTTCTGAGATGTGCGGTTAGTTCATAATTTCTTATGAACTCCAGATTCCATGATGTCTAGGTAGTTCTTTTGTTCTGTATGTGATCAGTGTTTAGCTCAGCCCCCCACATGGGGGTTTTCCTGGCAGAGGGGCTTGCTTCCAGTTTGACTGAGGAGAATGTGAAATGTAATCACTTGATCTAATGTGAGGCAGGGCCATCTATGGAGCCTTATTTCCTCTGCCCAACTACCCCTCATCCTGAGCTAATGGGCAGGAATAAAATCATAACTCCAAATTAAAGATGGCCTTGCGGTTCGCCCGCCGGTCGTTTTGCGGCAAACTTTGCTCGTTCGCGATTTGCCAAATATGCGAACATATGACTATATTTGCACGTGCCATTTCTTTTTGCATAGCGCCAAACTTTTACCCATGACAGATCCATCAGGTTGCACAGGACAGCCAATTGAGACGTTTCAGCACATGGACACACCCCCAACCCTATAACAGAACCCGATCTGGCAGCCATTTTACATTATGTGTTTTGACAGTGTAGGGAGAGGTTGCATTTTGGAGCAGGGACAGTTAGGGACAACAAACGCTAGCTAATAGGGCCACAAAAGTCCTTTTAAGGACTGGTATAGGTGTGCTATCGATAGATGTGACATAGAAGAGTGTGATATACTTATAATATAAATTCTAGCATAGAAATTATAATATAGTGTATTTGTATTGTGCAGCAGTTGTGTGCGGTTCTGCTGCAATACCACAGCTAGATAAAAGGACAAACACAATTAGAGTAACTAATTGCAACGGGTGTGATATACCTGTTACCCCGAAAAAAAATGCTTGAGGGCTGCGATATACTGTACCTATATAGGAAAATAGGGGCACACTACAAATGGGAGCACTAAATCCACTATGTGGATGTAATTTATTAAAAGACACAAATTAAAAACTATACACATAAAATAGCACAATAGGCGACATGGTATGGGGCCACGTGGTATAATGTCCAGCACATACACCCCAAAAAAACTCCTATACTAGCAGTATCGTCCCTTATTTGTTATATCCTATCAGAACGCTTCTAGGATCGTCCAGCTAGGGCAAATGTCACTCAGGTAGTAACTACAACCTGCCGATATAAAGTATGCAGGTAACTGTGACACTATGAGGGACTGTATCATTCAAGATCCAGGTATAATCCAGTACGTAATTAGCTGAAATCAATAAACAGTCACTGGAACCTTAAGGGCTGCTGCCGCAGCTATGCCTGCGAGTGCGCAAACACCAGGATACACTCCTGAGTAGGAGCTGGGTCTTACCCTTCTTCACTGCGTGGTAGCAGCTTCGGTCTCAGGCGGCTGCACACCAGCGGTGTCCCACGTGGTGTGCTCGACCCGTACGTGGCGTCCCACGTGACCTGGTTGCTCAAGAGATCAGCTGGAACTCAAATGACGTCACTGGTACGCGACGATTTCTTCAGATTGAATATCTTCGAATATTCCGTCTCTCTCAAATTTTTCAGTCCTTTGGATTTCTCATTTAGGTTTTGATTTTGTCTATCCTTAGTTCATGAGACAATCGCTAACTCTTTACGCCAGACGCGTTTCGAGGTGCTGTACCTCTTCCTCACTGGCCAAGTACGTACTGGATTATACAGTGGGATGCAAAAGTTTGGGCAACCTTGTTAATCGTCATGATTTTCCTGTATAAATCGTTGGTTGTTACGATAAAAAATGTCAGTTAAATATATCATATAGGAGACACACACAGTCATATTTGAGAAGTGAAATGAAGTTTATTGGATTTACAGAAAGTGTGCTATAATTGTTTAAACAAAATTAGGCAGGTGCATAAATTTGGGCACTGTTGTCATTTTATTGATTCCAAAACCTTTAGAACTAATTATTGGAACTCAAATTGGCTTGGTAAGCTCAGTGACCCCTGACCTACATACACAGGTGAATCCAATTATGAAAAAGAGTATTTAAGGGGGTCCTCTTTTAATTTTCTCTGAAGAGTAGCAACATGGGGGTCTCAAAACAACTCTGAAATGACCTGAAGACAAAGATTGTTCACCATCATGGTTTAGGGGAAGGATACAGAAAGCTGTCTCAGAGATTTCAGCTGTCTGTTTCCACAGTTTGGAACATATTGAGGAAATGGAAGACCACAGGCTCAGTTCAAGTTAAGGCTCGAAGTGGCAGACCAAGAAAAATCTCGGATAGACAGAAGCGACGAATGGTGAGAACAGTCAGAGTCAACCCACAGACTAGCACCAAAGACCTACAACATCATCTTGCTGCAGATGGAGTCTCTGTGCATCGTTCAACCATTCGGCGCACTTTACACAAGGAGATGCTGTATGCGAGAGTGATGCAGAGGAAGCCTTTTCTCCGCCCACAGCACAAAAAGTGCCGCTTGAGGTGGGCTAAAGCACATTTGGACAAGCCAGCTTCATTTTGGAATAAGGTGCTGTGGACTGATGAAACTAAAATTGAGTTATTTGGCCATAACAAGGGGGGTTATGCATGGAGGAAAAAGAACACAGCATTCCAAGAAAAACACCTGCTACCTACAGTAAAATATGGTGGTGGTTCTATCATGCTGTGGGGCTGTGTGGCCAGTGCAGGGACTCGGAATCTTGTCAAAGTTGAGGGACGCATGGATTCCACTCAGTATCAGCACATTCTGGAGACCAATGTCCAGGAATCAGTGACAAAGCTGAAGCTGCGCCGGGGCTGGATCTTTCAACAAGACAATGACCCTAAACATTGCTCAAAATCCACTAAGATATTTATGCAGAGGAACAAGTACAACGTTCTGGAATGGCCATCTCAGTCCCCAGACCTGAATATAATTGAAAATCTGTGGTGTGACTTAAAGAGAGCTGTCCATGCTCGGAAGCCATCAAACCTGAACTAAAGATGTTTTGTAAAGAGGAATGGTCCAAAATACCTTCAACCAGAATCCAGACTCTCATTGGAACCTACAGGAAGCGTTTAGAGACTGTAATTTCTGCAAAAGGAGGATCTACTAAATATTGATTTCATTTCTTTTTTGTGGTGCCCAAATTTATGCACCTGCCTAATTTTGTTTAAACAATTATAGCACACTTTCTGTAAATCCAATAAACTTCATTTCACTTCTCAAATATCACTGTGTGTGTCTCCTATATGATATATTTAACTGACATTTTTTATCGTAACAACCAACGATTTATACAGGAAAATCATGACGATTAACAAGGTTGCCCAACTTTCGCATCCCACTGTACCTGGATCTTGAATGATACAGTCCCTCATAGTGTCACAGTAACCTGCATACTTTATATCGGCAGGTTGTAGTTACTACCTGAGTGACTTTTGCCCTAGCTGGACGATCCTAGAAGCTTTCTGATTGGATATAACAAATAAGGGACGCTACTGCTAGTATAGGAGTTTTTTTGGGGTGTATGTGCTGGACATTATACCACGTGGCCCCATACCATGTTGCCTATTGTACTATTTTATGTGTATAGTTTTTAATTTGTGTCTTTTAATAAATTACATCCACATAGTGGATTTAGTGCTCCCATTTGTAGTGTGCCCCTATTTTCCTATATACATTCACGTCCTTCCAGGCCTAAGGGTGGGCCGCTCTAGGTGAGCACCTCATCCATTTAGGTGAGGGGTTGAGCCGCTGGTGCTTGTTGTTTCATTCCTTTGCGATATACTGTACCTTCTTCCACAAAATCCTGATTGAGGGGTGCTAGATACAGGTCAAACTCGAAAAATTTAGATATCGTCCAAAGTTCATTTATTTCAGTAATGTAACTTAAAAGGTGAAACTAATATATGAGATAGACACATTACATGCAAAGCAAGATATTTGAAGCCTTTATTTGTTATAATTTGGATGATTATTGCTTACAGCTTATGAAACCCCAAAGTCTCAATTTTGAGGTACCCTTTGCTCAGGTGTTTTGGATTAATTAGCTGACTACAGTGTGACACTTTGAGCCTAGAATATTGAACCTTTTCACAAAATTCTAATTTTAAGCTGCATTAATGCAATTCCTTTTAATTTGCATTACTAAAGTAAATGGACTTTTGCGCGATATTCCAATTTTTTGAGTTTCACCTGTATCTGTTTCCGCAAAATACTGATTGAGAGGGTGCCATATACCTGTTTCCGCCAAATACTGATTGAATGGTGCTATATACCTGTTTCCGCCACAAATACTGATTGAGGAGTGCCATATACCTTCTTCCATAAAATACTGATTGAGGGGTGCTATTGCTATACACCTTCTTCCACCAAATACTGATTGAGGGGTGCCATATACCTGTTTCCGCCAAATACTGATTGATGGGTTCTATATACCTTCTTCCACAAAATCCTGATTGAGGGTGCTATATACCTGTTTCTGACAAATATTGATTGAGGGGTGCTATATACCTTCTTCCACAAAATACTGATTGAGGGGTGCTATTGCTATACACCTTCTTCCACCAAATACTGATTGAGAGCTGTGATACACCTGCTTCCACAAAATTCTGATTAAGGGATGCCATATACCTGTTTCCGCCAAATATTGATTGAGGGGTTCTATATACCTGTTTCTGCCAAATACTGATTGAGGGGTGCCATATACATTCTTCCACCAAATGCTGATTGAGGGGTGCTATTGCTATATACCTTCTTCAACTATATACTGATTGAAGTCTGTGATACACCTGCTTCCACAAAATACTGATTGAGGGGTGCTATATACCTATTTCTGCCAAATACTGATTGAGGGGTGCTACATACCTTCTTCCACAAAATCCTGATTGAGGGGTCCTATATACCTGTTTCCGCCAAATACTAATTGAGGGGTGCTATTTACCAGTTTCCGCCAAATACTGATTGAGGGGTGCTATATACCTTCTTCCACAAAATACTGATTGAGGGGTGCTATTGCTATATACCTTCTTCCACCAAATACTAATTGAGGGCTGTGATACACCTGTTTCCACAAAATTCTGATTGAGAAGTGCCATATACCTGTATCTACCAAATACTGATTCAGCGGTTCCATATACCGTACCTTCTTCCACAAAATACTTATTGAGGGGTGCTATTGCTATATACCTTTTTCCACCAAATACTGATTGAAGGCTGCGATATACCTTCTTCCACAAATACTGCTCTTCTCTAGGGACTTAGGCAGAAGGTCTTTTAGAAAATAACAGGCAGAGGAAGAGGCAGACCGTTCCACAGGGATGGTAGGGGTCAGGCAGGTGCTCCAGGCCGGAGCCTAGGTGGGAAGTTGGAGAAGGCGCGTGCGATAACTTCAAAGGGCGCACGAGAGTTAGTTGAGTGACTCACTCAGGTTTCCGCTTCTGGACCCTCCTCATCCTCTATATCTGCACCGTTCTCACTCTCTGCTGTTTGCACACCCAAAGACACCACCACCACCATAGCCCCTCCACTCGAGTCAGAGGAATTATTTTCCCATCCATTACCAGACCTAACCGATGCGCAGCCATTCTTGGCATCAGATGAGGAAGAGGAGGTAACAACGGCCGCCACCCAGCTGTTTGACGACAGTACCCAGATCAGCCTACGGAGGGTGGTCCCCGCTGTTTCTGCCTACTCCGAGATCTCTAATGTCAGTGGTGGTGGTGAAGGTTACGATGATGACGTGTCGATGGACATCACGTGGGTGCCCACAAGAGAGGAAGAGGAGGGGAGTTCAGAGGGAGAGATGGAGCAGCAGAGAGGGAGGAGAAGGAGGAGAAGCAGGCAGAACTCGCAGTGCACAGGAGGCAAAAAGCAGACTGCAAATGTATCTGGAGCGAGCAATCCACCATGCACAGTCACATCTTGCACTCCCAGGACGCTGGCACATGGCTCCGCAGTGTGGGCTTTTTATTTAACGTGTCAACTGCTGACAATAGTGTTGCCATCTGCAGCCTGTGCTGTCAATGCATGTCGCGGTAAGCCCAACATTCCCTAGGGACGACTGCCTTAAGAAGGCACCTGGCCTCCCATCACCGAGCCCAGTGGGAGCAACATCGTCAGAACCCACAAAGCCACACTCCCGGCGCTTCACGTCCTGCCTCTTCTCCTCTCTCCTCCCATTTTTCCTCCACTCCACCTTCCACCCTGCCGTCATCGAGTTCATCTGGCACAAGGCAGGCTTCCGTGTCCCAAATGTTTGAGCGTAAAAAAAATGATGACGCTGGATAATCCTCTTGCCCAACGGCTGACCGCTGGCTTGTCGGAACTGCTAGCCCTCCAACTGCTGCCATATAAATTGGTGGACTCAGAGGCCTTTAGAAAATTTATGGCCATTGGCACACCGCAATGGAAGGTCCCCGGAAGGAAATATTTTCTCCCAGATGGGCATCTCTGAACTATACAGCCATGTTCAGTGGCAAGTTAATATATCTCTGGCACACAGTGTCTTTGCCAAGATACAGTCAGGTCCATAAATATTGGGACATCTACACAATTCTAACCTTTTTGGCTCTATACACCACCACAATGGATTTGAAATGAAACGAAAAAGATTTGCTTTAACTGCAGACTGTCAGCTTTAATTTGAGGGTATTTACATCCAAATCAGGTGAACGATGTAGGAATTACAACAGTTTGCCTATGTGCCTCCCACTTGTTAAGAAACCAAAAGTAATGGGACAATTGGCTTCTCAGCTGTTCCATGGGCTGGTGTGTGTTATTACCTCATTATCCCAATTACAATGAGCAGATAAAAGGTCCAGAGTTCAATTCAAGTGTGCTATTTGCATTTGGAATCTGTTGATGTCATCTCCCAAGATGAGATCCAAAGAGCTGTCACTATCAGTTTAGCAAGCCATCATTAGGCTGAAAAAACACAACAAGCCCATCAGAGAGATAGCAAAAACATTAGGCGTGGCCAAAACAACTGTTTGGAACATTCTTAAAAAGAAGGAACACACCGGTGAGCTCAGCAACACCAAAAGACGCGGAAGACCGCGGAAAACAACTATGGTGGATGACCAAAGAATTCTTTCCCTGGTGAAGAAAACACCCTTCACAACAGTTGGCCAGATCAAGAACACTATCCAGGAGGTAGGTGTATGTGTGTCAAAGTCAACAATCAAGACAAGGCTTCACCAGAGTGAATTCAGAGGGTTCACCACAAGATGTAAACCATTGGTGAGCCTCAAAAACAGGAAGGCCAGATGACAGTTTGCCAAACAACATCTAAAAAAGCCTTCACAGTTCTGGAACAACATCCTATGGACAGATGAGACCAAGATCAACTTGTACCAGAGTGGTGGGAAGAGAAGAGTATGGAGAAGGAAAGGAACTGCTCATGATCCTAAGCATACCACCTCATCAGTGAAGCATGGTGGTGGTAGTGTCATGGCGTGGGCATGTATGACTGCCAATGGAACTCGTTTTCTTGTATTAATTTATGATGTGACTGCTGACAAAAGCAGCAAGATGAATTCTGAAGTGTTTCAGGCAATATTATCTGCTCATATTCAGCCAAATGCTTCAGAACTCATTGGACGGCGCTTCACCGTGCAGATGGACAATGACCCAAAACATACTGCAAAAGCAACCAAAGAGTTTTTTTAAGGGAAAGAAGTGGAATGTTATGCAATGGCCAAGTCAATCACCTGACTTGAATCCGATTGAGCATGCATTTCACTTGCTGAAGACAAAACTGAAGGGAAAATGCCCCAAGAACAAGCAGGAACTGAAGACAGTTGCAGTAGAGGCCTGTCAGAGCATCACCAGGGATGAAACCCATTGTCTGGTGATGTCTATGCGTTTCAGACTTCAAGCTATAATTGACTGCAAAGGATTTGCAACCAAGTAATAAAAAGTTAAAGTTTGAGCTATGATTATTATTCTGTCCCATTACTTTTGGTCCCTTAACAAGTGAGAGGCACATATGCAAACTGTTGGAATTCCTACACCGTTCACCTGATTTGGATGTAAATACCCTCAAATTAAAGCTGACAGTCTGCAGTTAAAGCACATCTTGTTAGTTTCATTTCAAATCCATTGTGGTGGTGTATAGAGCCAAAAATGTTAGAATTGTGTTGATGTCCCAATATTTATGGACCTGACTGTACATCTGACCACAGACACGTGGTCTAGCAAACATAGGCAGGGAAGGTACATAACCTTTACTGCCCACTGGGTGAACCTTCTGACGGCCATCAAGCATGTAACCGGTGGCACCCATGTGGATTTGGTGTTACCGCCACGGATTCCATGCAGGCCTGCCTCTTCTTCTCCTTTTCTTCCTCCTACTCCATCCTCCGTCTCCTCCTTGGCTGACTCCTCCTTTTCCATTGCTACCGCCTCTTCAGCTGCACCCCCCAAGCTCCCCAGAACCCATTCGACGTGCCAGGTGAGACGTTGCCATGCTGTGCTGCGGTTGCTGTGCCTGGAAGTCAAGAGCCACATCGGTCCTGCACTCCTTTCAGCTCTGCGGTCACAGGCCGATCAGTGACTAACCCTGCTCAATTTGACAGTTGGTAAAGTGGTGTGCGATAATGGTGCCAATCTACTGAGCACACTAAAACAGGGCAAAATGACACACGTTCCGTGCATGGCACACGTTCTGAACTTAGTTGTGCAGCGATTCGTTGCCAAATACCCCGTGGACCAAGACGTCTTGCGGCAGGCCAGGAAAATGTCTCGCCATTTTAAAAGAGCTTGCACGGCCATGGTTCGCCTTGCTGGCGTTCAGCGGCAACACCACTTGCCTGTCAGATGTCTGATTTGTGACTGCCCGACGCGCTGGAACTCCACCTTGTATATGCTTTATAGGCTGCTCCAGCAGAAACGTGGCATTAACAACAACCTGTACAAACTCTGCGGCAGGACAGGTTCTGGGGAGCTTGTTTTTTTTTCACTGCGCTAGTGGCTGCTCATGCACGACGCATGCAGACTTCTGCCGCCATTTGATGAGAACACCAAACTGGTCAGTCGCAGCCAGGGCGCCATCAGTGACATTGTACCTTAAGCCTTCTTTCTGGAGCGTGCATTGCGTCGTGTCATTGATCAAGCCATCGAGGAGCTGGAAGATAAGGAAGTTGCAATGCTGAATGAATTCCTTGGGGGGGCTACTCCATCTGAGACAAGTCAGCAGAAGTCTGAAGAGGAGTCAGAGGAGGATGGTGGCTGGAGGGAGGAGGAGGAGAAGGAGGAGCAAGAAGAGCAGGTTTTAAACTTTTCGGGGATCCCTGGTGTTGTCCGTGGCTGGGGGGAGGAGACCGAGGACGACATTCTCCTGGGAGATGAGCAGGAGACAGGGTGCTCCAACGCGTCCAATTTAGTGCAAATGGGGGCCTTCATGCTCCAGTGTTTGAAGAGGGACCCCCATAAAAAAAGCATCAAGGACCTATACTAGGTGGCAACGTACTTAGACCCCTGGTACAAACACAAAATAGCGGACATGTTACCAGCATCACAGAGGGCTGCCAGAATGTAGCATTTCCAGGCCTTGCTGCAAGAGATGCTGCATTCTGCTGTTGCAGGCGCTGGCAGAGGAATTTCTACCCACAGCTAAACAGGTGCGGGTACCAATCCTACCTCGCCTGCAAAAAGAGGACGGTTTGAAGATGTGCTGGTCACTTCAGATATGAGATCATTCCTGAAGCCAACCCATCGACAGCCGCCTTCCGGATCCAGCCTCAGGGAACGCCTAGACCAGGCATCCTCAAACTGCGGCCCTCCAGCTATTGCAAAACTACAACTCCCAGCATGCCCGAACAGCCTACAGGTATCAGCCTACAGCAGGGCATTGTGGGAGTTGTAGTTTTACAACAGCTGGAGGGCCGCAGTTTGAGGATGCCTGGCCTAGATCGACTACATCAGGTTAACAGCCGATGTTGACATTCTGAGAAGCGAGGAACCCCTTGACTACTGGGTGTGCAGGCTTGACCTGTGGCCAGAGCTGGCACAATTTGCCATGGAACTCTTGGCTTGCCCCTCGTCGAGTGTCCTGTCCGAAAGGATGTTCAGCACAGCAGGGGGGATCGTGACCGATAAGTGCACTTGCCTAGCTCACAACAGTGTGGACTACCTCACATTGCTAAAAATGAATGAGGCATGGATCTCAGAGGAATTCAACACCTGTGATGACCACGTGTAATTGAATTTCCCCTATTATCATTTGGGGTTTATTCAAGAGTGGGGATTTCATTAGTTATTTTAAACATATGTATTTGTACAGACCTACATTAAAAAATGTTATCCTGTGACCGCCTAATGTACCTCCAGCCACAGAATCCAAAGTTCTTTGCTGTCAGGTGAATGCCTATTGACTAATATTTAGGGCTTGTTCTGGCCGACAGTTACATTGTTATCCTGTTACCGCCTAATGTACCTCCAGCCACAGAATCCTACAAAGTTCTTTGCTGTTAGGTGAATGCCTATTGCCTAATTTTTGGGGCCTGTACTCACAACCCTGTCTCACTCCTCTGCCTCTAATTATGGTGGCGTATGAACTGCATTCACCATAAGGACCTTCTAATGTCACAGGGTCATGTGACTGTGCCCCCCACCCCGTACTGTGCCCCTCACCACATACTGTGCCCCCTTATACCCTGCATTGTGCCCTCTCACCACACCCTGTGCAGTTCCCCTAGTCATTCCCTGTACTGTGCCCTCTTATACCCTTTTATCCGGTCATGGTATGGCGGTGTTATCCGGTCAATGTATGGCGGTGGTATCCAATAACTGGATGGCCATAACTGTATCCCTTTCCCAGCCCACGGCATCGTTTTTTAGACTTAGAAAAATATGTAGATTGCGGTGCTAAGGACCTTTGCACTACAATCTGTATCAGAAATACGCCTAACATAGATGTATTTCTATATAATAAATGACCACCTAGTTATATTATTATTCGTGGGTAGGGCTAATATCTTTATATTATATAGATTCTAGTGTATTATACTGTGCCCTGTATTTCCCAGTAGAAAATGACTTTGGGAAACACAGTCCTCATCCCTGACCACCAGGACCAGGTAACGCTGCTCCGCTGGGTACTGGCGCTTATTCTGACACTAGGGCTGAGTTCACATGCTATTTTTGCCCTCCATTTAATGCATACCAAAAATGTATGCATTACCTGATGCCTCAGACTGATGCCGTACAGTGGTGTCCGTTCACCGTAGAGTTCCATGGTAGAAAAAACAAAATACGTTAACATATGCATTTTTTTTAATGTACTCTGCAGGATACAAAAACGCGGAGTGCTAAACATTTGTATGCATCAAACCGATAGGAAATAAAAAATTTCTAGGTTCCAGCAGGGCATATTTTTGAGAGTTTCCTTTTAAGATGCATAAAAATGTCCCCTGATTAAAATACATATTGTTTGTGGGAATTGTTGCCAATGATCCCCCTATGGTATATCACTGTCCATGTTGTGGGACTATTTGTGCACTTCTAGTCAGTGTTTGCTGGCTGCAAATATGACCTGAAGGTTTTTCAGGTTCGCCTGCCATTAAAGTGAATGGGGCCCGCTGCGAACGCGAGGTTCGCGAACATTTGAACGGGAACGCGCTTTCGCGAATTGTCCTGGCAGATGTTTGTCCACCATTACTCCACATCTCCTCACAATGTATATAACAAACATTATTTTTATTTAGAATAGGTTCAAGTAAAATTGTTGGAAAGTTTAGGTACACTTTAAACTGGTTTTCCAGTTATAATAATTGTTAAGCAAGTGCATGCAGCTTGCCTGCTGATACAGAAGATAACCTGCTTCACACTGTTCCAGTCATCTGCACTGTCTCCTCTGTCTCCTTCTTCTGTTTTCGCTATGGTGCAAGGGTATGATAACATGCACTGCTCCAGCCAATGACTCTCTTGAGCAGAGATGTGGCCACAAACAACATGTCACTACTGAAGCCAGTCATTGGCTGGAATGATGCCTGTGACCATGTGAATGCACCACTAGATGTAAACAGTGTGGGGACCGAAGATGGAAACAGTGGAGACAGCGTAGATGACCAGAACGGTAGGGAGCAGGCAAGCATGAATCTTCTGTTTTGGCAGATAGACTGCAGGCACTTGCTTTAAAATCTTTCTAACTGTAAACCCCCTTTAAAGACTTGTAGAACATATTGAAATTGTAACCATTGTTGCAATTATTTTTGTAAAAGGAATTATTGTCTCTCTGTTTGTAACATCTACTGTTTCTTTCTTATCCTCCCCTACTATTATCTCTATATAATTCTCTTAGAACGGTAATTTTCCATTTTATGCAATCTGCTTTTTTTACATTTATTCCTGTAATTAATTTATTGCACCTTTGAATCAAATCCAGTAGGTGGGTGATATATATAATTTTTTACAACATGATGGAAAACAAGGATGCCCCATGGACCACCAGTTTTGCGGATAAAATTTTCGATAGAAAAGCAAGTAGTTGAAGTAGTGTGCACAAAATCAGTTAACAGACTTTTATTTCCCTAAATGCAAATGCACTGGAAATATTACACATTCATCTCAAAATTAAAACAATAACAAAATGTATCCAGTTTGTGTTACTTCTTTTCAGAAAGAAAAGAAAACAGGATATTAGGCTGTTCAAAAAAAACTGTAGTGCCAACATTTTTCTTTACTCTACTTTCACGCGTTTTGGCCTGATCCTGCAGGGAACAGCAAAAATACTTCCATTTCTGATAATGCAACTGGCTGCATCCGTTACGAAAACCATTGTAATGTCTGAGAAAACAAATCTTTCACCATTTACTTGCATTGTGTGTCATGCCGTTTTGCTCCACATCCTATGCCATACAGAAAACTGTAGCTTGCTGCAGTTTGCTCTCTGGTATGGGAACACAACCAAACAGAATGGAATACATTTTGGACCATTCCGTTCTGTTCTGTTCCCATTAAAAAAAATGACTGGGGACAAAACCGAAGTGTTTTTTTCCGGTATTAAGATCCTCTGCCGGATCTCAATACCGGAAAAGTTAAATGCAAGTGTGAAAGTAGACTTACAATCGTCTTCTGATTGTAGCAGTTCACATGGGTAACTTCAGGTCTTCTTTGATCTTTCTGGAGGTGATCATTGGTTGAGCCTTTGCCATTTTGGCTATTGGTCCATCCATTTGAACAGTAGTTCCCTGCTTCCTTCTACAACTTTCAGGTTTTGGTTACCCCTTCAAGGCATTTCAGATCATTTTAGCTGAGCAGCCTATAATTTGCTGAACTTCTCTACAGTATATGTTTTTCTCTCTCCAATCAACTTTTAAATCAAGTATGTTCTTCATCATAACAATGTCTGGAATGACACATTTTCCTTAGTATTTCAGAAGGACATGCACTAACTAACTTGTGCAACATTTGCCACCCTCCTATCTTAAATATTGTTGAGCATGAATATTCGAAAAGCATATTTTTATCTCGAATATCGTCACTTCAAGAATTTGCAAATATTTTGAATATAGTGCCATATATTCGTTATCGAATATTCGTCATTTTTTCCATCTGAACACATGATTCCTCCTTGCTTCTTGCGTTTGGGCCAATTAGTCATTGGCCCACAAGCAACTTAAGCAGGGAGGAATCATGACTTCAGATGGAAAAAATATGCCGAATATTCTAAAAAATTTATATATAACACTATATTCTATAGATTATATTCATTTTTTAGAATATTCGTCATTTTTTTTCTCCATCTGAGGTCATGATTCCTCCCTGCTTAAGTTGCTTGTGGGCCAATGACTCATTGGCCCACAAGCAAGAAGCAGGGAGGAATCATGTGTTCAGATGGAAAAAATTAAGAATATTCTAAAAACGAATATATAGCACTAGTGCTATATATTCATTTTTTAACACACACCTGTGTTGATCGTGTAATATTCGCATATTACCTTGTCGATTTTCGAGTTAAAAAAAATGAATGTAGAATATAACGAATATTCGAATTTGCGAATATTTAACGAATATTCTACAAAATATTCGCAAAATATCACAAATTCGAATATGACCCCTGCTGCTCATCACTAATCTTAAATAAGGGCCAACATTAACACCTGTTATTCCACAGAATGAATGATTTCACCTTATTAACTCAGCACTCCTATTATTTTGAGCACGCCCCTTTCAATTAATGGTTGAGTAACTCAGAATGCATGTCTCAGAATGCACCTTGCATGTCTTAATTGCTAGGTCTGTTTGTTTTTTTTATATTACTCTACTAGCATGTAAATTATTTGCTATGTAGACATATCACTTCTACCAAAAACAGTTTAATGATATTGCTATTTTTTGAACACTACTGTATATCCAAAGAAGCAAGACTGCTCGTGCTAGGACTAAAGAAGTGGTCTTGCTTCTTTTAGTGTACAACTTAATTTTAATATTACAGAAGTAAAGTTTCAGTTGTTCTTTTATCTTGTGACCTGGATCAACCTCCATGTTTTTAATCAGAGGGCATCTGGTCAGAGCGGGATCTATGCATTAGGATGTTACTCAAGTGACATCTTTATAAATTCAATAAAATGATAATTCCATATAATTATGCAAGCAAACAAAAGGGTAGAGCTTGACTTTTACTAATCAAAAAAGCGCTTGGTACTTCTATATGATAATAAATCTACCTTAAGTGATAATATTTCTTTCTAACACACCTCAGATCTAAATCCACTCTGCAGAGTGAAATCCCTTGTAGTTCCTGTAAACAAAAAAAGTAGAAGAAAATCATAATTGCTCACATAAATCATCAAACTCCCATTGATTTCATGTCTGTGTTACTTTACTAGTGGATACTATGTAACGATTTTTAATAAAGAAAAACCTGCATATAAATCAAGTTTACAGTTCTAAGAAGTGTTTAACTTTTCAGGCATTAGATCTAGCTGAAAAGACTAGACAGGATCTTAATAGTATCTTCTGGACAGAACTTGGATTTCTGTAACGGGGATCCAGCAACGCGCTCTTCCCCTGCAGCACCGCCGGCATCCCGCTAGTGAGGAGGAGTGAGGACGTGGCCGTGTCCTCGTCTCCATGGTGACAAGGGGGCGGGGAGGACCCGGCCGCGCACGATTCTTCAGCATGGCCGGCGTCCTCCATCCCCTAGACAACGAGCAGCTGGGAAACTGAGCGCTGATATCAATGAATCGGCGCTCAGCTGTACTGCGTTGCGGGACATGGGTCATGTGACGCTGGCCACGTCACATGACCCATCTAGTGGACCTATTTAAACAGGTAACCTGCTGGCCACAGGTTACCTTTGATTTGTCTTACTTCATCTAGTGTTTCCTGTTTGTGCGACTTCTACCTTTTGACCTCGGCTTGTACTTGATTCTGACCTGGTTCTACCCCCTGTATTGACGCGATCTCTTGGCTCCTGATTTCAGCTTGTATTTGACCCTGATCTGGTGTTACCCCTGGTACTGACTTGACCTCCTGAATTTTTACCTCAGACTGTATCCACTTGGCATTATTGTTTATTGTGTGCATTTGTACCCTCCTATCCTTTACCTGGGGCGTTTGCTCTATTGCTTTTCTGTGCTGGCCTGGAAACCTCGCTTCTGTGTGATCTGTCTCACTATTGTGTACACTCTGTGTTGTTCCTTTTCTTTGGCCCCTGCACATACGAAAGCTAGGGACTGCTGCCCAGTTGTACGCCCTCGGTTAGGACGGACCATACAGTAGGTAGGGATAGAGGTGTGGGTGGAGTTTAGGGCTGCACTCATCCCTACCTATCGTGACTATTTCTCAACTGTGTTGTAACCATAATTAGTTTGAAAAATTATTCACATCACTCCTGGTTTTGCATATTATCTAATAGTGTAAAGTACCACCAAATAATCATGTATTTTAAACTCTGTTGCTAATAGTGTGCCACTGTCTGCTGATACAGACATGTATGATGTGATGAAGTAATATTTATTGTTTTGCCTTTCAGCCAGTGTTCAGCACATTCTTATTGCTCCTCCCCTTTAAAATTAATTTAAGGTCCACTAGAATTGTTTCTTAATATCATCTCAAATGACAAAAATTGACAGCAGAAAATGACTATATGTTCCCTCTAGTCTGGGCATATGTTAATTTGTTATTTATATTAGGATAGATGTGTTCATCTCAGTCATGTTTAAAATAATAACTGTAGATTTCCCAACCACATTGTTCCAAGCCTCTTTCAGCATAAAATTATTTACTGACATTGGTTCTGATCATCCCCCCAATATTAGTTTGTGCCCCCTTGTTATTTTGTTTATTTATTTAATTTTATTAAAAACACTTTCCTCCTGAACATTATTTTCTCTATAGCATAGTAAGGAGGTCATTTATGAAGCTGAAATTCGCCTATATTAGGTGTATTTCAGGCGCAGATTGTGGCACAACGGTTAGGTCTCAAAAAGTGGGCGTGGTGTAGGCCTGCCCGCCCATATAATTTACCATCTTTTACGCCTGTTTTAAGGTCTACATTTAGAAGCAGCGGTGGATCCGCTGAAGTTATGAAAGGGCCGGCGCCTCTTCATAACCTCGGCGTATCTACCGTCTGTGCAGTGGTTTATTAAGACTGTCGACAAAAATGCCGGTCTTAATAAATGACTCCTTAAGTTCTTTAGATGGTCAATTTTTGTACAACTTTGCCTAAATCAATAGTACAAGCAAAAAATAAAAATTAGAATAAACCTTTTCTGTTTTTGGACAATTAGGATTAGGAAGATATACTGTAAATAGGATCATTACTTTCTGCAATGTCAAAAGTTTACATACATTAAGATTACTATGCCTTTAAACAATTCTGGACTGCCCATATGATGATGTCATGTGTTTGGAAGCTTCTGTTTGTTGGCATCATCTGAGTTAATTAGAGACACACCTGTGGATGTATTTAAATGCACACAATGCACACCTGAGACACACTGCTTCTTTGTGTAGCATCATGGGAAAGTCTAAAGAAACCATTCAAGATATCAGGAAGATAATTGCCAACTTGCACAAGTCTGGCTCAACCTTCAGTGCAATTTCAAGATACCTGAAGGTGCCTCGTTCATCTGTACCAACAATTATTATATGCAAGTACAAACAAGATGGGAATGTCTAGCCATCATACTGCTCAGGAAGTAGACGGGTTCTGTGTCCCAGAGATAAACGTGCTTTGGTCCGACATGTGCATATCAACCCAAGAACAAAAAAAAAAGACCGTGAAGATGATGGCGGAAGCTGGTAAGATTGTGTCAATATCCACAGTGAAGCGAGTGCTGTATCAACATGGGCTGAAAAGCCACTCTGCCAGGAAGAAGCCAATACTCCAAAAGAAACATAAAAAAGGCAAATTAATGTTTGCAAATGCACACAGGAACAAAGACCTACATTTTTGGAGACATGTCCTGTGGCCTGACGAAACTAAAATGTAACTTTTTGGTCATAATGACCATCGTTACGTTTGGAGGAAAAAGGGAGAAGCTTGGAAGCCTAAGAACGCCATCCTAACTGTGAAACACGGGGGTGGCAGCATCATGTTGTAGGGTTGTTTTGCTGCAGGAGTGACTGGTGCACTTCACAAAATAGATGGCATCATGAGGAAAGAAGATTATGTGGAAATACTGAAGCAACATCTCAAGACATCAGCAAATAAGTTAAAGCTTGGGCGGAAATGGGTCTTCCAAATGGACAATGACCCAAAGAATACTGCCAAACTGGTTACAAAGTTGCTTAAGGATAACAAAGTCAATGTTTTGGAGTGGCCATCACAAAGTCTTGATCTCAATCCTATTGAAAATTTATGGGCAAAGCTGAAAAGGCAGGTGCGAGCTGCGAGTTTTGTCAGGAGGAATGGGCCCAAATTCTGACCAACTATTGTGAGAAGCTTGTGGAAAGATATCCAAAACGTTTGACCCAAGTCATACAGTTTAAAGGGCAATGGTACCAAATAGAGATGAGCGAATCGAATCCCACAAAGTGGAATTCGATCTGAATTTCAGGATAAATTCGATTCGCCTAGAAGCCGAATTTCCTCATGCTTCGTGTCAGCAAATCGTTTTAACCTGAAATTGTCTAAAAAACAAAAAAATTCTAACTTACCGCCTCCATTTTCTGTGCGGGACTAGGCATCTGAGTAGTACAATGACGGGAGGCGGCGCTATTGCAGCTCCCTGTCATTTCACCCGCTACTTACAAAGAGTAAGTAATTCATCACAAAGCAAATTTTTTTGTGAAATTCGGCGAATCAGCCAAATTGAATTTCTAAGAAATACGCTTATCTCTAGTACCAAATATTAATTAAATGTGTGTAAACTTTTGACTTTGCAGAAAGTAATAAAAATGCCTTAAAACATTATTTCTCTCTCTCTCTCTCTCTCTCTCTCTCATTATTCTGGCATTTGGAAAATAATAATAATTATGGTAATCCTAATTGAGTAAAAAAAGGAAAGGTTTATTCTGATTTCATGTCAGATATTGAGAAAACATGCATATGTGTCTTTCTATATAGTGTATGTAAAATTCTGGTTTTAACTGTATATCTCAGTCCAAGTATTTTATTCAAATTCATACAGGTCAGTACTTCTTTGTAATGTCCTTCTTTATCCTAGGGCTGCTATTGAGTAAGTAAGAGAAAGTTAGGAAGCAGATTCTCCTCTACCTTCTGTGTGTAGGAGCTTATCTCCACCCACCAGATCTGGGAGAACTGCAAACAAAAGATCTAGCATACAGAATAGAAAACTAATAAAATGCCACATGCAAGTCATATAATGTCCTGAAATATTATTATATGTACACACATTGTACTATTGCTTAATGAAAAGTTTGTTGAAAGGTTAGATATGCTTTACCGTAAGTCTCTCCTGATACATTTTATGTTTTAGATCCTCCACCTTTTTGTAGCCCGTCTTTGCACATGTTCTATTTTATTTATATCTTTTTGTACCTGGGACACAGTATTCTAGATGTGGTCTCACTAGCTTTCTACATATATAGTTTGATCATAATGTCTGTCTTCCTGCTGGTTATACCTCTAGCTATACAGCCAAATGTCCTACTTGCTTTTCCAGCCACCTACCCACACTGTGAACTCATTTTGGAGCTGTCTGATATCAGGACCCTAGATCCTTTTCTTCCAAAGTCCTAACACTGCCAAATTGATATTCTATGGGGGAGATTTATCAAACTGATGTAAAGTAGCTTACTTACCCATTAGCACCAATCAGATTCCACCTTTTATTTTCCAAAGGAGCTATGAAAAAATTGTGGAATATGATTGGTTGCTATGGACAACTAGGCCAGTTCTACTTTACACCAGATTGATAAATCCCCACATATGTGTTTATAGTCTATGTATTTACTGACCCCTCCTAGTGGAGAACCTTCTTTTCTCATGAGAGACAACACCCTGGGTACTAAGAAATATATTCAAGATAGTGTTCCTGTTCATGAGCATAAGAATCATTAGTGTTTGGATTTTTCAAGCGCAGCACTTACCCTAACCGCCTGGCCAACCAGGTTCTGACCTACCTGGACTATGCTCTTTTTCTGGCATATACCCTGTTTCCTGACCCTACGGACTTCTGGGCAGGCATATTAGGACATTAGGAGGAAATGGCCCAGTTTGCTAGTGGTGTGATGTCTTGTACAACTAATGAACAGATCTGCCATTGCTGACAGTGGCTATTTATTACGGGTCCAGTTATGCACTGTCACTGTCTGCTTGTCTATGATGCTGCTACAGTTGTTCTCCCTTTACTGCCACCACTAGTACTGTACCTCTACACAGCCACATATCTCCTGCCTTGTATGTCAAGTTCCATACTGTGCTACCACTGCTATTACGCGTGCACAGCTGCACATCTCCTGCCTTGATTGTTATTTTCTACATCCACACTGCTGCTGCCAAAAAGGTAGAATTTTTAAAAGCAGCAAAAAAGTCCAAATGGATCCAGCGAGTAAAATCAATGATTCTTTATTTTTTCATTTTCATGCCTAAAATCAACGTGTTTCAACCATAAGACAGGATTATTTACAAATGGTCACATGGACTAATAATTGTCTCTTGATTTACATGTGTTAATTCTTTACTTGTATAAAGCATTACATTTATTTCCTTTAATAAAATGTTTCTACTTATTACTAACGTTTAAAATTCTCAGCTGTGTCTGTAAGTTTAATATTTCTAGTCATTGTCACTAGTATTTGCACTTTTTGTATCACAGTGCAAGCTAGCTAAGAGGCTCTCATATGTTTCCTGCCTCACAGGCTCCCCTACTCTATACGGTGACTGCCGTTATATCATGTGCTAGCACTGTTATCTCACAGTGCACTTGGGCTAGGAGACTTTGATACGTTCCCTCTTAGCAGGCCTCCCTGTTCTATGCAATCTCCGTGGTGGTCACTTCTCTCAGGCACACGCTGTCTAAAAAACACACACTATTCACACTCTGCCCCCCATAAGACAGGTCTTATTCATGGATTCATAGTATAAAGTATACTATGAATCCATGAAGAAGACCTGTCTTATGGTGGAAACGCGTTGATTTTATGTAGGAGGATTACTTTTTTATCCAATTTTTAAAATGAAGAAATAAAGAATCATTGATTTTACTCGCTGGATCCATTTGGACTTTTTTGCTGCATCTACGTTGGGTGTGAACACAGCCAGGATTCGTGCAGAGCAGGTCAGAGCACCTTTACCACTTGAGAGCTGGACTTTGTTCTATCTACAAAGAATTTTTGAATGCTTGTTCAGAACAAGCCTTTATTTTTTCTTATGCTACTGTGTGTGTATAAGCATGGACAGGCATATGCTGCCACTAAGGCAAAACCTATGGAACATTTTTTTAATTTTAAAAAGCATAAATCTGATGGTGCAGTGAACCGTGCAGTAAACCGTCAACCATGCATTTACACATAGCTATATACACTGACGAGCAAAGGGGTAACAATGTTTTGAACCTTTGACTTTCAGGCTCCATATCTCACCATCCACTACAGCTTCGAACGTGAGACTACCATCTTTTTATAGACAATCATCTTGGCTATCTCATACATAAATTGTACTAGCAATTATTTAGCATATGATTAGTTATGCAGATTCTTGTCATGTAACTGCATTGTTTTTGTTTTGATCCTGGTAGTGGAACAATCCTTTCTTTCTTTTATACTATAAATTACAACCTCTTCTCACATTCCATAATAGCTCAGTGTGTTATTAGGTTGATTTCCAATTGAAAGATCATTTATTTGAATCCAGGAGCAGCCATGAAGGAGATTTCCCAAGAAAAGAGAAACAGCATCATCCAGCTCATCGATAGCTGTATCTTGGCCAAGATTGCCAAAATTTCCAAACTGCATCATGTAAATGCCATGACAGTTGGAAGAATACAAAATTAATCTATTCCAAAGCCAAGAGGTGGATGTCCAGTCAAAATATGAGAGTCAACAAGTCGGCTCATCATAAGGTCGATCAGTTCTGGCGCAACAAACATGGCAGTGGAGGTGGCTCATATGCTTTGTGATATGTGACATATGTTCATGCAAGCACCGTGTAACAAGCATTACACAAGTCTGAAGTGATGGCCCGAAAAAAGGTGAAGAAGTGTTGGCTCGAGTTTGCAAAAAAGTACAAACAGTGGACAGTAGAAGATTCAAAACGGGTGATTTGGAATGATAAGATGAAAGTCAATAGACTGTGCTTTGATGGGTGCAAATAGGTCTGGAAGATACAAGGGAAATGGAGGCTAATGGATCGAGAAATCGGAGGAATTGTCACATTTGGTGGAGGAAGCCTGATGATATAGGCTGTTTCACAACCAAATGTGTTCGATTCTTGACCAGGATATATGGTGGTCTCAATGCTGAGCTATACTGTATGTGAGTGTCCTACGAGTTACTTCGTACACTAGAGTACTATGGGTATGAAAAGGACGACATAGTGTTCCAGCAGAACAACAACCCAAAACACACATCGAGATTGGCAAATAAATGGCTCAATGACAATGAAGTAGTGCTGCTGGATTCGCCCCACAGTCTCCAGACCTGGACCCAATCAAACATTTGTGGGCAGAGTTGAAGATATAGCTGTATTCATACACAAGTGAGTCGACCAGTATGCACCAACATTGTAAACATGTAGAAGAGACCTGGGAACAGATTTCAGTTGAGACATGCTTGAATCTGATTAAGAGCATGCTCAGAAGGATTCAGTGAGTGTTAAAAGCCAAAGTTTTACTAAATCTAATATATAAAACTGAGTCTATGTGTGTATGTGTGTGTGTATGTGTGCATGTCCACTAAAGGAATCCGCACCGTCGTATTTACAATCATGAAATTTGTCATACATCAGGTGTCCGGGGAGGTTTTACACCAGGTCTCAGCTCTCTAGGACGTACCGTTCCTGAGATATTCCTAAAAAAAATTGCACATCACATGACCTACATTAGCCAATAGAAGCCTGCAGGTCCTTCTATTCATATCCCAACTGCCATACACACAGTCACATGTCCCTTATCAGCCAATAGAAGCTAGCAGGTCCTTAGTCTCCACATACACACAGTTTTACACCACGTTTACATAATAACCCAGCCATTTTTCTTCACTGCTGTAGGTTAGCTTTAAAGGGGCAGGGTGTTGTGGATGACACTGTTAAGGGAGCGGAGTGCTGTGGAGTTCCCAGTCAAGGGGCAGGTAGGGTGGCCATTCAGGCCACCCTCAAAAGACGGACTTAATAACCCCAGGTTCTGTTAATCCACGCCCCTGACCCGGTTAAGCCAGGCCCCTCCCACTCCGCAGCAGACGGGTTTTGATAAAAAGAAGGTAAAAATAAACTTCTGTCAGCTGCAGGGGTGGGAGGTAGGGTGACTTTCCCTGAAGCTCATGCTCAGACAACATAGTACTGCTGTCTGAGAGTGAGCTGTTCAAAAAGACATCCCTGTGTCCGTCCAGGCCCTTCTCTGGACGGAGGACAGGGAGTCTGAAAGCCGGACTGTCCGGCCTAAAACCGAACCTCTGGCTAACCTAGGGGCAGGCTGCTGTGGATGTCACAGGTAAGGGGACGGTCCACTATGGAGGTCAGTGTTAAGGGGAAGATTGCTGTAGAGGCCACTGTTAAGGGGGTGGGGTGTTGTGTAAATGACTGTTAAGGAGCTGGGGTACTGTGGAGGTCACTAATAAAGGGGCAGCTGCTGTGGAGGTCACTGTTAAGGGGGTGGGATGCTGTGGATGTCACTGTTAAAGGCGTGGGCACTGAGGAGGTCTCTGTTAAGGGGGCAGGGAACGATGGAGGTCGGAGTTAAGGGGACAGTCCGCAATGGAGGTCAGTATTAAGGAGTGGGGTGCTGTAGAGGTCACTATTAAGGGGGTGGGGTGTTGTGGAAGTCACATTTTAAGGGAACGGAGCTCTGTGGAGGTCATTGTTAAAGGGGCGGGGTACAGTGGAGGTCACTGTTAATGGAGCGGGGTACTGTGGCAGTTACTGTTAAAGGGGCAGTCGCTGTGGAGGTCTCTGTTAAGAGGGCTGGGAATGGTGGAGGTCAGTTAAGGGGACTGTAGCCTATGGTCAGTGTTAAGGGGCAGGTGCTGTAGAGGTCACTGTTAAGGGGGCGGGGTTCTGTGGAACTCACTGTTAAGGGGGTGGGCTGCTGTGGAGGTCCCATTTTAAGGAGATGGGGCACTGTGGGGGGGACAGTGTTAAAGGGTGGGGGGCTGTGGATGTCACTGTTATAGTGGATACTGTTGATATCTTTTAACGACACACACAAACATTAAATGAAATAGATTAAATATACCCATGCAAAGCCGGGTCCTTCAGCTAGTAATAAAAATACAAATTTAGAATTTTAGGAGCAAAACAGTAACAATCCAGTTACTTGACAAGAATCTGCATAACTAAGATTTGATAACCGCAGACTGGCCAAATTATAAGTTCAGTAAGTTGAGTACGCAGCTAGATGTGGTTCTGGATTGATTGCTACATATTCGGGGTCCTTGGATCCAAGCTTATACATCAACTGTTATAGTCCCGTAATAGTCTGGCGCGGTGCAAAGTGTGTCATGCTGTTACAGAGCTTTATTACCTTAAGGATACATGCACACGAACGTATTTTGTTTCCGTGTCCGTTCTGTTTTTTTTGCGGATAGGATGTGGACCCATTCATTTCAATGGGTCCGCAAAAAATGCGGACAGCACACCGTGTGCTGTCCGCATCAGTATGTCCGTTCAGTAACCCCACAAAAAAAAATAGAACATGTCCTATTCTTGTCCTTTTTAGGCATTGTCACAATGGATCCACCAAAAAACGGATTGGCATACGGATGTCATCCGTTTTATTTTTCCGGATCCGCAATTTGCGGACCGCAAAACACATATGGTAGTGTGCATGTAGCCTTATCCTGAGACCCTATGGATATCAATTTGTCTTTTGCATAATTGGTCTACAGATCAAATTTTTGTGGTGGTTCTCTGGTAGTTTGTGTTAAATTTGTATTTGTTTTTACTTTTATTGATATACCGTATATATACTCACCTAAAGAATTATTAGGAACACCTGTTCTATTTCTCATTAATGCAATTATCTACTCAACCAATCACATGGCAGTTGCTTTAATGCATTTAGGGGTGTGGTCCTGGTCAAGACAATCTCCTGAACTCCAAACTGAATGTCAGAATGGGAAAGAAAGGTGATTTAAGCAATTTTGAGCGTGGCATGGTTGTTGGTGCCAGACGGGCCGGTCTGAGTATTTCACAATCTGCTCAGTTACTGGGATTTTCACGCACAACCATTTCTAGGGTTTACAAAGAATGGTGTGAAAAGGGAAAAACATCCAGTATGCGGCAGTCCTGTGGGCAAAAATGCCTTGTGGATGCTAGAGGTCAGAGGAGAATGGGCAGACTGATTCAAGCTGATAGAAGAGCAACGTTGACTGAAATAACCACTCGTTACAACCGAGGTATGCAGCAAAGCATTTGTGAAACCACAACACGCACAACCTTGATGCGGATGGGCTACAACAGCAGAAGACCCCACTGTGTACCACTCATCTCCACTACAAATAGGAAAAAGAGGCTACAATTTGCACGAGCTCACCAAAATTGGACTGTTGAAGACTGGAAAAATGTTGCCTGGTCTGATGAGTCTCGATTTCTGTCCGAATTTGGCGTAAACAGAATGAGAACATGTATCCATCCTCTGATGGCTACTTCCAGCAGGATAATGCACCATGTCACAAAGCTCGAATCATTTCAAATTGGTTTCTTGAACATGACAATGAGTTCACTGTACTAAAATGGCCCCCACAGTCACCAGATCTCAACCCAATAGAGCATCTTTGGCATGTGGTGGAACGGGAGCTTCGTGCCCTGGATGTGCATCCCTCAAATCTCCATCAACTGCAAGATGCTATCCTATCAATATGGGCCAACATTTCTAAAGAATGCTATCAGCACCTTGTTGAATCAATGCCACGTAGAATTAAGGCAGTTCTGAAGGCAAAAGGGGGTCCAACACCGTATTAGTATGGTGTTCCTAATAATTCTTTAGGTGAGTGTATAGCGGCCAGCGATGTATATGTGCCAGCAAAGTAAAAATGGCAGCATTTGCTTTATAAGACGCACTGCCATTTCCCCCCAACTTTTGGGGGGGGAAAGTGTGTGTTATAAAGCGAAAAATACGGTAAATAAAAAGTGACTGCAGAAAAAAGAAACCATTTGCATACTTCCAGGCCAGATTGAACCAAACAGAAAAGTATATGACCTATGTTTTATTTCCCATTAGTAATATGTAGTTTCATACTTGATAACTTTTCACTTCAAGATTCAGTGAAGGTCACAGTCTTTGCCCATACTTCTGTGCAGATTCTAACCAGGGAAAGAGCTAGCTGTAAGAATAAGAAACAGGAAACTGGTAATACAATGCCTGCACCCACATTTTTATTCAGCACTTAATATGCACTTCAATTATTCTGTAATTAGTATACTCTATTTTGCTGTAGATTTTTATAGGCAATATGCTTCATAATTATTCCAGAATTAATATGCATGGCAATTATTCTGTAGTTCATTCTCACATATTGCTATTAGAATAGTCTGGAAATGACATTTATCAGATGTAAAGCTATTACTCTAATTGTATGGTCAATCAGTGGAAATTCTAAGATGATCTTAGAATTTCATATACTGTATTTAAAAAACTTTAACCACTGAAGTCTTAAAATACTGCCCACCCATTTAATTCTATTCACAAGCAAAAAAATGAATATATAAACAATAAGACATATAAATAGGAATGAATAGTATACTAAAGGAATAAAAAAAAATAATATATAGAAACATTTATTCTAAAGGCTAAAGAATTAAAGGGAATGTGTCATCAGAAAATGACCTGCTGTTTAAATCACTTTTTTATGTGTAACATGTTTTTAAAGAATTTTTGATGGTGTTGTTTTTAATATTTCATTTATTCCATATTTTAAGGCCTCCTGCACATGAATGTATGCGCCCATGGTCGTGCTGTGGCCATTCCGCATCTCCGGATTTGCAGACCCATTCCGCATCTCCGGATTTGCGAACCCATTGAAGTGAATAGGTCCGCATCCGTGATGCGGAATGGCCACGGAACAGCGCTCGTGTATTGCGGATCCGCAAATGCGGTCCACAATATGGCAACGGGAAGCACACGTTCGTGTGCAGGAGTCCTAAAAATAAAAAAAATTATAATAATATATATATAATGTCTAATAATTGGTGCCACTTCTTGGTTTATACAGATCACTTTACTGCAGTAACTCATTCTAATCCTGCCTGTAATAATAAGTTGATATCACCTCTGTGTATAGATAAGACAGGATTCTCCATTCACAATAAGTGATTGTCAAAGCTTCTCTATTTTCTCCTTGTACAATGATCTCTGCACAGGTCACAGAGCATGCCTGAAAACTCTCCCATAGAAGTCAACGAGGTCCCCTTCTGTCCATTGTGTCTATGGCCTTGGGGCTGCTGTAAAGCAATTTTCTTAATGCTTTCTAAATGCTGTTAAGAACAGCTCAGGCAAGATGGCAGCCCCCATAATCACTTTCAGGAAATAGAATAACCAAATCTACAATCAGAAAATAAAAACAGGTTAGAAAAAAGGACATGTGCTACTGTCTGGTTTTAACTGGCAGATAAAATTTTCTTTAAGGTAAAATTTTATAGCCATTATAGCACTTACTAAAGCGCAATTTGAGCCATGGTATGAATTGAACCTGTCATATTGAATATGTGCTCCGATCTGTGGGCAGTAGTAGTAGTAGTAGTAGTTTGAGGGCAAGAGTTTCTGATTAATATATAGATTTATTTTAATAAGTAATACTTTTATTTTAATTCCTGCTTATTCTAGACTTTGAAGTCCAGAGGGAGGCCCTACTCAGTGTCTTCCATGTATGACTATGCAATATTGAGACCACCTACTGTACTCCTAAACCCAAAATCGTGAAAAATAAAAATGCCTCTAAGATCAGAATAGTCCAACAGAGTACCAGAGAATCCTCTGGTAGGTCCAGTCTTGGAAGCCATAGTGGGCCCCAAATGTCCAGGAGCAAAAACCCATATGGAGCTGCTTTTGGAGTAAATCACTTGTGTTGTGGCAGGCCAAGGGTCAGCCACGTGATGATCGTTGCCTCGTGTTCAGGTGAATGACGTCGACGGATGAAAATGACAGAAGTCTGAGTATAGTTCAAGACCTTGTCAGGAACCCAACATGAAAGTGTCCTGGACCCTTTATTTATACACAGTTCAAAGGGTGTAACCCCTCAAAGTAAAACATGATTGGTTTACAGACATTTCAATAATGGCTTTTGAATCCATCTATTGATTGGTTAGTATTTTACAAGTTTTCACTTCTCCAAAAATGTGTTAACTAATGAGTTTAGGTTTTTTAGCAAGAGATGCATATTTTGGTTAGTAGTACGTACAAACCTTATCTTATCTTAACACACATAGTTCACTTCTATAGGTTTTTAGCTTATGCTTGTTCTTTCCCAAATGTCACCACATTATATCACGTATACAGAGAAAATGAAAACATCTTATGAATTTTATATCCACTTTCAGAAAAGCTGGATAATTTCCTTAACACTTGCCACTAGGATCTATTTATATGATTCAAAACCTATTAGACTTTATTGCTGATAAGGGGCTTGGCTTGAGAATAATTTCTTCTGGTGGGCTCATGGAACCCCAGTCTAACATTGCCTGCTGCTCCTACCTGCTCCCACTTTATTCATATCCAAGGTACTACTGTAATCTATGCTGTGTACTGTATGCACTATATGAGAAGAATACCTGTATAATCTTGTTTTACTATTTGTGCATTTTTTACACATTGAATACCATTACTGCTTGATCTTCTAAATGGAACTGTTGTTTATGAGTAGGGCTGGGTGTTCTGTCTTCATACACGTTAATACAGTGTGCAGTCTGACATTCAGCATAAACCATTTCTGTCTCCCAAATACGAGGACAGTTCTTTGTAGTCTAACTTGTTTATTGGTCAACAGGTCGTACATATGTGATTGATTGATTATATACGATTGATTGATTGATTCTATACAATAGATTAGTAAAACTACAAGAATACAAATAGCATAAATAAGTATAAAGCATAGGATAGTATGTACTATTACATTTACATTAACAATGAAAGCACATGGTAAAATGGCTGCCTATACATAGGATTGTATACCTATCTAACAGTTATAACTCCCTGAGTAACAATTATTAGTGTTGATCACGAATATTCGAATTGCAAATTTTTATCGTGAATATCGGCACTTCGAGAATTCGTGAATATTTAGAATATAGTGATATATATTTGTAATTTCGAATATTCGAGATTTTTATTAATCAGTACACATGATCCCTCCCTGCTTTTAGCTTGTGGGCCAATGAGAAGGCTGCAATATTTTTGACTTTAGGAGTAGTGTTGATTGCAAATTTTCCAAATGCGAATTTTCGTATTGCGAATTTTTCAATTGCCAATTTCTGCAGTCAAGAAAATAATGACTGGAGATAACGAATTCCTGAATTCGTGAATATATGGCGAATGTTCGCCCAAATATTCGCAAAATATCACGAATTCGAATATTGCCCCTGCCTCTCATTACTAACAATTACAACTGACTGAACAGCTCTGCATAACATCATGTCCCTGAAACAGAGGTAGATCTCTTACCAGATATACTTTTACAAGCATGGTGGAGTTTAGAAGGAGACATGCATAGGACAGCTCTGATGATGCGTCCTGGAGACTTCTCTTTACCAGGATGGCTTGCACTCCCACAACGCAGTGCACCACCCACAATGCAGTAGTCTTTGTAACAGGCAAACAAAGTGTAATACAATTTTAAACTGCTAGATGGTGCTATAACCACACTATATACTTCAGAATTACCCTGACCCTGGCAGAATGAACTAGAATCATTCTCTAACCCTGCTGGGCAGAACACTCCCCGTCTGGCATCAACATACACCACTACTGAATCCTTCTTTCTTAGCAACCCATTTTGGTTAATAATGGGATAAAGCTTTTTCAAGGCGCTATCCTTGGAGACTGTTTGGCCTTTACTGAGAGAGTCTGTTTCCTTAGCATAACATTCACGTTGTATAGTGCAAATTATCATGTTCTTGGACTTTTCCAGATTATGAGCGGTAAAAAGAATTTTGCAGTGATGCAAACATTTGCAGGGCTTCTGGCTCACACGTGATGACGACTGGTAAGACTGAGCTATATGAACTTGACAGGTTAAAGCACAAACAAGCAACATCCAGGTGGAGAACCTGTTGAAACTATGGGATTTGAGTTGATGGTCCAAAGTCACCGTATGTAGAACAGATACATCAGGTCGGATTTCTTCATCTGCATCTGGGTCTACCAATTCAAACGTGTCGGATCCGATGTTGCAAGATGTTGAACGGTACAGGAATGCAGGACCCGTAAACTATGTTGTGTCCTTGAGGTGGCTCGGTGCAACGGATCTAGTCGTGTGTTCCGCAGGATTATGGTGTGTGGAAACATAGTGCCACTGTTTAGGACAAGTGGATCTCCTGATCTTTAGCACCCGATTGCTGACATAGACGTATAAGCATCTGGTTTCGTTGCAAATATATCCTAGGACTATCTTGCTGTCCGTGTAAAACTTGACTTCTTCAATTTCTAGGTTTATTCATGTCGTTATAAGTTCAGCTAACTCCACTGCAAGCAGCACAGAGTTCCAATATGGTTATCGTGTGTTCACTGAGTGGTGCCAGTTTGGTCCGGCTCATAACAAACCCAAACCCTGGCATTGCTCTTTGATGTCAATGGTCTATAGGTATGCTACTGCTGCAATTGCCTTGACTGAGGCATTGCAGAAGAGATACAGTCTTTGCATCTTGACTTCAGTTGATGGCACGGAAGCATACGGTCGTGTCACATAAAGGCTGGTCAAAACTTCGAGGGACTTCCTCCAACCTGTCCACAGGTCCTTTTTCTCAGTGGGAAATGGATCATCCCAATCAGACGTCTCTGTGGTGAAGTCTCTTAACATAATTTTACCTTGGATGCAGGGCCAGTTTTAGACCAAATGTGGCCCTGAGCAAAACCAAAAGTGGGCCCCCAAATCTTGTAATAATCTACTAATAGTTACATTCTGTAGATTCCGGCCCTCCCTCACAGATTTACACCCCATAAAGCTCCTCACAGAGTTCTTCACCCTCATGGCCCCAGAATATGCCACAATCCCCCTTCCCTTCACAGCAATAAATTCCCCTCACTCACGGCGCCTGAGAGTGTTAAAATACGGGAGCGTGGGATTCCTCTTCAGGCGCACTTTAGCCCCGCCGGAGATTGGGGAAAGCACCGTGTTCTATAAATAAGCCGCAGCCTTTACTAGGCTTCCAGGCTCATTGTTAGTATATCCCAGTTCATGCCGCTAGATGGCAGCACTGAACTGTGATATAGTGGTTTCTATACAGACTAATGGAGCAATTTACATCTGATGATTGTAAGTTGTGGTCCACTTGGGGGACAAAAAGTAAAAAAATATATAAAAAAAGTTTTGAAAGTATATTTAAAAAAAAATAATAATCAACTTACCCCGATTCCCCAAAATAAAAAGAAACAAAAAAATAGCATTGTGGGCATCACCACATGATGAAATGCCCATACTATTTAAATATTTAAAAAAGTTAGCCATATTTAAAAGGGCCGATTCGCGTTTTTTTCATTACTTTATCTCCCAAGAAAATTGAATAAAAAAGTCATACATACCCCAAAATGGGATTGTCAAAAACGACAGGTCATCATGCAAAAAATTAGCCCCCACACATCTCTGTAGACATAACTATAAAAATGTTGTGAGGGTCAGAATATCACAATGAAAATAAATAAATATTTTTTTTATGAAGTGAGTCCTGATGAGGCTTAGCTTGTTTTAGTAAGTGGGCCTATAGACATTCTGAGCGGGGGTGCTGTTAAGGTTGCCACCTTTCCCAACAAAAAATACTGGTAACACAAGTTAAAAAGGTTAGTGTGGGTTAATACGGGTGTTATTTGATAATATTTTACGTTTTGGTCAATTTTTTTTCTTAATAAAATCAATCTTTTCACTGTTTGGTACACCCTGTGTATTTAAGTTTTATTTAGTCTCTATTTTTGAATTGATTCTGTAAGGATTCGAACTCACAACCATCTACATTAAAGGCAAGAACCTTAACCACTGGGCTATAGAGCTCAATGCTAAGTCAATGCTGAAAAGCCTCATAAAAGTTTCTCTTGTATTATACAAGAGAAGCTTCTATGAGGTTTTTCAACAATGAATTAGCATTGAGCTCTGTAGCCAAGTGGTTAAGGTTCTTGCCTTTACTGTCCCCTTCCAAGCCGCTTTACCAAGAGATCTAGCTCCTCACTATAGGAAAGATCTAAATCCCTTATGGCGTTCTGGAAGGAGGATCACCATGCCCTGTAATTTTTGGGCGATCTGTGAACTTTATAAATCCTTTGGTAACCAGCTCCCGTTTAGCAAAGAACTTAGCAAATAGTGATGGACGAACATCTCCCGGGACGGTTCGCGAACACGATCAAATGTTCGCGAATCGCATGTTCGCGGCGGGTCCCGTTCATTTTAATGGCAGGCGAACCTGAAAAACATTCAGCTCATATTTGCAGCCAAGAAATATTTACTAGAAGTGCACAAAAAGACCCACAACATGGACAGTGACATACCAGTTGTATTATTCGAATTTGCGATCTCCATTCATAATTTTTTTCAATGCAAAATATCGGCAATATAATTTTTGCGTACGTGCATGCACAAATGCACTATACAGTACCCAAATGCACTATAAAGAAAGTATATTGGTATATTACACCCCTCTTCAGTTTTTTGTGGGGCGACTGGTATATCACACCAGTAGAAATTATTTGTTCCAATAACGCTTGTCCCTCTATATACCTGCAGTATCGCAGCAGAACCACACACAACTGCCGCACAATACAAATGCACTTTAATATACTTTCTAACATAGAAAGTATATTATAACATTGGACAAGGAAGGCAATCCATTAGAATATACATAAAGATAAAACGTAACATTTAATAATGTTACTATAAGGGTCCATTCACACGTCCGTAAGTGTTTTGCGGATCCACAAAACACGGACCTCGGCAATGTGCATTCCGCAATTTGCGGACCGCACATTAGCGGCACTATAATAGAAAATGACTAATCTTGTCTGCAATTGCAGACAAGAATAGGATATGTTCTATTTTTTTTTCAGAAACGGGAGCATGGATGCGGAAGTGTAGATCCACAAATGTGTATGCGGATCCGCAAATGCGGATGCGGATCCGCATACACATTTGTGGATCTACACTTCCGCATCCATGCTTCCGGAACGGATGCAGACCCATTTTGCGGACGTGTGAATGGAAAAGATATCACTCAAAATAAAAATAAATTAAATTATTAAAGTTAAGCAAAATGCATAGATGTGGTAGGCAATAGCAAGTGCTCGGCGGCACTAAATCAGGTGCTCGGCGGCACCAAATCAGAAACCATATGTCCTACCACAATCCGGGGGGGTTCCAGTGCACATCCATGAATCCCGGAGGGAAAGCAGAAAACATCTATCCCTGGGCTAGATGATGATGTGGTATTAGAGGACAGGGTGGGCAAAGAACTGTCCCTGATATTGCCCTACAGGGGGGTGCTATTCTGGCCCTGATAGCCTAACCACAGACCACCCGCCCTGATAACAGCGACCCCGTCCGGAACCTTACCCTATATAAAAATGGCCCTAGTAAGCCCCTAGGCCCCTGACTTCCAGGTGATCACTATATAGATCTATGTGTTTTTGACTCATTATAAAAGTATATTATAGGTATATTGCACCCCTCTGTGTATCACATCTATCGATAGCACACCTATACCAGTCCTTATTAGCTAGTGTTTGGTGTCCCTAACAGCCTGTCCCTGCTCCACACAGCAACCCCTCCCTACACTGGCAAAACACTGAATATAAAATGGCGTCCAGATCAGGTTTATTTATAAGGTAGGGGGTATGTCCATGTGCTGAAAAATCGAAATTGGCTGTCCTGTACCACCTGATGGATTTGTCATGGGTCAAAGTTCTTCACCATGTAAAAGAAAATGGGGGGCGCGAATATCTCCATATGTTCGCATGTTTGGCGAATCTCGAACACGCAAAGTTCGCTGCGAACCGCAAGGCCATCTCTATTAGCAAATACCATGGCAGCCTGGTTAGCGCAGATACAAGCCGGTGTGCTGTTGTTATGCTGCGTGTGTGGTGTATCACCATAGCTTTTAGGGGTTACCGTTCTGACACAAAGGTTGTCCTTCTAATTGGTGTTGATCGAGCACCGTAGTGCTCGGGTGCTCAGGGGCTCGGGCCAAACACATCGTGATATTCGGGTGCTCGACTGAGCACCCGAGTATAATAGAAGTCAATTGGAGAACCCGAGCATTAAACAGGTACCCATTCTCTGAAGAGGTAAGGGTGCCTGGTTCATAAGAAAATTTCAGAAATTGTTGGTAACACCACCAAAATGGTTCTGTAACAGCATGGGGAGGATGTATGGATGCATCTTGGACTCGCTGGTCGCTGCTGGAAACTATGTTGTCCGAATAACACACCACTTTTACATAATGACAATAATACGCACAAAACCAAGGGGAAAAAAATCTATTTTAGACGAAAAATCAATAGAAAACATTCTTTCCTGAATATTTACTTGTATATAAAGTGCAAGTGCTGCCAAAAATGACAGGGAAGAGGCACTCCGATACACCCTTAGTTTCGCATAAAGGAGGCATCATACATACCCTTTAAAAATTATGATTGATGGCCTGCTGGTGACCCTCAAAAACATTAGGAACAAGGGCCTGCTGATCTGACCATCTAAAACATTTTTGGCGACGATCCATTCGGATGTCTGGCCTATAAACTTTCGATGTAATTGTCAGCTCAAAACCATTGTAAACTACGGGTAATACGGGATCCAGTATTTGATTCCGGAGAGGGAGCCTGAGAACCTTTGCTACCACATCCAAGGAAGGAAAGTGGGTGGCGTGCAAATCACACACTCCCGACTCGTGGAGGTAGTGACGATAAATAACAATACAGGACTCTTAATATGCCCTGTTATTGGAATGAGTTATAAAAAAATTACAGGGAATGTCACTGCGGTATTTTGGATGAGGAAACATTATACAGGAGAGGCCCTGCTGCCGCTTTGTTGACTCTAGATAACTTCTGCCTGATCGCACGTCCCTGTGACGTCCACGATCCATTTGGATATCTTCCCGATCAACCTTTGATGTAAAAGTAAGCTCAAAACCATTGTAACTACGGGTAACGGGGAATCAATGTTTGATTCCGGAGAGGGAGCCTGAGAAACGGCTATGGCTACCTTATCCAAGTAAGGCAGCATGTGCGCAAATTAATTATTAGGTATAATTAGCTGAGGACCTGCAGGTGAGCTGACCCTTTAAAATATTTGAGTTGCGGGCCTGCTGGTGAGCTGAGGTGGAACTGAAAAACCCAACTTGATTTTGATGGCTGCATTAATCTCCAAGTGACCGTCATGCAGCTCTACAGATTTTTTTCCATCTGCATCTTCCTCAACAATTTATGGCATTAGTCTTTTATCCAGACTTTTATCCAGACTCAGTCATTGTGCCACTATGTGGCCTCCTTATGCCTCCTTATGCTCCACACCATGTCATCTTGCCACTAATTTTTATCACCATGCTGGTGCTGATGCTGTTTGAAAGGCCTTAAACTAATCACCAGGCCCACAATTTAATTAAGGTTTTGGAATCAATAAAGCCAATTTGCTTTTGTGGGCTGCATCAGTGGCGTAGCTAGAAATGACCGGGCCCCAGAGCAAATTTTTGAATGGGGCTCCATCCCACAGTAATTTTTTAGTGACCCCTTCCTTTCATGCTGCCCCCATTCCTGTGGCTGGTAAAGATCGCTCTATCAGACCAGGGTCGGCAGCTGCTCCATCCGTTTTATACACTGTCTATACTGTCACTGTATCTAATTTCATTGTGTAATACTATTGAGGAGGCCCTGACCAAATCCTTTATTCTTTCTCCTCCTGGATGGGCCCCTTCTGAGTTAGGGCCCTAAAGCTGCAGCTTCCCCTGCTTCCCCTATAGCTGCGCCCCTGGTTTGCATTAATCTGCAGGTGACCGTCATACAGCTCCACAGATTTCTTTCCATCTGCATCCATCTAAAGAATCTGTGGCCTTAGGCTGGGTTCACACGAGCGTGTCCGGATTAGGTCCGGATGCGTCCCAGTGTATTACGGCAAACCCGCGCGAGTAGGAACGCAATTGCGATTGCGTTCTGATGTCCAGTTTTTATCGGGCGGGTGCAATGTGTTTTGCACGCGCGTGATAAAAAACCGACTGTGGTACCCAGACCCGAACTTCTTCACAGAAGTTCAGGTTTGGGTTAGGTGTTGTGTAGATGTTATTATTTTCCCTTATAACATGGTTATAAGGGAAAATAATAGCATTCTGAAAACAGAATGCTTAGTAGGTGATCAATTGAGGGTTAAAAATAAATAAATAATTAACTCACCTTCTCCTCTTGATCGCATAGTTGCTGGCAACTACGCGATCAAGAGGAGAAGGTGAGTTAATTATTATTTTTTTTTTAACCCTCAATTGATCACCTACTAAGCATTCTGTTTTCAGAATGCTATTATTTTCCGAAAATAATACAGTGACTAGACTGTCACCTAGCAACCATGTTTGAAAATCGCACCGCATCCGCACTTGCTTGCGGATGCTTGCGATTTTCACGCAACCCCATTCACTTCTATGGGGCCTGCGTTGCGTGAAAAATGCTGAATATAGAGCATGCTGCGATTTTCACGCAGCGCACAAGTGATGCGTGAAAATCACCGCTCATCTGAACAGCCCCATTGAAATGAATGGGTCGGGATTCAGTGCGGGTGCAATACGTTCACCTACCGCATTGCAACCGCGCGGAAATCTCGCCTGTGTGAACGCAGCCTTAGTCTTTTATCCAGACTCTGTCATTGTGCCACTATGTGGCCTCCTCATGCTGGCATCTCCACACCATGTCACCTTGCCACTCATTTTTATCACCATGCTGCTGCTGATACTGCTTAAAAGGCCTTAAACTGATCAGCAGGCCCACAATCTAATTTAGGTTTTACGCACGTAAAAAAAATCTATGTTATAGGAAAAATTTATTGAAAACATTCTTTCCTTTATATTTACTTGTATATAAAGTGCAAAAAATTACAAGGAAGAGGCACTCCGATACAACCTGCATATCACATAAAGGAGGGCCTCATTCACATTGAGTTGTTGGCCTGCAGGTGAGCCGACCCTGTAAAAGATTTGATTTGCAGGCCTGCAGGTGAGCTGACCCTGTAAAAAATTTAAGTTGCGGGCCTGCAGGTGAGCTGACCCTGTAAAAGATTTTAGGTTTGGGCTTGCAGGTGAGCTGACCATGTAAAAGATTTGAGTTGCGGGCCTGCAGGTGAGCGGACCCTGTAAAAAATTATATGTGAGGGCCTGCTGGTGAGCGGACCCTCTAAAAAATTATATTCGAAGGCCATATATGCGAGGACATTATTTGTGACGAATAAGCAATGCATGTTGATATAACGAAGGAGGAGGATGAGAAAAGGAAGATTCAACCATATACCCTGGTTTTTGGTGGAAGGGGTGCATGGGAATACAGTCTATTAACTACATTAAAAACAACACATGTAAAGTGCCTTTATGTTTATCAGCATTCCTCTGGTGGAGTCGAGAAGTCATGGTCAATCCAGGTCTTGTTCATTTTTATATGAGTAAACCTGTCAGCATTTTCAGTTGACAGGCGGATACGCTTATCTGTTATAATGCCACCAGCAGCACTAAATTCACACTCAGACAAAATGCTGGCAGCAGGGCAGGCCAGCACCTCCAAGGCGTAGAGCGCCAGTTCGTGCCACGTGTCCAACCTAGTAGTCACTGTATATATAATTTCATTGTGTAATACTGTTGAGGGGGCCATGACCAAATCCTTTAGTACTCTTTCTGGATCAGGGCCCCAAAGCTCTGCATTAATATACAGGTGATCGTCATACAGTTCCACAGATTTGTTTCCATCTGCATCTTTCTAAAGAATCTGTGGCCTTAGTCTTTTATCCAGACTCAGTCATTGTGCCACTATGTGGCCTTTTCATGGTGTAAGGGATCATTGAAGGCGCTGACACGGTCTGCTATCAGGGCCAGTGCAAGGACTTTTGTCAACACAAGCAAATCTCCTGGGATTTGAACTCACAACCTTTCACATCCAAGGCAATGCATTTACCCACACAGCTATGAGAGCTGTATAGCCATTTACTTAAAAAAAAAAAAAAAATATATATATATATATATATATATATATATATATATATATATATATATATACTCACCTAAAGAATTATTAGGAACACCATACTAATACGGTGTTGGACCCCCTTTTGCCTTCAGAACTGCCTTAATTCTACGTGGCATTGATTCAACAAGGTGCTGATAGCATTCTTTAGAAATGTTGGCCCATATTGATAGGATAGCATCTTGCAGTTGATGGAGATTTGAGGGATGCACATCCAGGGCACGAAGCTCCCGTTCCACCACATGCCAAAGATGCTCTATTGGGTTGAGATCTGGTGACTGTGGGGGCCATTTTAGTACAGTGAACTCATTGTCATGTTCAAGAAACCAATTTGAAATGATTCGAGCTTTGTGACATGGTGCATTATCCTGCTGGAAGTAGCCATCAGAGGATGGATACATGTTCTCATTCTGTTTACACCAAATTCGGACTCTACCATTTGAATGTCTCAACAGAAATCGAGACTCATCAGACCAGGCAACATTTTTCCAGTCTGCAACAGTCCAATTTTGGTGAGCTCGTGCAAATTGTAGCCTCTTTTTCCTATTTGTAGTGGAGATGAGTGGTACCCGGTGGGGTCTTCTGCTGTTGTAGCCCATCCGCCTCAAGGTTGTGCGTGTTGTGGCTTCACAAATGCTTTGCTGCATACCTCGGTTGTAACGAGTGGTTATTTCAGTCAACGTTGCTCTTCTATCAGCTTGAATCAGTCGGCCCATTCTCCTCTGACCTCTAGCATCCACAAGGCATTTTTGCCCACAGGACTGCCGCATACTGGATGTTTTTCCCTTTTCACACCATTCTTTGTAAACCCTAGAAATGGTTGTGCGTGAAAATCCCAGTAACTGAGCAGATTGTGAAATACTCAGACCGGCCCGTCTGGCACCAACAACCATGCCACGCTCAAAATTGCTTAAATCACCTTTCTTTCCCATTCTGACATTCAGTTTGGAGTTCAGGAGATTGTCTTGACCAGGACCCCTAAATGCATTGAAGCAACTGCCATGTGATTGGTTGACTAGATAATTGCATTAATGAGAAATAGAACAGGTGTTCCTAATAATTCTTTAGGTGAGTGTATATATATATATATATATATATACAGTACAGACCAAAAGTTTGGACACACCTTCTCATTCAAAGAGTTTTCTTTATTTTCATGACTATGAAGGCATCAAAACTATGAATTAACACATGTGGAGTTATATACATAACAAACAAGTGTGAAACAACTGAAAATATGTCATATTCTAGGTTCTTCAAAGTAGCCACCTTTTGCTTTGATTACTGCTTTGCACACTCTTGGCATTCTCTTGATGAGCTTCAAGAGGTAGTCCCCTGAAATGGTCTTCCAACAGTCTTGAAGGAGTTCCCAGAGATGCTTAGCACTTGTTGGCCCTTTTGCCTTCACTCTGCGGTCCAGCTCACCCCAAACCATCTCGATTGGGTTCAGGTCCGGTGACTGTGGAGGCCAGGTCATCTGGCACAGCACCCCATCACTCTCCTTCATGGTCAAATAGCCCTTACTTTCAAAGTTTTCCCAATTTTTCGGCTGACTGACTGACCTTAATTTCTTAAAGTAATGATGGCCACTCGTTTTTCTTTACTTAGCTGCTTTTTTCTTGCCATAATACAAATTCTAAAAGTCTATTCAGTAGGACTATCAGCTGTGTATCCACCTGACTTCTCCTTAACGCAACTGATGGTCCCAACCCCATTTATAAGGCAAGAAATCCCACTTATTAAACCTGACAGGGCACACCTATGAAGTGAAAACCATTTCAGGGGACTACCTCTTGAAGCTCATCAAGAGAATGCCAAGAGTGTGCAAAGCAGTAATCAAAGCAAAAGGTGGCTACTTTGAAGAACCTAGAATATGACATATTTTCAGTTGTTTCACACTTGTTTGTTATGTATATAATTCCACATGTGTTAATTCATAGTTTTGATGCCTTCAGTATGAATCTACAATTTTCATAGTCATGAAAATAAAGAAAACTCTTTGAATGAGAAGGTGTGTCCAAACTTTTGGTTTGTACTGTATATTGCAGTTACCTGCCCGTGTGTGAGAGGCCACAGGCCCACAGACTGTACTGTGTGCACACCACTCATATCGGGTGGCACAGTACCTTGCAGATAAAAAAGTCATTTAATTTTTACCCTTTAATATAATTGCAGTTGCCTGCCAGTGTGTGTCAGGCCCACTGACTGTACTGTGCCCACTGCCAGTGCCCACCACTCATATCGGGTGGCACAGTACCTTGCAGATAAAAAAGTCATTACATTTTTCTCTGTAATATAATTGCAGTTGCCTGCCAGTGTGTGTCAGGCCCACTGACTGTACTGTGCCCACTGCCAGTGCCCACCACTAATATCGGGTGGCACAGTACCTTGCAGATAAAAAAGTCATTTAATTTTTTCTCTGTAATATAATTGCAGTTGCCTGCCATTGTGTGTCAGACCCACTGACTGTACTGTGCCCACTGCCAGTGCCCCCCACTTATATCGGGTGGCACAGTAGCTTGCAGATAAAAAAAGTCATTTTGTTTTTTCTCTGTAATATAATTGCAGTTGCCTGCCAGTGAATGTCAGGCCCACAGACTGTACTGTGCCCACTGCCCACCACTCATATCGGGTGGCACAGTACCTTGCAGATAAAAAAGTCATTTAATTTTTACCCTTTAATATAATTGCAGTTGCCTGCCAGTGTGTGTCAGCCCCACTGACTGTACTGTGCCCACTGCCAGTGCCCACCACTCATATCGGGTGGCACAGTACCTTAATTTTTTCTCTGTAATATAATTGCAGTTGCCTGCTAGTGTGTGTCAGGCCCACAGACTGTACTATGCCCACTGCCAGTGCCCACCACTCATATCGGATGGCACAGTAACTTGCAGATAAAAAAGTCATAACATTTTTACCCTTTAATATAATTGCAGTTGCCTGCCAGTGTGTGTCAGGCCCAGTGACTGTACTGTGCCCACTGCCAGTGCCCACCATTAATATCGGGTGGCACTGTACCTTGCAGATAAAAAAGTCATTAAATTTTTTCTCTGTAATATAATTGCAGTTGCCTGCCAGTGTGTGTCAGGACCACTGATTGTACTGTGCCCACTGCCCACCACTCATATCGGGTGGCACAGTACCTTGCAGATAAAAAAGTCATTTAATTTGTTCTCTGTAATATAATTGCAGTTGCCTGCCAGTGTGTGTCAGGCCCACAGACTGTACTGTGCCCACTGCCCACCACTCATATAGGGTGGCACAGTACCTTGCACGCATAGTACCACTAATCTAAAAAAAAATGACAGACCGAGGCAGGCCACCCCGCAGGGGCCGTCGTGGTCGTGGTGCTCTGATTTCCTTTGGCCCTAGAATAATGTAAAGTGTTCAGAGGCCACATACCCTGAACTCGAAAAATTCTGAGGACATAGTTGACTGGCTTACACAGGACACCCATTCTTCTACAGCTTCCGCTCGAAACCTTGACGCACCATCCTCCTCCAGCTCAGCTTCGGGCAAGTTACCACTGGCCCGCCCGCCGCCACCACCAAAACTAGCACCACAGCCGCTTCACTTGATCTGTCAGAGGAGTTATTTACACATCAGTTGGAAGAAATGAGTGATGCGCAACCATTATTGCCAGAGGATGTAGATAACAGGGATATGTCTCAGTCAGGCAGCATTACACACATGGACGTACGGTGTGATGATGATGATGTTGTACCCGCTGCTGCTTCCTTTGCTGAGTTGTCAGATACAAGTGAAGCGGTTGATGATGTGTCCGTGGATGTCACGTGGGTGCCCGCTCGAAGAGAAGAAGAACAGGGGGAAAGTTCAGATGGGGAGACAGAGAGGAGGAGGAGACGAGTTGGAAGCAGGGGGAGGTCGTCGCAAGGAGCTAGTGGCACAGTCAGTCAGCATGTATCGGCACCCGGGGTCAGCCAGACAGCACGTCAATCAACGCATGCTGTTGCCACCACCAGAATGCCGTCATTGCAAAGCTCAGAAGTGTGGCATTTTTTTTGTGTGTCTGCCTCTGATAACAGCGATGCCATTTGCAACCTGTGCCAAAAGAAACGGAGTCGTGGGAAGTCACATGATCTCACATCACAAACGCCTATGGGATCAAAACATGATGAGTACAAGCAGCACACAAACTCAAAGCCACCATTCTCCTCCTGGTACAGCATCTTCAGCCACGTCAACCAGTGCTGTCCTCCTTGCCGCCTCTCAACCACCCGCCACTCCGCCTCTCACCTTCAGCAGTTCCTGCTCATCTGCCCACAGTCAGGTGTCTGTCAAGGAAATGTTGAGCGTAAGAAGCCAATGTCACAGAGTCACCCCCTTGCCCGGCGTCTGACAGCTGGCTTGTCGGAACTCTTAGCCCGCCAGCTTATACCATACAAGCTGGTGGAGTCTGAGGCCTTCAAAAAATTTGTAGCTATTGGGACACCGCAGTGGAAGGTACCCGTCCGAATTTTTTTTTCACAAAAGGCAATCCCCAACCTGTACTCTATTGTGGAAAAGGAAGTCATGGCATGTCTGGCACACAGTGTTGGGGCAAGGGTCCATTTGACCACTGATACCTGGTCTGCAAAGCACGGTCAGGGCAGGTATATCACATACACTGCGCATTGGGTAAACCTGCTGACGGCTGCCAAGCATGGAATGTGTGGCTCTGCAGAGGAGTTGGTGACACTGCCACGACTTGCAGGCAGGCCTGCTGCCACCTCCTCTACTCCTCCTACTCCATCCTCTTCCATAACCTCCTCGGCTGAGTCCTCTTCTGCTGCTGCGTCTTGCTCCACATCAACTGCACCCCCCATCTCCCCAGGGGCTATTCCACATTCCGGATACGACAGTGTCACGCCGTCTTGGGGTTGACTTTCCTGAAAGCAGAGAGTCACACCGGACCAGCACTCCTGTCTGCCCTGAACGCACAGGTGGATCAGTGGCTGACCCCGCACCAACTGGAGATCGGCAAAGTGGTGTGTGACAACGGAAGCAATTTGTTGGCGGCATTGAATTTGGGCAAGTTGACACATGTGCCGTGCATGGCACATCTGTTGAATCTGATCGTACAACGCTTTGTGCATAAGTACCCAGGCTTACAGGACGTCGTCAAGCATGCCAGGAAGGTGTGTGGCCATTTCAGGCGTTCCTACACGGCCATGGCGCACTTTTCCAATATTCAGCGGCGAAACAACATGCCAGTGAGGCGCTTGATTTGCGACAGCCCGACATGTTGGAATTCAACACTCCTAATGTTCAACCGCCTGCTCCAACAAGAAAAAGCCATCAACGAGTATTTGTTTGACCGGGGTGCTAGGACAGACTCTGCAGAGCTGGGTATTTTTTTGCCACGTTACTGGAAAGCTCATGTGCAATGCCTGTAGGCTCATGCGTCCTTTTGAGGAGGTGACAAACCTAGTCAGTCGCACCGAAGGCACCATCAGCGACATCATCCCATTTGTTTTCTTCCTGGAGCGTGCCCTGCGAAGAGTGCTGGATCAGGCCGTAGATGAGCATGAAGAGGAAGAGGAAGAGTTGTGGTCACCATCACCACCAGAAACAGCCTTATCATCATCGCTTGCTGGACCTGCGGCAACGCTGGAAGAGGAGTCTGAGGAAGAGGAGTCAGAGGAGGAATGTGGCTTTGAGGAGGAGGAAGACCAACCACAGCAGGCATCCCAGGGTGCTCGTTGTCACCTATCTGGTACTCGTGGTGTTGTACGTGGCTGGGGGGAAGAACAGACCTTCAATGAGATCAGTGAGGATGAGGAACGGGACATGAGTAGTTCGGCATCCAACCTTGTGCAAATGGAGTCTTTCATGCTGTCATGCCTGTTGAGGGAACCTCGTATAAAAAAGCTGAAGGAGAACGACCTGTACTGGGTGGCCACGCTACTAGACCCCCGGTATAAGCAGAAAGTGGCTGAAATGTTACCGAATTACCGGAAGTCGGAAAGGATGCAGCAGTTCCAAAACAAGTTGAAAAGTATGCTTTACACGGCGTATAAGGGTGATGTCACAGCACAATGGGAATCTAACAGAGGAAGAGGTGAAAGTAATCCTCCTCCTACCACGACCACGCCGGCAAGGACAGGGGGCTTTACAGACGTGTTGTTGATGGAGGTCATGCAGAGCTTTTTAAGTCCTACGCATTGCCACAGCCCTTTGGGGTCCACCCTCAGAGAACGACTCGACCGACAGGTAGCAGACTACCTCACCTTATCTGCAGATATCAACACTCTGAGGAGCGATGAACCCCTTGACTACTGGGTGTGCAGGCTTGACCTGTGGCCTGAGCTACCCCAATTTGCGATAGAGCTTCTGGCCTGCCCGGCTTCAAGTGTCCTGTCAGAAAGGACCTTCAGCGCAGCAGGAGGTATTGTCACTGAGAAGAGAAGTCGCCTAGGTCAAACAAGTCTAGATTACCTCACCTTTATTAAGATAAATGAGGCATGTATCCCGAAGGGACTGAGAGTGGGGGATGCATTTGACTAAAAAAGGCCTGATTAGATGCCTTGGGATAAAAATGGTCCACACGCTGCTGTATTTAATCTCTGCATGCCGGATGACTTGCGTGACTTCTCCGCCACCAACTAGGGTTCAAGCCGCAATGTTTTAGTGCACTTTCTGCCTGGAAAACATCAATTTTTCCGGCCGCTGCTACAGCAGCGGCTGCAACAATACCTAATTTTTCAGGCATGTGTACATGCCTAATTTTTCGGGCCTCTGGTGCTGCACTGTGGCTGCAAAATAAAACAAAAAAAAGTCACATACATGTGTCAATTCCCCTTCGTGATCGTTACCTTGTTGTGGTGAAGGGGCTTGCGTATTACAATGAAGCAATCACCTCTATGAGTGTGTTGGCACACCCCAGATGATAAGGTCGTTGCTTCATTGTGAACAGACCAAAAGCGATCGGCTGGATAATTTTGCATAGAAAAAACATTATTTTTCTTTGTGATCATCTAAGGCGATCATTAAAGCCTACTAGGCCAACAATGGGCCCACGCTGCAGAATCATTGTTTTCTGGGTCACTTAACTGTCACTGAACTACCTCAGCATGACCATAGGCTTTGAAAAACCGCCATCTCCTGCAATCTCCCAAACATGCGCACGAGCACAGTCATCACTACACCAAGATTGACGCATAGAGGAATAAAATTTATTTCATGAGTGTGTCAACTATTGACAACTCTTTGCATTGGAAGTAAGAGGACCGACCAACCATCTTTTTCCATCTTCCAGTTCCTAAAATCTATTCCATACACCGGCTCCTGATAGGGGACAAAACAGAGATTAAACTGGTAAGAACAGATTTTTTTAATTTAAAAAAAGGAGGACAGCCTCTGCGGAGCTGGGTATTTTTTGGCCGTGTTACTGAACTCTCATGCACAATGGCTGTAGGCTCATGCGTCCTTTTGCGGAGGTGACAAACCTGGTCAGTCAAACCCAAGGCAACATCATCGACCTCATCCCATATGCGTTTTTTCTGGAGCGTGCCCTGCGAAGAGTGCTGGATCAGGCCGTAGATGAGCATGAAGAGGAAGAGTTATGGTCACCATCACCACCAGAAGCAGCCTTGTCGTCGTCGATTGCTGGACCTGCGGCAATGCAGAGAGAGGAGTCTGAAGAAGAGGAGTCAGAGGAGGAAGGTGGCTTTGAGGAGGTGGAAGACCAACCACAGCAGGCGTCCCAGGGGGCTTGTTGTCACCTTTCGGGGACCCTTGGTTTTGTATGTGGCTGGGTGGAGGAAGAGACCTTCGATGACATCAGTGAGGACAAGGAACAGGACATGGCTAGCTTGGTATCCAACCTTGTGCAAATGGGGAGTTTGCGGTTGTGCAAATGGACTGTTTGCGGTTGTTTGCGTTGCGTTAAACGGGGAGTTTGGTCTGTCAGAGTTTGGTCTGTCACTGTGAAGCGGGTGTAATCCTTACACTACCTGATCGATACAACATCATACCTGATCGTATACACACACTGGATGTTTTAAAGCACGTTATTCCAAATAATTTAGGAATGTTAGGTGATTTATGCCCTTTATGGATTAAAACCCGACTCTGCCTCAACTGCATAATTTTCCATGGGAGTTTTGCCATGGATCCCCCTCCGGCATGCCACAGTCCAGGTGTTAGTCACCTTGAAACAACTTTTCCATCACTATTGTGGCCATAAAGAGTCCCTGTGGGCTTTAAAATTCGCCTGCCTATTAAAGTCTATGGCGGTTCGCCCGTTTGCGAACATTTGTGGAAATTCGCGTTCGCCGTTCACGAACTGAAAATTTTATGTTCGCGACATCTCTACCTAGCATCACATAAAGTGCAACAGCAAGCGATCAAAAAAGGGATGCCCCCAAAATAGTACTAACTAAACAGTCACCTCAATCCACAAAAAATGAAACTCTTCCTAAGACAACAAGTCAAAAAATAAAAAAGCTATGGCTCTCAGACTATGGAGACACTAAAACATCATTGTTTTCATTTCAAAAATGCTATTAATGTGTCAAACCAAAATAAATAAGAAAAAGTACACATATTAGGTATTGCCACGTCCGTAATGATATGCTCTATAAAAATGTCACATGAACTAACCCTTCAGATGAACACTAAAAATAAATAAATAAAAACTGTTCCAAAACAAAAAAAAATTTGGTCACTTTGCCCCATAAAGTGTAATAATGAATGATTACAAAATCATATGTACCCAAAAATAGTATCAATAAAAACGTCAACTCTTCTTGCAAAAAACGAGCCTCCACACAAGACGATCTGCAGAAAAAAAAAGGAGTTCAGAAAATGGAGATACAAAAACATAATTTCTTTTTCAAAAATGCTTTATTATGTAAAACTGAAACAAACAAACAAACAAAGTAGACATATTTGATATAATTGCATCCGTAACTACTTGGTCTATAAAAATAACACATGATCTACCCTGTCAAATAAATGTTGTAAAAAAATCTAAAATAAAAACAGTGCCAAAACAGCCATTTTTTGGTTACCTTGCCTGACAAAAAACTTAATTTAGAGCAATTAAAAATCATATGTACCCCAAAATAGTACCAATAAAACTGGCACCTTATGCCCTAATTTCCAAAATGGGGTCACTTTTTGAGAGTTTCTACTGTATGGGTGCATCAGGGGGGCTTCAAATAGGACATGGTATCTAAAAACCAGTCCAGCAAAATCTGCCTTCCAAAAACCATATGGCGCTCATTTCCTTCTGCGCCCTGCCGTGTTCCCTTACATCAGTTTACGACCACATGTGGGGTGTTTCTGTAAACCGCAGAATCAGGGTAATAAATAATGAGTTTTGTTTGGCTGTTAACCCTCGATGTGTTAAATAAAAAAATTGATTAAAATGGAAAATCTGCCCAAAAAGTGAAATTTTGAAATTTCATGTGCATTTTCCTTTAATTCTTGTGGAACACTAAAGGGTTAACATAGTTTGTAAAATCCGTTTTGAGTAACTTGAGGGGTGTAGTTTCTGAAATGGGGTAATTTATGGGGGGGGGGTTTCCACTATGTAAGCCCAACAAAGTGACTTCAGAACTGAACTGGTCCTTAAAAAGTGGGTTTTGGAAATTTTCTTAAAAATTTTAAGAATTGCTTCTAAACTTCATAGCCTTCTAACGTCCTAAAAAAAAAAATGACATTTACAAAATGATGCCAACATAAAGTAGACATATGGGGATTGTTAGGTAATAAATATTTATGAGGTATCACTTTCTGTTTTAAAAGCAGAGAAATTGAAATTTTGGGTAAATTCTTTTTTTTTCACATACAGTATAAAGGTGAAATATATTAACTCAAATTTATGACTGTCATGAAGTACAATGTGTCACGAGAAAACAATCTCAGAATGGTTTGGATAAGTAAAAGCATTCCAAAGGTATTACCACATAAAGTGACACGTCAGATTTGCTAAATTATACGTGGTCGCAGGGCATCAATGACCCTTGGTCATGAAAGGGTTAAAAACTTATACCAACATAAAGTATACATATGAGAAATATTTATTAATAATTATTTTGCAAGGAATCACTATTTGTCAAATTCAGGGAAATTAAAATTTATAAAATGTAAATTTTTTAAATTTTTCTGTAAATTTAGGATTTTTTTTATACTGTATATAAAGGTAAAACACATCATCTGAAACTCACCACTAACATCTTAGAATCGCTTGGATCTGTAAAAGTGTTCCAGAATTATTACCAGATAAAGTGACACATGTCAGATTTGAAAAAGGGGCTTAAGCATTTGATCCAAACTGTCTTTTCCTGGAAGGGGTTAAAGGACAATATTGTTTACTTTAGGACTACAACATACAATTTTATATCTTTACAGCATATAGGCACAATATATCACTGGAACTAGAGATGAGCAAAGTAGTTGAGATATTGTTCAGGTTCGGTTCACCAAATTTTTTTTAAAGTTTGGTTCCGATCCGAATCTATTCGGGCCAAACTGAAGTTGCTCCAATTTTGGTATATTACCCCCCCCCCCCCCCCCTGTAGCTTCCTAGGACTCATAGTTTTTAGGAAAACTCGTTATCTCTTTTTAATTATTATTTATGATTTTTTTCCCTTCAACATCCCCCTTCCCCAAGCTCTAAAATCCAATGACAGCAAAAGTAATTTATGTCTGTCTAGCTATGGTTAAACGCACATTTAGCGGTCTTACCATACAGCGTGTTTAAATACACACTGCGCTGCCACATATGTCATGGTTTTTCATATTCCAAAGCTTCCAAAAATTGGCCCTTATTGGGGGAAGAATCAGATGATGTTTAAACACACATGGTGTTATGTGAAAAAATAAATCAATCAAAAAGTCTCTGGGGGGAACGTGATGGTTGGCAAGTGGCATGATGCAAGCCACAGCAGCATCCATATAGAACATGATGGTAGGCAAACAGACAGGCAGCAAGAGTGGCAAGATGGGGCATCAGCAGCAAGGAAAGGTCAATTGATCGTATTTAGCCAGCCAGTCAGAAAATATCCATGTTGATGCACTAATCATGTACATTTTACATTTCAATCGTGTTAACCACCACCTTCCCCCCCCTCCCCAAAAAAAAAAGAAAAGTAAAATTTCAACCTTGTAGAAAGTGAGTACACAGAAACTGCTGATTGAGGTATTATAATAATGGGCATAATGGGCAAATGTTGGTATTAATACAGTAATCAAGTACATTTCTTCTGTGCCTTAAAAAAAATTAACCCCTCGGAAAATATTTTTACATTTCAACCATTTTAACCCCCCCCCCCCCCCCAAAAGAAAAAAAATAATAATTTTGACTGTGTGGAAAGTGAGCACATAGATAGATATCAGAAGGAGGAGGGGAGAATGCACAGCCCTGTACACAAGTTATGCACGTTAAGAGACTGCTCCATTTGTAGGCTGCCTGAGTAAGAGAAGAGGAGCAGTACAGCCTCACATGCAAGTTTTTTTCCCGTCAAGAGGAGATCAAGCTCCAGTCGGGTAAGAGGAGGAGGGGAATTGAATATAGTCCCACACAACTTCGCATTGAGATACTTATCTGGAGACCAGCAAATGGAGGGGGGGAGCACGTGGTAAGATGGCACGATTATGCATATATTAAATATAGTGGACACTATGCTGATGAAATATTATGCGCTATACCTACCCTCAGTTCTGCTATATGCGTAACGCATTATAATAATATATGAACTAGAACAAAATTTATTAATTGTTTATACAACAACTAGCAGAAGGACCCAGCTTGGCACGGGTATATTTCATCTAATGTTTGTGTATGTCATTTAAAGATATCAACAGTATCCTCCTTAACTGTGACCTCCACAGTTCCCTGTTCCCTTAACAGAGACCTCCACAGTGCCCGCCCCCTTATCAGTGACCTCCACAGCAGCCCGCCCCTTTAACAGTGACCTCAACAGCATCCCATCCCCTTAACAGTGACCTCCACAGCAGCCTGCCCCTTTAACAGTGACCTCCATAGTGGCCGCCCCTTCATTAGTGACTTATACCTTATGTCTGTGGAGGCCCCAGTCCTAGTTTTGGCTCACAATCACTGATGGAAATCACTGACCAAAACACTGGTGTGAATGAGGCTTAGCAGTGTCATCTACAGCGCCCTGCCCCTTTAAAGCTGACCTACAACAGTAAAGAAAAATGGCTGGGTTGTTATGGAAACCTGGTGTAAAACTGTGTGTATGTGGAAACTAAGGGCCTGCGAGCTTCTATTGGCTGATAAGGGTCATGTGACCAGGCTTCTATTAGCTAATGCATTTTTTGGGAGTATCCCACGCAAGGATGTCTATTTGAACAGCTCAGTCTCAGACAGCAGCACTGTGCTGTCTGAGCGTGAGCTGCATGGAGAAATTCACCGTCCCTCCCACCCCTGCAGCTGACAAAAGTTGATTTTTAACTTCATTTTTTCAATCCCTGATGCCTGCGGAGTGGGAGGGCATGGCCTAACTGGATTGGGGGGGGGGTGGCTTAGCGGGACCTGGGTGCAGGTTTTTTAAGTCCATATTTTGAGGGTGGCCTGCATGGCCACCCTACCTGCCCCCTGGACTGTCACCTCCGCTCCCTTAACAGTGTCATCCACAGCTCCCTGCCCCTTTAAAGCTGACCTGCAGCAGTGAAGAAAAATGGCTGGGTTGTTATGGAAACCTGATGTAAAACTGTGTTTATGTGGAGACTAAGGGCCTGAAAGCTTCTATTGGCTGATAAGGGACATGTGACCGCGTGTATGGCAGTTGGGATATGAAGAGAAAGACCTGCAGGCTTCTATTGGCTAATGTAGATCATGTGATGTGCCATACTTGCCATATTTTTGTGGAATATCTCAGGAACGGTACGTGCTAGAGAGCTGTGACCCCCACAATATTTCTTTCCAGGTAGCAAGGGATGTGTATACCAAGTTTCGTTGAAATCGATGGTTGTGTTTTTGAGTGATCACGGAACATACATAGATACATACATACATACGTCCTTCTTTATATATAGATATATCACCTATTACTCAATTTATGAATTGCTCATATAATAACTATTTTTTGGTCAGTGTTTAGAAATAAATAGTATTTTATGTTTTAATTGCTATGTTAGATGTATTCCTGAAGTAGTCTTTGCACATCATTGTCCTCTTGCAGCAATACATCTATACATTGCAAGAATAATACTTGGGGCCTCATATGTAATATATTCCATTTTTATTTACTGTTTTTTGATGATATAAGCACAACATTTTATTGAATTTATTTTATTGAATAAATAATCATTATTCTCATATACAACCCAGAAGGAGGAGTGTCTGTCATATATTTGCGCAACCTTGAGTATTATGGTTCATACAACTTGAGGATGCACAAAGCTATAAAACAGCTCTAAGTAATGAAGAAAATGATATTGCTATGATTGAGAGCACAGACCAATGACCTAAAAAACTGAACCGTAAACTCAAACTAATACAAAAATTATCTACCAATCAAATATACATACTGTATATATTTTTCCTTAATAAAACAGCATCTCAGCGTTTCTTAAGTGATGAGCTCCTGACAGCTGGTGAATTTATAACAAATATGTGCTACATTCCTCCAGGACCAATACATTTCCTCTCTGAACCATACTAGAGTTTGGAAAACTAGCTTATTTTGGTATCTTGGGTATCAGCAGCTGAATGTTATCTTTCTGATTTAGTGGGGAACTTCTTATTTGTGAGAAGAAACAGAATACTGATTAGCCTGAAAGAACTTTGATAGTTAACATTTTTCCACCAAACTTTTATTATTCTTGAAGTTATTACTGCTTTAAAGCTCCTCTGCTCAGAATAGCTTTTTCAGCGTGTTATTTTTTGAAATGATAAAATCTGTGTGCTTTGGATTTTTTATATTTTTTTTCAGTTTAAGCATAGGCATGTGAATAGTAAAAATGTATGCAGAGATGTTTTATATGGCTTCCTGCTGTGCAGGAATGTAATTTCACGAAGAGCCACTTTGGAGGTGGAGTAGAAGTCGTGATTTGCATGGATTTGCATTTGTTATGAGCGCCCTCCTGGTTTTCAAGCTACATGTCAGCAACACATCTTTTTGACAACCCATTCAAAATTCGTCTCTGCAAGGAGAGATGTTGAAGTAAGATCCATGTAGAAAGTCTTGATGTCACGATGCAATGAAAGAAATTCAAATCTTGCGACTCTTGCTCTACACAATGACAACAATTTATAGGAATATATAAGCGCAACAGGATCTTATGCTAACTGGAAACAATCCATATCCAATAGGCCATTTATATTGTAATTTTGCAGAAAATTGGACATTGTTTAATGGAATTCCCACAGTGATGCCAATGCTTATGGCTAATTGTCCATAGTTATGAAGCTTAAAGTATCCGTCTGCCAATTAACACCGTGTAGTTAGTAAGCCCTTTATTCTTGATACATTTTTATAGTGGTCAATGCTCCATTTTCTTATACAGAGCTGCAAATAAATAAAGAGTTAAAAGATAAGATTCTGGCTATCTGTAGTCACCACTAGAGGGAGCTTAGAAGCTTACCACCTACAATGTTATTACTAAACTCAAGTATGAACATCTCCTAAGCTTAGCTTAGTAGTGGTGGAGGTAGTGAAAGTTTTTCTTTACTTTTTGTTCACTACGTCTGTGCAGCAAATTTAGAGATCTGTATTCAAAAACTTCTGTGTCACTCACAGGTTCAGGAGGGAGACAGATATGGAATTATGACGAGAGACCACAGTCTCTTACTGTCATCTTTTCTCCTGTGTAGCCTTCTGGTGAAATAAAAAGGTGATGCAGGGACTCTTCTTCATACTCACCCTCTCGCCATGTGCTCTCTAATTGTTGCATTAAAGCTGCCTTCAGGTTCCTAAAAAATATCACAATTTTCAGGCATTTTTACAAGCCTTTTTTTAGTGGTGTTATCTTTTGTTAACACATTTTTGTCCTGAATTTTTTTACAGCTTTTTTTCCTACAGTGAAGTCTATGGAAAAATACCTGAAAAAAACAAGTTTCATACAAGCAAAAGGGTCCATTTATTAACCTATATATGCTACTTTTGTGGCCTATATTGCTTGCAGATTTTGTCACAAGCCATTTTGCGACAAAATCTTCAACCCTTTCCCCCCTCACGCCACTTTGCGCGGGCGTGGTGTGGCCAGGGAAAAGGACGGGCCAGAAGACCCGTCTCATTCAGCATTTTGTACGCCAGTTTTTTGCGTACAAAATGACAAATCTATGCCAGCCAGGGAGTTAGTGTAGATTTTAGATTTTTGCACGTCCTGCTGGCGGAAGTAACAAAGTTATGTAGAGGCATGTGCCTCCACATAACTTTGCCTCTTCCTCCAGTAGCACATACACTATTAAGACCGGTGTGTAACTCACCGGTCTTACAAAATGTGCCTCAAAGTCTCCTATTAGGTTTAAGCAGGTTTACTTTATCTTCTGATATTGGATCCAACTTTCTTGGGCAATCACAAACCTGCCTTGGAGTTGCCCTCCCAACAGCAGTAATGAAGATGGCTTATGCTGCTTGTTTATGTAGGTTGTGGTAACTCCTCTTGTGACACACTCATTGCACACAGTCTGTCATGCCGCTCTCTATACAGGTGGCACATCTGGAAATGCTTTAGGCTATCCTTCTGCTGTGGATAAGGCCTCTTGCACACGATGGTGTCCCCCCCGTGGCTGTATTGCGGCCCGCAAATCCGGAGATGCGGTGCGGAAGCACGGATCTGAACCCCACGGAAGCACTACGGTGTGCTTCCGCTGTGTTTCTGGCCGTACGTCTGCACCGCAAAAAAGTAGTGCACTTTTTTGCGGTGTGGACCGTCGGATGCGGATCGCGGACCCCATTCAAGTGAATAGGTCCGCAATCCGCATGCAGCTGCCCCACGGTTGGTGACCGGGCATTGCGGACTGCAATTTGCGGTCCGCAGCATGAGCACGGAGCCCTTACATTCGTGGGCATGAGCCCTAAAACTGTTGTTCTGACCCTTTCTAACTTAGTGAACCAATTGATGACCATCATACACGTACACTAGTAAGTTGACTACCACATGGTATTCAGATGTTACTAGAAGCTGGGATACACTCTGCTGTCTCATTCTGACTACTTTCCGTGTCCTTCTGTCCACATAGTCTTCAGGCTTAGTAGAATTTTTTCCACCACAGATTTCACTGCAAATTGAAAAGATTAAAATCCGCAATATTTTCACCAAATGTGGATGGAGTTCTGTTTTTCCCAATAAGGCAGTGTTCACAGGACAATTTAGCTTTCCGTTGTTCTCATCTGTCAGAAGCACACAAAAAAATTAAATAAGATCTCTTATTTTGAGTACCGGTTATGATCAGCTTGCATTCTTTTGTGTCACTTTCAGAGATCAGTTATTTTTGGCGGAAGAGCATTGCGTGTTATGCGGCTGCAGTGGGCTCTAACTAAGTTAATGAGGACCGCACTGTTTAGTCTGTCTGTATTATTAATAGCTGCGTGGCACATTCAATACCGCATGGCCATTAGGGTGCCTTCACATGCTGAGGATTTTGTTCTGGAAGTTTCATTCATTTGAATGGGGCCGTAAGCACATGGATTTCTGCAAGCCCCACTCAGGTGAATGGAACTGATTTCGAGTTGCAGAATTTTCCGCAACAAAATCAGCAAAGTGTGAAAGCACCCTTGAGGGCTCATGTACACGAACGTATTTTTTTCCGTGGCCATTTTTTTTGCAGTCCTTATCCAGAACCATTCACTTCAATGGGGTCGCAAAAAACGAAAATGATTTTGTATGTATTTCGTGTCTGCATGGCTGTTCCGCAAAAAAATAGAACATATCCTAAGGCCTCTTTCACACGACCATATGGCTTTTTCAGTGTTTTGCGGTTTGTTTTTCACGAATCCGTTGTTCCGTTTTTTTGTTTCCGTTTCTGTTCTGTTTTTCCGTATGGCACATAAAGTATACAGTAATTACATCTAAAAAATTTAGCTGGGCATAAAATTTTCAGTAGATGGTTCCGCAAAAACGGAACGTATACGGAAGACATATGGATGCATTTCCGTATTTGTTCCATTTTTTTTTTTTTGCGGACCCATTGACTTGAATGGAGCCACGGAAGTGATTTGCGGGCAATAATAGGACATGTTCTGTCTTTCAACGGAACGGAAAAATGGAAACGGAATGCATACGGAGTACATTCCATTTTTTTTGCGGAACCATTTAAATTAATGGTTCCGTATACGGACCTTATACAGAACGCAAAAAATAGCCCGTAAATGGAAAAAGAAAACGGTTGTGTGAAAGAGGCCTAAAACTGTTCACATTAAGGACAAGGATAAGACTGTTCTTTTAGTGGATGGCCGTTCCGTTCTGCAAAATGCGGAATGCACACGGCCGATATCCGCGTTTTTCAGATCCATAATTTGCGGACTGCAAAAAATATCCAGCGGTCATGTGCATGAACCCTAACATTGCAGACCGACTAAACATTGCAGTCTCATTAGTTTAATTAGAGCTCACTGTGGCCCATACAGCCGCGCAGTACAGCGCAGCGAGGCCACGCCATGTGTATCGTACCTTTATTATCAGTGTGAAAACTACGCTGATTTAAGTCAGCTGCTACGTGTGGCTGCACCATAAGGGCTGTTTCACACGAGCGAGTCCTTCGCGGGAATCATGCTCCATGTGCGAGTGTGATCCTCTGCTCTGGACTTGCAGGAGCGCACGGCCTTATCATGATTTATAATGCTATGTGCCTCTGCTTGACCTTATTTCTACAGAATCATACTGACAGCTTTATGTCACTATGATTCTGTGGAAAAAAGGCCATGCAGAGACACATAGCATTATAAATCATGATAAGGCCGTGCGCTCCTGCAAGTCCAGAGCGGAGGATCACACTCACACACTGAGCATGATTCCCGCAATGGACTCGCTCCTGTGAAACAGCCCTTAGCATTTCACTCCACTTTGTGTGTGTAAGGGCTCGTTCACACAAACGTATTTTGCGTTCCGTATACGGGCCGTTTTTTTGCGTTCCGCATACGGTCCGTATACGGAACCATTCATGTCAATGGGTCCGCAAAAGATGTGGACAGCACTCTATGTGCTGTCTGCATCCGTTGCTCCGTTCCGTGGCCCCGTTTTGCGGATACGAATAGGCATTTCTATAATGGGCCTCCTGTTAAGTTCAGCAAATTGCGGAAGGCACACGGGCGGCATCCGTTTTTTTGCGGCTACGCAATTTGCGGTCAGCAAAAAACGGCGCGGTCGTGTGAACGAGCCCTAAGACAGAAGCTCTGCAGAATTTATAAGACACAGTTCTGTATGACTAATTCCATCCTGTTTTGTCTCTAAACCGAGAGCAAGGCCATCATTTCATTTTTGTTCCCCAATGTGCAGCCAAGCAGGACATCTCAGACATGACAATACTAATAATAATAATCCTGCATCAGTCTAACCTGAAATAGCATTTCGTGCTTTCAACCCAAAAGTGAATTGCATGCAGTGTGGGCTGGAAGTGTGTGGATACGCTTTCTATTGATCTTATGTCAGCACCCAGAGCTAATGCTGTTTACACAAGATGGGTATACACTTCCGAGCAATACCAGCTAAAGACTAACATAGATTCCATTTCCCAGGACATGTTGAAGTCACTCAGGGCTAAGCACTCGGGAGCTAAGTGTTAATGCTGAGAATCTCCAGGATTATGTCCTCTGTTTTATCAGGAGTAAATTAATTAACAGTGGAACCGCCAGATAAAATGATAGGGATTGTATTGCTTTCCAATGCTGCCACCTGCAGACAGCAATATCCTGTAATAACATGAGGATTCTGAAAAATGTCTTGGGTGTACAGTATGTATGTGTTCTTTCATTGCTGTTATACTATATTCAGACAGAAGAATATAATGCTTAAAAGATAATAAATACTTCCAAAGACAATGAGTATAAAACTAAAGTGTATGAAAACATTTATAATGCCACACAATTTAAAAACTTCATTGTACGAGTCTTCAGTATGATTCAACACAGACACCATCTTATATCAAATGCCAAATATGTATGACAAAAGGACACTTTATTTTGCCCATTTAGAGTCCCTACACACTTAACTTTGAACTGGGGTTTTTGTACCACTAAAAAAAACACCATAGAAACCAATAGCATTATTTTCCATGACACATAAAAAATTTTTTGCCGTTTTGTTAGCGACATTTTTTTTTCTAAAAGACTGTGTGAACCACTTTTTTCTGGTTTTAACCCATTTCCGTACAACTTTGGTTTTGTGTATGTCTGTTGGTGTCTGTTGGTGTTAGAGTAGAGACCATTGTCCATTTGCTGTTCTGCCAAGTAGGGCTTATATTGCAAGTAGGTAGGGAATCCTACAGGTGGTACAAGTTTCTAATTAGTGATGAGCTGCAGGGGCAATATTTGAATTCGCTATATTTCGCAAATATTTTGTAGAATAGTCATCATGTATTCGCGAATTCGAGAAATCGTGATTATTTTCTTGAAAATCGGCAATGTAATATTTGCGTAATGCGCGAGCAATACAGGCGCGGGTCACTTTTGCTACATTTTGCAAGCTGATAAAAGTTTCCTGATACTGGAGAAAATGGTTGGCACGGCAGAACATTACAATAGCTTTATATGCAGATAGAGTGCTCCAATATGTTCGCGATTGTGCAAAATCGGCACTAATGATGTGAATATTTTGGTACAATACGTGAAACTTCACATTTTAGCAGGTCTGACTACTTATTACTGATCGGTGCACTAAGTATTGTTGTGACATCACAGCACTATGTCTGTAGCATGTCAGTATGGACAGCAGAACCTATCAGCTACACTATATCAGGATATAACCTACACTGACTATCTCCCACTAACTATCTGTATTATATATATATAAGCTAACTAACTATCTAATGTAATGACACAGTAAAGCAGAGAGCACAGCAATGACACTGCTGTCTCTCTCAGAACTGTAAAAAACTGCAGAAAATGGCTGCTGGGGAGGTTCTTATATAGTAAGGGGTAGGCAACTTTCCTATTGCTTGCTAGGGATGTCGCTAAGCTCAGACAATGACATGGCAGCCTTCTCATTGGCCCACAAGCAAGAAGCAGGGAGGGATCATGGGTTCAGATGAAAAAAAAATCTAGAATATTCGTAAATACGAATATATATCACTATATTTTAAATATTCTCAAATTTTCTAAAAGTGCCGATATTCGTGATTAATATTCGCGATTTGAATATTCGTGCCCAACACTATTTCTAATGAGGTTTTTGTGCATGTTTATGTTTTTAGTGGCATTTTTTAGTGCAAAAACACCAGCTCCAGGTAATAGTTGAAGTACTATAGGAAATACACAGAACACACAAGCATTTTTTTTTATTATTCTGCCACTGGTGTATGTCTGTACAAGCAATGGGAGATAATGAACTTGTTATACTCATTCCCCTAGCATTACGCATTGCATGTAGAATTCCAGTGAGGGAGATGCAATGGATATGCCTTTAGGTCATTGATTAAATGTACCTTGAGAAATCATATGATAGAGATCAAAGGAAAATCCTCTCTCCAGTTTTGTGATGCATGGCTGACCAACTTCAGGACACAGGATGTGAGCTCACATAAGAGGAGAAGTTGTGTACAAAATGAATAGCATAATGAAATTACAACCAAGGGCAACTTCATAAGACCAAACAACAGTGGCCACAAGATGGCAGCAAAGCGCACTAGGTATAGTGCATACCAGATATAACACTTAATACAATTATGATGGATATTCGTTTAGAAGCCATTAGCTGGGACAGCAGATTTACTACCGTTGTTTTTATTTAATTGATGAGGTTTTATTGGGTCTCAGACATTTTGAAACATGCAGCATGCTGAAGCTTTTGATTTTGATGGTGGTCTGACATACCTTTCTCTATAGGGAAGAAGAAAACACCAGAACAAATGCGGTTCACATTTGGTAAAAAAAAAAAAAACTGTAGCTAAATACCCAAATAAACCTGTATGTTGTATGAAAAGCAGTTTCTATGGGGTTTTTTTTGGTGATGAAAAAATGCCTTTACAACTTCACAAATTCAACCCTTAGGCTGGGTTCACACGGGCGTCACGTTTTGGCTCAGGATACGTCCCGGGTGCATTGCAGCAAACCCGCACGAGTAGGTATGCAATTGCAATCAGTTTTGACTGCGATTGCGTTCCGTAGTTTAGTTTTTATCGCGCGGGTGCAATGCGTTTTGCACGTGCGTGATAAAAAACTGAATGTGGTACCCAGACCCGAACTTCTTCACTGAAGTTCAGGTTTGGGTTCGGTGTTGTGTAGATGTAATTATTTTCCCTTATAACATGGTTATAAAGGAAAATAATAACATTTTTTAATACAGAATGCTTAGTACAAGGGCAATTGAGGGTTAAAAAAAAATAACTCACCTCCTCCAATTGATCGCGTAGCTGCCGGTCTCCTATTCTTTCTTCAGGACCTGTCAAAGGACCTGTGGTGATGTCACTGAGCTCATCACATGGTCCAATCACATGGTCCATCACCATGGTCCATCACTACGTGATCAAGAGGAGGAGGTGAATTTTTTTTTAACCCTCAATTGACCTTCTAAGCATTCTGTATTAAAGAATGCTATTATTTTCCCTTATAACCATGATATAAGCGAAAATAATACAGTGAATAGACTGTCATCTTAGCAACCATGCATGAAAATCGCACCGCATCCACACTTGCTTGCGGATGCTTGCGATTTTCACGCAGCCCCATTCACTTCTATGGGGTCTACGTTGCGTGATAAACGCACAATATAGAGCATGCTGCGATTTTCACGCAATGTACAAATGATGCGTGAAAATCACTGCTCATGTGCACAGCCCCAAAGAAAAGTAAATGGGTCCGGATTCAGTGCGGGTGCAATGCGTTCCCCTTACACATCGCATCCGCGTGGAAATCTCGCCTGTGTGAACTCAGCCTTAGGCTCCCTTCACACAGTTTCTTTGAACTTGTAATGGCATTTTTACAATGTTTTTCTATGGTGTTTTTATCACTTAAAACATGCCTTATTCAGGTCCTAAAGGAAAATAACAGAAAACATACGGTAAAAAGTCCCAAAATACATCACATTTTTGAGTGTTTTTCACTGCATTTTTGTGTCCTTTTAATTAGTATTTTATGTGCACAGATTATGATGATGATTATTATCATTATTACTAAACACACTGCATTCAAAGAGGGTTGTTTTTAGTGGGGTAATTCTAAGCACTCCCTCCCCCCCCCAAAAAAAAAAGTGGGGGGAAATGTGAGTGCTCATTAGTACAGGAGGACTGTGGTGTGGTGAATGCAGTGGTCTCTGTGCGGGCTCTGTAATCACCATTTTCTGGTCTTCCTGTGCAAAGCATGAGGACGTCAGCGCTCTGTGAATTCACACTGTGCGGCGTCGGGTTACAGAACGGCGCACAGCAGGAAGAACAAGAAGAAAGATGGATGACAGGAGTGATGGTAGCTTTTTAGAGGAGGAGAGGTAAGTTGTTTTTTCTCTGATCTGAGCATGGGGGTCTGAACTGAGGTCTGAATGGGGGGCATTTACATTGGCCTATGATCTAAGGTCTGATTAAGGGACATATTAATATGGAGGTCTGATCTGAGGTCTGATTGGGTGACTTATTAATATGGAGATCTAATCTGAGGTCTGATTGGGGGTCTGATTAAGGCTACTTTCACACTAGCGTTCGGAGCGGGTCCGTCTGATGTTTCATCAGACGGATCCGCTCCGATAATGCAGACGTTTGCATCCGTTCAGAACGGATCCGTCTGCATTATAACTTAGAAAAATTTCTAAGTGTGAAAGTAGCCTGAGCGGATCCGTTCAGACTTTACATTGAAAGTCAATGGGGGACAGATCCGCTTGAAGATTGAGCCATATGGTGTCATCTTCAAGCGGATCCGTCCCCTTTGACTTCCATTATAAGTCTGGACGGATCCACTCGCACGCAGCGTTCGGGTGTCCGCTCACTGAGCGGAGCGGAGGCTGAATGCTGGCAGACTGATGCATTCTGAGCGGATCCGCCTCCACTGAGAATGCATTAGGGCCGGACGGCTGCGTTCAGGACTGCTCGTGAGCCCCTTCAAACGGAGCTCACAAGCGGAGCCCCGAACGCTAGTGTGAAAGTAGCCTAACATTGCTGGTCTGTTCATAGGTTTGATTGGGGGTATTATTAACATTGGGGGATGGTCTGATTAAAATTGGGGGTCTGATTGGGGCTCTGAACTGAGGTCTGATTAATATTGGGGGTCTGAAATATGAAAAATATTTTTTTATCCTTTCCCTCCTCTAAAACCTAGGTGCATCTTGTGGGCAGGTGAGTCTTAAAGGATGAAAATATGGTATATGTGTAAAAGTACACCAGGGGGTTGCCTGGCATAGGTTGCAACTTATGCAACTTTTGCAAAAGTAGCACATGTGCTATAATCCCAGTCTAATTTCACTTTTAGCTCTTAAACATAGACCACTTTGGAAACTGGTGAGGAACACCAAATGTTGCCAAATTGACCAATTACCATAACTTGTAACTGTTTAAAGCAAAAACTTATATGATTTGATAAATGTGCCCCTATGTATATAGGTGTAACAGTGGCTGCTGTGTGGCGTTGTTCCCCTGCTTACTGCCGCTGTCCCGGGTGCCTTCTTCACCGGTAATCTGCGACCGGTGCTTCTCATTCACCGCTGCAGTCCTGGGCTCTGTGTGGGTGCTGTGGGAGTCTGTGTGGGTGCTGCTGTTCTAGGATCTGCTACACAGTTTGCTCTCAGCCCTGGCCACAGCATGTTTGCTGTTTGTTTCCTGCAGCACTCGCTTAAGGGGCGGCACATATCACTTACTGGGCTTTATGGGTTAAGTCATGTGACCTCGCTGACCTATCCTAGCCCTCCTGCGCATATATATTTGGCTCAGCCCCCTTCCCATATGCCTCAGTGTCAAGGTCCTTGTCTCCTGCTAAGGTTCCTGGTTTCTTGACTCGTATCTGTATGCCTGGACTTTGCTACCTGTTAGATCCCTATCAGCTTGCCTTGACTCTCCTGTTGCCGATCCGGATTGCCTGACCTGTGCCTCCTGCCCTGACCTTTTGCCTGTCTGACTATGCGTCTGCCTCATCCTTTGGTACTGCACATATGGTACCTTTCTCAGGTACCCCCTGGTCTGAATGGACCAGCTGCCTCGTGTGTCTATCCTCCTCAAGAGGTAGCGATCTGGTGTTCCCCTCGGGAAAGTCTATCCTCACCATCAGGGGTACTGTGAAGATCCAGGGGTTCACTTAGACAACGCCTTTAGAGGAGGTAGGACTACGTGGCACAGTGGGTTCACACCCACTGGTTCGTGACAAGAGGAGACTCTGGGCACACAAATTTGTGCCAGTGTTTTTTATTGCTAAAAAATACCACGAAAATCTCTAGCTTTTTTGCATGCCACATGCATTTTTGGGTGGTTTGTAGAGACTTTTTTTTTTCAAAACATGTGTGGATTGCAATTTTTAGTCATATTTTCTCTATAGACAAGGAGAAGGAAAAATGCCTGAAGGAAAATGCCATTGCATCAATACTGCATTTGTTTTAAAAAAAAATCCAAACAAAAACACTACCAAAAATGCCACTTAGGCCTCATGCACACGACTGTTCTGTGCATCCGCGGCCATTGTTCCGTGTTCCGTATTTTTTTCGCGGACTCATTGACTTTCAATGGGTCCGTGGAAAAATCTGAAAATGCACCGTTTGGCTTCCGCGTCCGTGATCCGTTTTTCCAGTCCGTGAAAAAAATATGACCTGTCCTATTTTTTTTCACGGACCCATTCAAGTCAATGGGTCCGTGAAAAATCATGGATGCACACAAGATAGTCATCCGCATGCGTGTCCGTGATCCGTGTCCGTTTTTCCTATCATTTTCAATGCAAACTTGACTTATTTTATTTTCTCACTTTTCATGTCCGTGGATCCTCCAAAAATCAAGGAAGACCCACGGATGAAAAAACGGATCACTGAACAACGGAAACCGTTTTTGCGGACCACAAAAAAAAAACGGTCGTGTGCATGAGGCCTAAGGCTACATGCACACGACCGTTGTGTGTTTTGCGGTCCGCAAATTGCAGATATGTAAAACACGGATGGCGTCCGTGTGCGTTCCGCAATTTGCGGAATGGCACGGACAGCCATTGATATAACTGCCTCTTCTTATCTGCAAAATGGACAAGAATAGGACAGGTTTTTTTTTTTGCGGGGCCATGGAACGGAGCAACAGAAGTGGACAGCACACGGAGTGCTGTCCACATCTTTTGCGGCCCCATTGAAGTGAATGGGTCCGCATCCGAGCCGAAAAAACTGCGGCTCGATTACGGACCAAAATGGCTGTGTGCATGAGGCCTAACAGACAAAATGCTTGTATATCCTTCAAGATATCCCATAGACTGCGCTAACATCATCATCAAAAAAGCACCAACAACACAGGTGCAAAAACTCCACTAAAAATTCAGAAGTGCTAAGAAACAACAGTAAAACCTATGTGTGAATTTACCCTTATACAGTATGGAAAATTACTTCATCTATTTTTTTAATATACAACCAAAAAAATGTACTTATTGGCATTCAATTACTTTTTGTAAAGGTTTAGATACTTGGATCTGCTGTGGGATGAAGGTATGAGCTGCAAAAAAAAATTTTAAGGAGGGACAACACCAGTGGTGTGAAGTGATGCAGACATTTTTAATGTTAAACTACTCCTAATTTAACCTAATTCTGTTTAAGACCACACAGTAATAGTGCCCACCTAGTGCCTCACCACACAGTGAAAATGTCTACTTTATACCACCTAACAATAATGATGCCCCTTAGTGCCCCTCAGACAGTATGATATCCCTTTAGTGTCCACCACAGAGTATAAAACCACTTTACTGCCCACCTCACAGTAGTATATCCCCTACGTCCCCCTCACAGCAGGGTGATCCCTTGGTGCCCACATTCAGTTCTGTTCCCTGAATGACCTCCATAAGTGCCTCCAGTTTAAATACTTACCTATCCCACATTCCCCTGATGAACAGAGTAGAGTACATTTGCTCTGTGCTGCACTGTCTGTGGCACAGCAGGCATGATGACATCACTATATCACATCTGCTAGCACTGAACTACAGAGAGCAGGGAAATGACAGCTCCCTCCTTAATCATTGTGTTCAATTGTATCTGCGTCCGGAGGACACAGATACAGTTGATAAGCTGGTCAGGCAGGGGTCCAGACAGCTGGCAACCGTGGTCTGGTCTATACTTTTATTAATGACCAGCATACAATAGTTGTACACAACTGAAATCCATGTGTTCCTCATATAAATTGTAGTAATCAGTGCATCTTCCTCTAGTGCACACAGTACAAAAATCTATTTAACGTTAGTATACAGTGCGCAATAGTTCAGTGCCTAAGACCTCTTTCACACATTCATGACAAAATGGTCAGTGATTCATCCGTCAAGATGTCCGTAAATAATTTTTGCCCTCCATGTGTCACCTGTATTCCACGTCCACTGCTAGACTAAAAATTGTCATCTGTGTTGTGTCCATGGTTGTCACAAACCCATAGACTATAATGTGTGTGAGGGATCTGTAACCACGGACAATAGGATTGGCTTTCATGGTGTCACCAAGAACCCAGAGTCTGTGGTAAACCATTGATGCGTGTCACTAGTGTTGAGCGAAGTGCACATTTGAAGCAGAATTTGGTCCAAAGTTTAGGAAAACTTAGATTCACAACGAAGCCGAATTTCCTCGCGCTGCGTGGTAATGAATCAGGTTTTCCCAAAATGGCAGCTGCATGTGTTGCGAAGTGAAAGTATGAAGCCCGAGAATTTGAGATCACCCGTAATGTCATGCAGCCAGCTAATCTGCAGGTAGCCATCCCCTGTAAAGTCTCAGCCCTATAAAAGCCTCATCCTGTGCAGTCTCCATGTGAGCTGAGCATAGGGAGAGACCTGGCAAGTGCTCATGCGATGGGAACAGTGTTGCTGCAATAATCCAGTGGCCATGTTTGATCCATCCACCATGTTGGCATCTAGTTTTAACCTTAATAATTTTAAAAGCAAAATACCAGTGGGATCATAGTAGGGAAGGATCCCAGACCATATGGAGAGATCCACATGGGATTATGGTCATCCCTGTTATGAATCCCTCAATTTTATTGATTTGAGGAAGGTTTTTCTGTCTAAATGCTGTGGGAAGAATATGATTAGGCAGAGTAGCCTAAGTAAACCTGATTTATAGCGATTTGTGACTAAGTCCTCCTGCACACGACCGTATGGTTTTGCGGTCCATAAAAAATGGATCTGAAAAAAATACGGATGACATCCATGTGCGTTCCGTATTTTGCGGAACGGAACAGCTGGCCCCTAATAGAACAGTACTTTCCTTGTCCGTAATGCGGACAAAAATAGGACATGTTCTATGTTTGAACATACGGGTGTCAGACCCCCGCCGATCAGATGCTATCAGGAGGATAGATCATCAGTTTAAACAAAGTGCAGAACTAGAGTTGAGCGAACCCGAACTGTAAAGTTTGGGTTCGTACCGAACTTTTGGTTTTTCGGCACCCGAACATTTACGTAAATGTTCGGGTTCGGCGATTTTTATGGCGCTTTTTGAAAGGCTGCAAAGCCTCTATTTAAGCTGGAGTCACTTAGCGCCCCCGTCACTCTGCTCGGATTAGTGTAGGGAGAGGCTGCAGCTGCTGTGAGGGAGAGATCAGGGAGCAATCTTATCAAGAACTGGTTTATGTACTCAGCGATCTACAGAAAAAGTGTTTTGTGGGTGCAGTGCACAATTTTTTTAAGCCTGCTCTGAGCCAACTACTGCTGAAAACGAACTTTTTTTTCTTCATTTCATCAATATCAATACCTGATCGGTAGCCATTTTATGCAACGATAGTGCACCATCATAGGCTATCTGCAAGTCCAGAAATACAGCTTTGGCATACTGGGGTGAAAAAACCCTCTAATATACTGCACATCTGGGATTAGACAAGCATAAGTGACTGTCACATTTAGGACAGAAATACAGCTTTTTGGTTAGGGTGAAAAAAGCCTCTAATATATTGCACATCTGTGATTACACGTGCATAAGTCACTGTTACATTTAGGACAGAAATACAGCTTTTTGGTTACTGGGGTGAAAAAAGCCTGTAATATACTACACATCTGTGATTACACGTGCATAAGTCACTGTCACATTTAGGACAGAAATACAGCTTTTTGGTTAGGGTGAAAAAACCCTCTGATATACTGCACATCTGTGATTACACATGCATAAGTGATTGTCACATTAAGGCCAGAAATCCTGCTTTGGCATTATGGGTTGAAAAAACCCTCTGATATACTGCACATCTCTGATTACACGTGCATAAGTGATTGTCACATTATGGCCAGAAATAGAGCTTTTTTCTTACTGGGGTAAAAAAACCCTCTGATATACTGCACATCTGTGATTACACGTGCATAAGTGATTGTCACATTAAGGCCAGAAATACAGCTTTTTTCTTACTGGGGTGAAAATACCCTCTGATATACTGCACATCTGTGATTACACATGCATAAGTCACTGTCACATTTAGGACAGAAATACAGCTTTTTGGTTAGGGTGAAAAAGCCCTCTGATATACTGCACATCTGTGATTACACGTGCATAAGTCACTGTCACATTTAGGACAGAAATACAGCTTTTTTTCTTGCTGCGGTAAAAAAAAAACTCTGATATACTGCACATCTGTGATTACACGTGTATAAGTAAGTGTCACATTTAGGCCACAAATACGTCTTTTTGGTTACTGGGGTGAAAAAAGCCTCTGATATACTGCACATCTGGGATAAGACGTGCATAAGTGAGAGTCACATTTAGGCCACAAATACCGCTGTCATATAGAGTTAAAAAAATAAATTGAGTGCAATACCCTACATTAGGGTTTTTATTGGCGGTTAATTTAAAAAAAAAACTTAACCACTTTTTACTTTGCTTTGTAAATGCTAACTATGAGTCAAACATCTAATAAGGGACGTGGTCATGGTCGTGGTGGTGGTGTTGGTGGAGCCTCTGGTGCAGGGAGAGGACGTGGCCGTTCTGCCACAGCTACACGTCCTACTTAACTACTACCTCAGGTCCCAGTAGCTGCCAGAATCTACAGCGATATTTGGTCGGGCCTAATGCCGTTCTAAGGATGGTAAGGCCTGAGCAAGTACAGGCGCTAGTCAATTGGGTGGCCGACAGTGGATCCAGCACGTTCACATTATCTCCCACCCAGTCTTCTGCTGAAAGCACACAGGGGGCGCCTGAAACCTATGCCCATCAGTCTGTCACATCACCCCCGTGCATATCAGGGAACCTGTCTGAGCCTCAAGTCATGCAGCAGTCTCTTATGCTGTTTGAAGACTCTGCTGGCAGGGTTTCCCAAGGGCATCCACATAGCCCTTCCCCTGGGGTGGAAGACATAGAAGGCACTGACGCACAACCACTTATGTTTCCTGATTAGGACATGAGAATACCACCTCAGCACGTCTCTGATGATGACGAAACACAGGTGCCAACTGCTGCGTCTTTCTGCAGTGTGCAGACCGAAAAGGAGGTCAGGGATCAAGACTGGGTGGAAGACGATGCAGGGGACGATGAGGTCCTAGACCCCGCATGGAATGAAGGTCGTGCCACTGACTTTCAGAGTTCGGAGGAAGAGGCAGTGGTGAGACCGAGCCAACAGCGTAGCAAAAGCGGGAGCAGGGTGCAAAAGCAGAGCAGCCATCGCCAAAACAGTTCGCCTGCTACTGGCCACCGTCACCAGGGACCGAGCACACCAAAGGCAGCTTCAAGGAGTTCCCTGGCATGGCACTTCTTCACTTCTTCACACAATGTGCTGATGACAAGACCCGAGTGGTTTGCACGCTGTGCCATCAGAGCCTGAAGCGAGGCATTAACGTTCTGAACCTTAGCACACCCTGCATGACCAGGCATCTACATGCGAGACACGGGCTGCAGTGGAGTAAGCACCTTCAAAACCAAGAAAGGGCTCAGGCCCCTCCTGCTCCCTCTTCTGCTGCTGCCTCGGCCTCTTCCTCCGCCTCTGGAGGAACGTTGGCACCTGAGGATGTGCCACCAACAATACCACCTCGGTCACCAAGCATCTCCACCATGTCAAACGGAAGCGTTCAGCTCTCCATCTCACAAACCTTTGAGAGAAAGCGTAAATTCCCACTTAGCCACCCTCGATCCCTGGCCCTGAATGCCAGCATTTCTAAACTGCTGGCCTTTAAAATGCTGTCATTCAGGCTGGTGGAGACAGACAACTTCAAACAGCTCATGTCGCTTGCTGTCCCACAGTACGTCGTTCCCAGTCGCCACTACTTCTCCAGGAGAGCCGTGACCCCCGACACAACCAAGTATCGGATAAAATCAAGTGTGCACTGCGCAATGCCATCTGTGGCATGGTCCACCTAACCACAGATACGTGGACCAGTAAGCACGGCCAGGGACGCTATATCTCCCTAACTGCACACTGGGTAAATGTAGTGGCGGCTGGGCCCCAGGCAGAGAGCTGTTTGGCGCATGTCCTTCCGCCGCCAAGGATTGCAGGGCATCATTCTTTGCCTCCTGTTGCCTCCTCTTCCAACTCGGCTTCCTCCTCCTCTTCTTCCACCTCCTCATCCGGTCAGCGACAGACCTTCACCACCAACTTCAGCACAGCCAGGGGTAAACGTCAGCAGGCCGTTCTGAAACTGATGTGTTTGGGGGACAGGCCCCACACTGCGCAGGAGTTGTGGCGGGGTATAGAACAACAGACCAACAAGTGGTTGCTGCCAGTGGGCCTCAAGCCCGGCCTGGTGGTGTGCGATAATGGGCGATAATGCAGCTCTAGGACTAGCTGGTTTGATGCACATCTCTTGCCTGGCGCATGTGCTGAATTTGGTGGTGCAGAAATTCATTCACAACTACCCCGACATGTCTGAGCTGCTGCATAAAGTGCGGGCCGTCTGTGCGCGCTTTCGGCGTTCTCACCCTGCTGCTGCTCGCCTGTCAGCGCTGCAGCGTAACTTCGGCCTTCCCGCTCACCGCCTCATATGCGACGTGCCCACCAGGTGGAACTCCACCTTGCACATGCTGGAGAGACTTTGCGAGCAGCAGCAGGCCATAGTGGAGTTTCAGCTGCAGCACGCACGGGTGAGTCGCACTGCAGAACAGCACCACTTCACCACCAATGACTGGGCCTCCATGTGAGACCTGTGTGTCCTGTTGCGCTGTTTCGAGTACTCCACCAAAATGGCCAGTGGCGATGACGCCGTTATCAGCGTTACAATACCACTTCTATGTCTTCTTGAGAAGAGATGGAAGAGGATGTGGCCCAGGACGAGGAGGAGGAAGAGGGGTCATCTCTAACACTTTCAGGCCAGTCTTTTAGAAGTGGCTCAGAAAGAGGATTTTTGCAACAGCAGAGGCCAGGTACAAATTTGGCCAGCCAGGGCCCACTACTGGAGGACGAGGAGGAGAAGGATGAGGAGGAGGATGGGGATGAAGCATGTTCACAGCGGGGTGGCATCCAACGCAGCTTGGGCCCATCACTGGTGCGTGGCTGGGGGGATACGGAGGATGCAGACGATACAGTTCCCACAGAGGACAGCTTGTCCTTACCTCTGGGCAGCCTGGCACACATGAACGACTACCACGTGTGCTGACTACTGGGTGGCCACCCTGCTGGATCCCCGTTAAAAAGACAATGTGCCGTCCTACATTCCCTCACTGGAGCGTGATCGTTAGATGTGCGACTACAGGCGCACGCTGGTAGACGCGCTCCTGAGAGCATTCCCGACTGACGCCGGGGGACAAGTGGAAGCACAAGGCGAAGGCAGGGGAGGAGGAAGAGGTCGCCAATGCAGCTGTGTCAGCGTCAGCACCTCAGAAGGCAGGGTTAGCATGGCCGACATGTGGAAAAGCTTTGTCACCTCGCCGCAACAACCGGACCCAACTGCTGATATGGAGAGTGTTAGCAGGAGGCAGCATTTGAACAACATGGTGGAACAGTACCTGTGCACACGACTACACGTACTGACTGATGTTTCTGCCCCATTCAACTTCTGGGTCTCCAAATTGTCCACATGGCCAGAGCTTGCCCTGTATGCCTTGGAGGTGCTGGCCTGCCATACAGCCAGTGTACTCTCTGAACGTGTATTTAGCACGGCAGGAGGCGTCATTACAGACAGACGCAGCCGCCTGTCCACAGCCAACGTGGACAAGCTCACGTTCATTAAAATGAACCAGGCTTGGATCCCACAAGTCTTGTCTGTACCTTGTGCAGAATAGACATTTATACCACCATCAAACATACATTCTTGTACTCAAGTCAAGTGCAATGATTCTTTGCTTTCTTTTTTTTTTTATTTGTCCCAATATTTTGGGGGCTACCTACCCAATAAAAAATTTAAAAAAACATTGTTGGCTACCTGTTCCTCCTCCATTGCTGCCTCCACCTACAACACCTACATCCAGGTGTCCGCTCAACTCTATTTTCAAGGACTAATTTAGAGCCATTTTAATTTAAAAAAGTGGCAATTTTAGCGCCCTAAATTGAAAAAATTCTTATTTTCAATTGTCGGGTGACATTTTACCATTTTTGGCGTATATAAACCCCTGCTGTGCCTGGGTGATAGGGGCCTAAATCTCTCAAAATCCTCTGTTCTATTGCTGGGTGACATCTACCCCCTTTTGCCGTGAATGAACCCCTGCTGTGCCTGGGTGACAGGGGCCTAAATCTCTCAAAATCCTCTGTTATATTGCTGGGTGACATCTACCCCCTTTTGCCGCGAATGAACCCCTGCTCTGCATTGCTGACAGGGGCCTAAATCTCTCAAAATCCTCTGTTCTATTGCTGGGTGACATGTACCCCCTTTTGCCGTGAATGAACCCCTGCTCTGCATTGCTGACAGGGAACTAAATTTAGTGAAAAGATCTGTTACTGATCGGAAGATGCGCAACTTCAAGCGCACGCTGATGATAGCATTCCCACCTGACAGCGGGGGCACAGTGGAAGCACAAGGCGAAGGCAGAGGAGGAGGAAGAGGTCGCCAACACAGCTGGGGCACCGCCAGCACCTGAGAAGGCCGGGTTAGCATGACCCAAATGTGGAAAAGCTTTGTCAGCCTTGGAGGTGCTGACCTGCAGCCAGTGTATAGTGTGAACGTGTGTTTAGCACGGCAGAGAGCATTATCACAGGCCACAGCCAATGTGGACAAGCTTACCTTTATTAAAATGAACCAGGCATGGATCCCACAGGACTTGTCCGTACCTCGTGCAGAATAGACATTTATACCAGCCTCAACCATCCATTCTTGTACTCAAGTGCACTTATTCTTAGTTTTATTTTGTTATATGTCCCAATATTTTGGGGGATACCCCAATTTAAAAATAAATAATAACACATATCAGGGTTGTCTACCTATTCCTCCTTCACCGCTGCTTCCACCTACACCGTCACGTCGACCTACACCGCCCCATCCACCGCCTCCTCAACCTCCTACTCCTAGATCCAAATTGTTATTTTAAATTTTTCTGTATTTTATGTTATTTTAAGTCATTTCCCTATCCACATTTGTTTGCAGAACAGTTGCCATGCTCTTAAGCACATTTTGATGCCTTTTGCAGCTCTCTAGCTCTTTCCAGGACTATTTTAGAGCCATTTTAGTGGCCAAACGTTCGGGTCCCCATTGACTTCAATGGGGTTCGGGTTCGGGGTCAAGTTCGAGTCCCGAACCCAAACTTTTTTTTTAAGTTCGGCCGAACCTGCCGAACCCGAACATCCAGGTGTCCGCTCAACTCTATGCAGAACCCCTTTCATTTGGAACAAATCGAATTTCTTGGCCGAACCAAATTTTTCCAAACTTTGCTCATCTCTAGTGTCAACGTGTATGTAAGCAGTCTGTGAAAATCATGAACAGCACATATCCAGGATTCACTGGCATACATCTTGAGGATGGTTTCACAAATACAGTATTTATTTTATTTTTTAAATGCTACACTATTTTTACACCATTTTTCCTGACATTTTCTCCTGCATTCTGTATGTTTAGCAAACACTGCAGCCAGACATTATCTGTTAATCAATAGGGAAATATCAGGGTTGCCCCTACTCCTAGAGGCTCTGTTCTCCCTCCTGTGGCTGCACTCTCATCATGTTGATTGACAGAACTAGGCAGGATAAGTAATGATAAGCTGCAGGTTCTATATTCGAATTCACGATATTTCACGAATATTTTGTAGAATATTTGTCATATATTCGCGAATTCAAGATTATTTTATTGAATGCAAAAAATCGGCAATGTAAAAATCGCATATTGTGAATTCGTTACACGAAATACAGGCTTGGGTCATTTTTGGTTAAATTTTTTAACCACTTTCCGTCCGCCCATAGGATATAAACGTCCTATGGGTGGATCTCTATTTCTGAACGCACGTTTTAAAACGTCCGTTCAGAAACTGCAGCTGCACGCTAATCGTGCAGCTGCTGATCGGGTTGCCCGCTGTCAGTGACAGCAGGGCAACCCTTAGAGAAGGCAGGGACAGTGCCCAGGTGTCCCTGCCTTCTGGATCGCTGCATACACAGCGCTCACCGCTATGCGCTTCCTGTTCCGGCCCGGCGGTCATGTGACCGCCGTGACCGGAGAGTGCAGGGGCTGTGTGAGGTCTTTCAGAGACCTCGATCAGCCCTGCACTGAGGCTGTACAGCGCAGAATTACGCTGTACAGCCTCTCTGGGGGGTGCATTTCTTTTGTAACTGGGGCTACTATGTCAGCCCCAGTTACAGGAGAAATCAACAGTGAAAAAAAAAAGAAAAAGTGAAGTAAATGTCCCCCAGAGGTCTTGTATGACCTTATGGGGGACGAAAAGTGTAAAATCAAAAAAAAATTATTAAGGGTTGAAAAAAAATATAAAAAAAAGTTTCACATGTAAAAAAAAAAAGTCCCCAAGTAAGGAATAAAAAAAAATAGAAAAAATAGAAAAAATAAAATAAAATAGACATATTTGGTATTGCCACATCCATAAAAACCAGCTCTATAAAAATATCACATGACCTAACCCCTCGGGTTAACACCATAAAAAAACAAAAAAAAAAACTGTGTCAAAACACTCAATTTTTGACACAATTTTTGTCACAAAAGGTGCAACACCAAGTGATCAAAAACGCGTATGTCCCGCAAAATGGTACCAATAAAACCGTCACCTCATCCCGCAAAAAATGAGCCCCTACATAAGAAAATCTCTCAAAAATTAAAAAAAAAATATAGCTCTCAGAACATGGACACATTAAAACATAATTTTTTTGTTTCAAAAATGCTATTATTGTGTAAAACTTTAATAAATGAGAAAAAGTATACATATTAGGTATCGCCACGTCCGTAACAATCTGCTCTATAAAAATGTCACTTGACTGAACCTCTCAGGTGAATGCTGTAAAAATAAATAAATAGAAAATGTGCTAAAACAACCAATTTTTTGGTCACCTTGCCCCATAAAGTGTTATAATGAATGATCAAAAAATCATATGTACCCAAAAATAGTACTAATAAAACTGGCACCTTATCCCCTAGTTTCCAAAATGGGGTCACTTCTTGGGAGTTTCTACTGTAAGGGTGCATCAGGGGACTTCAAATGGGACATGGCATCTAAAAACCATGTGGAGTTCCTTTTCTTCTGCGCCCTGCCGTGTGCCCATACAGCAGTTTATGACCACATGTGGGGTGTTTCTGTAAACCACAGAATCTCGGTGATAAATATTGAGGTTTTTTTGGCTGTTAACCATCGATGTGTTAAAGAAAAAATTGGATTAAAATGGAAAATCTGCCCAAAAAGTGAAATTTAAAAATTTGATCTCCATTTTCCGTTAATTCTTGTGGAACGCCTAAAGGGTTAACAAAGTTTGTAAAATCGGTTTTGAATACCTTGAGGGGTGTAGTTTCTACAATGGGGTCATTTATGGGGGTATCCACTATGTAGGCCCCACAAAGTGACTTCAGACCTGAACTGGTCCTTAAAAAGTGGGTTTTGGCAATTTTCTTAAAGATTTTAAGAATTGCTTCTAAACTTCTAAGCCTTCTAACGTCCTAAAAAAATAAAATGACATTTCCAAAATGATGCCAACATAAAGTAGACCTATGGGGAATGTTAAGTAATAAATATTTTATGAGGTATCACTTTCTGTTTTAAAAGCAGAGAAATTTAAATTTAGAAAATTGCGAAATTTTTAATTTTTTTGGGTAAATTTGGGATTTTTTCATAAATAAAGATGAAATATTTTGACTCAAATTTATGACTATCATGAAGTACAATGTGTCACGAGAAAACAATCTCTGAATGACTTGGATAAATAAAGGCGTTCCAAAGTTATTAGCACATAAAGTTTAGCAAAATTAGGCCTGGTCAGGAAGGGGGCAAATGGCCCAGATGGCAGGTGGTTAAGCAGCTAGAAGTTTCATGAGTTTCTCCTGAGACTGGAGAAAATGGTTAGCACGGCAGAACATTACAATAGCTTTATATGCAGATAGAGTCAAGTGCTCCAATACATTCGCTATTGCGCTAATTGGCAGTGATCAGAATATTTTTTTGCACTACGTGCAACTTCACATTTTAGCAGGTCTGGCTACAGATTACTGATTGGTGCACTAAGTATTGTTGTGAACTTGACATTGCTTCCTTCTCATTGGCCCACAAGCAACAAGCAGAGAGGAATCGTGTTCAGAGGAAAAAAAATACTGTATATTCAATATAACGAATATATAGCACTATATTCTAAATATTCGTGAATTCTCGAAGTGGTGATATTCGCGATAAATTCGCTATTCGAATATTCACGCTCAACACTAAAGATAAGGTGAACACTGCCTGGCCCTGTCAATCAACATCATGAGGGTGTGGCCAGAGGAAAGAGAACATTGCTTCTGGGAGTAGGGGCAACACCCTCATTGCTCCTAGATGCTCATTTGCATAAATTACGTTTTTTTTTCAAAAAAACGGAGGCACGTAGAAATAAGGGATAAAGACTGTAAGCTTCAGCTGACATTAGCACATGTCTAAAGTCAGACAGTTTAATTGGCTTCTGTACAGAACTAGAAAAATAAAGTTGCAGGATGTCTCTTATCGCATCACAACACAACACCATTGAGGTGAATGCATTGCACCCGCACTGAATCCGGACCCATTAATTTCTACGGGGCTGTGCACATGAGCGGTGATTTTCATGCATCACTTGAGCGTTGCCTGAAAATCGCAGCATGCTCTATATTGTGCGTTTTTCACACAGCGCAGGTCCCATAGAAGTGAATGGGGCTGTGTGAAAATCGCAAGCATCTGCAAGCATGTGCGGATGCAGTGCGATTTTCACGCATGGTTGCTAAGATAAAAGTCTGTATTATTTTCACTTATAACATGGTTATAAGGGAAAATAATAGCATTCTGAATACAGAATGCTAAGTAGAAGTTCAATTGAGGGTTAAAAAAATAATAATAAATCACCTCCTCCAATTGATTGCGTGATGGACCATGTGATGAGCTCAGTGACGTCACCACAGGTCCTTTGACATGTCCTGAAGAAAGAACAAGAGACCGGCAGCTATGCGATCAATTGGAGCAGGTGAGTTAATTATTATTATTTTTTTAACCCTCAATTGAACTTCTACTTAGCATTTTGTATTAAAGAATGCTATTATTCTCCCTTATAACCATGTTATAAGGGAAAATAATAACATCTACACAACCTTGAACCCAAACCTGAACTTCAGTGAAGAAGTTCGGGTCTGGGTACCACATTCAGTTTTTTATCATGTGCGTGCAAAACGCATTGCACCCGCGCAATAAAAACTGAACAACGGAAAGCAATCGCAGTCAAAACTGACTGAAATTGCGTACCTACTCGCGCGGGTTTGCAGCAATGCACCCGGGACGCATCCTGAGCCAAAGCGTCACGCCCGTTTGAACCCAGCCTTAGGCCTATTGCACACGGACGTTTTTTTTTCCCGTTTACTGGCCGTTTTTTGCGTTCCGTATACGGTCCGTATACGGAACCATTCATTTCAATGGGTCCGCAAAAAAAATGGAATGTACTCCGTATGCATTCCGTTTCCGTTTTTCCGTTTTTCCGTTCCGTTTTAACATAGAACATGTCCTATTATTGCCCGCAAATCACAGTCCGTGGCTCCATTCAAGTCAATGGGTCCGCAAAAAAACGGAACACATACGGAAATGCATCCGTATGTCTTCCGTTTCCGTTCCGTTTTTTGCTGAACCATCTATTGAAAATGTTATGCTCAGCCCAATTTTATCTATGTAATTACTGTATACTGTATATGCCATACGGAAAAACGGAACGGAAAAACGGAACAGAAACGGAAACACAACGGAAACAAAAAACGGAACAACGGATCCGTGAAAAACGGATCGCAAAACACTGAAAAAGCCATACGGTCGTGTGCAATAGGCCTTAGGGAATGGCCTCACTGTCAGGTTTCTACATGCAGTTTTGAAAGCCAAGACCAGTTGTCAATTCAAAATAGAGGGGAAGTCTTATCTGTTCTTTATACCATCTTTTCTTTTATGATCCACTCCTGATTTTGGCTTTCAAAACTGCATGCAGAAACCTGATTGTGTGGCTGTACCCTTATACTTTTCCTCCTCACTGGATCCACTTCTGACTTTGTCTCAAAAAATTGCATCAAAAACCATAGTGGCTTTTTCCAAAGAATCTGTGTAAAACCACCCTAAGGCTACTTTCACACTTAGGCCTCTTTCACACGGGCTTTGCGGGAAAAGGTGCGTTGCGGGAACATGCACGATTTTTCCACGCGAGTGCAAAACATTGTAATGCGTTTTGCACTCGCGTGAGAAAAATCACGCATGTCTGGTACCCAAACCCGAACTTCTTGACAGAAGTTCGGGCTTGGGATCGGTGTTCTGTAGATTGTATTATTTTCCCTTATAACATGATTATAAGGGAAAATAATACAGTTGTTTTCAAAATTATTCAACCCCCACTGAAATTGAGTGTTTTGGCCCGTTTGACATTGATTTTGATCATTTCAGTCATCTTGTTTACAATTAAATCAAAGAGGTACTTGTAAGTCAGACAAATATAACATAACATTTATAATGAAATAACCATAAATGTCTTTTCTGTGCTCACATCATTATCAGTTTTATTCAACCCCCAAGTGACATTCAATCTTAGTACTTAGTACAACATCCTTTTCCAGTTATAACAGCTTTTAAATGTGAAGCATAGCTTGACACAAGTGTCTTGCAGCGATCTACGGGCATCTTCGCCCATTCTTCATGGGCAAAAGCCTCCAGTTCAGTCACATTCTTAGGCTTGTGCGCTGCAACTGCTTTTTTAAGTCCCACCAGAGGTTCTCAATCGGATTTAAGTCTGGTGACTGCGATGGCCACTTCAAAATGTTCCAGCCTTTAATCTGCAACCATGCTCTAGTGGACTTGAAGGTATGCTTGGGATCATTGTCCTGTTGAAAGGTCCAACGTCTCCCAAGCCTCAGGTTTGTGACGGACTGCATCACATTTTCATCCAATATCTCCTGGTACTGAAGAGAATTCATGGTACCTTGCACACGCTGAAGCTTCCCTGTACCTGTAGAAGCAAAACAGCCCCAAAGCATGATTGACCCCCCACCATGCTTCACAGTAGGCAAGGTGTTCTTTTCTTCATAGGCCTTGTTCTTCCTCCTCCAAACATAGCGTTGATCCATGGGCCCAAACAGTTCTAATTTTGTTTCATCAGTCCACAGAACACTATCCCAAAACTTTTGTGGTTTGTCCACATGACTTTTGGCATACTGCAGTCGACTCTTCTTATTATTTGGAGACAGCAAGGGGGTGCGCCTGGGAGTTCTGGCATTGAGGCCTTCATTACGTAGTGCGCGCCTTATTGTCTGAGCTGAAACTTCAGTACCCACATCTGACGAATCTTTTTTCAGTTCCTCAACAGTCACACGGGGACTTTTCTCCACTTTGCGCTTCAGGTAGCGCACAGCAGTCGAAGTCAGCATCTTCTTTCTGCCACGACCAGGCAGGGGCGTAGCTAGAAATGCATGGGCCCCATAGCAAAAAAAATTTATGGGCCCCCCACATATCTATCGGGCCTCCCACCACCCCTTCCAGAGCTCCCACCCAAACACCCATCCTAGATCTCCCACCGCCATGAGCAGTTTCACACTTGCGGCAGGGCCGATCCGACAGGCTGTTCACCATGTCGGATCCGTCCTGCGGCTATTTCGCCGTGCCCGCGGACCGCCGCTTCGTCCCCATTGACTATAATGGGGACGGGGGCGGAGCTCTGGCGCAGCACGGCGGTGCATGGAGAAAGGCCGCCGGACTAAAATTACTGCATGTCAGGCTTTTTAGTCCGGCGGCTTTCTCATAAATTCATCATAAATTCTCAATAATCTCACTTCCTTAAATTCCAATGAATCACATATTCACATCACTTACTTGTAGTCACACAGACTGCAGGTGCCAGCCAGGCACAGACTGGAGTGGCACGACCGACGGCATCACGGCGGGACTGAGTCTGTCACTGGACTGGAGAGTGGAGACCAGGCAGTGAGGCAGACACTGACTCCACTGAGACTGAGGACTGGAGTGACTGTGAGGTCACGGGTGGGTTCCCCTCTCTCTCACTTTCTCTGAGTGTCTGAGGCTCTGAGCTGCGCCTGCTCTGCTCAGCCAGACTGGTTTCGGGCAGTCAGATTAGCATATCAGCCGCCAGCCGCATAGCGCCTAATCTGACTGGCGCCAGTGCGGCCGGCGGGACCCTCCATTCTCCACAACAGCCAACAGGTACCCCGGCCAGGCCCCGCCCCCTCCACCGCCTGAGTCCGCCTCCTGAGTAATCCCTATAGTTACTAGGACTCTAGGAGGCGGAGCCGGAGGAAATCTTTCCTGCACGCACTGCGCTGGTGCCAGCCTGGCTCCACCTCTGCTACGCCCCCGTTCCGGCCCCCTCCACCGCCTACCTCATGTTCTCCTTCCTTGTGTGTGCGGCAGACAGTGCACCCCGGCCCGGGCCCGCCTGCTCCTACTACAGCTCCTCCTTCCTGTTGGCTTCCTTCCCCCCAGCCAGGCCCGAGCCGCGGACCGCCCGATCCTCGCCCAGTGGGCGGGCGGTCGGGCCTGGCTGGCTGGGCCTGCCTGGCTGGGCCTGCCTGTGTGTGTCGTGTTTGTATTAATAAAAAAAATTATGCGCTTTGGACGGGCCCCCAGTGGCATAGGGCCCCATAGCCACTGCTATGGTTGCTATGGCGATCCCTACGCCACTGCGACCAGGTAGCGTTTCAACAGTGCCCTTTGCCTTGAATTTGCGAATGATGCTTCCTATGGTGTCTTTTGGTATGTTTAACACCTTTGCAATCTTCTTATAGCCATTTCCCTTCCTGTGAAGAGAAATCACCTCTTCTCTTGTCTTCCTGGACCATTCTCTTGACTTCACCATGTTTGTAAACACACCAGTAAATGTCTAGAAGGAGCTGAATATCACAGTCCTTTTAAATCTGCCTAATTGGTGCTTATTATGCTTGATTGCTGCTCCTTGACATCCACAGGTGTTTTCAATACCTGATCGAAAACACTTGAATGAACCTCTGTTCTTAAGAGTGGTAGTCTTTAAGGGGTTGAATAATTGTGTCAATGAAGAAATCACAAAAAAAAACATTTAATACTGTATTACAAAAACAATTGATGTCATTTTAGTTGCATTTGGTTCTTTAAAAAGTCCTTGTAAGATTTCATTCTGAACACAATTACAAATGTACACTAAATTCCCTAAAACCCTTTACAGCATTGGGGGTTGAATAATTTGGAACACAACTGTAGCATTCTGAATACAGAATGCATAGTAAAATAAGGCTGGAGGGGTTAAAAAAATATAAAAAATATTTAAACTCACCATAATCCACTTGTTCGCGCAGCCGGCATCTCTTCTGTCTTCATCTGTGAGCAATAGGACTTGTGATGACGTCACTGCGTTCATCACATGGTCCATCACATGATCCATCACCATGGTGATGGATCATGTGATGAGCGTAGTGACGTCATCAAAGGTCCTATTGCTCACAGCACAGATGAAGACAGAAGAGATGCTGGCTGCGCGAACAAGTGGATTAAGGTGAGTTAAATTATGTTTAACTTTTTTTAACCCCTCCAGCCCTATTGTACTATGCATTCTGTATTCAGAATGCTATTATTTTCCCTTATAACCATGTTATAAGGGAAAATAATAATAATCAGGTCCCCATCCCGATCGTCACCTAGCAACCGTGCGTGAAAATCGCACCGCATCCGCACTTGCTTGCGGATGCTTGCGATTTTCACGCAACCCCATTCATTTCTATGGGGCCTGCGTTACGTGAAAAACGCACAAAGAGGAGCATGCTGCGATTTTCACGCAACGCACAAGTGATGCGTGAAAATCACCGCTCGTGTGCACAGCCCCATAGAAATGAATGGGTCAGGATTCAGTGCAGGTGCAATGCGTTCAACTCACGCATCGCATCCGATCGGAATACTCGCCCGTGTGAAAGGGGCCTTACGGTAGGCCTCTTGCACATGAACTTTTTTTTCTGTTTCTGTTCCGTTTTTGCGGATTCTGTTTGCGGTCAGTATGCGGAACCATTCATTTCAATGGGTCCGCAAAAACAACGGAAGGTACTCCATATGCATTCCGTTTCTGTATTTCCGTTCCGTTCAAAGAAAGAACATGTCCTATTATTGCCCGCAAATCACGTTCCGTGGCTTTATTCAAGTCAATGGGTCCGAAAAACAGAATGCATACGGAATACATCCGTATGTCTTCCGTATCCGTTCTGTTTTTGCAGAATCATCTATTGGAAATTTTATGCCCAGCCCAATTTCTTTATGTACTTACTGTTTCAACATTATTGTATGCTTCCGTTTCCAATCCACAAAAAACGGATCACAAACAGACACCAAATGGAAAAACGGAACGGAAGCTGAACAAACGGAAACACTACTGAAACAAAAACGGAAAAAACAGATCCGTTTAAAACAGACCACAAAACCATACAGTCGTGTGCAAGAGGGCTTAAGTCGTGCTGTCCTGTTTTGAGATCCGGCACGGGGTCTCAAAACCACAGCACAACACTTCAATGAATGGGGACAAAACTGAACAATCCAGAACGGAGTGCATCAGAATGCATTCCATTCTGGTTTGTTGCACAAAATTGCTGCAAGCCGGATCCGGCACCAAAAACCATGTAAGTCAATGGTGCTGGATCAGTTTTTTTAGGACACGAAAAAAGCAGATCCTACGCCCATTGACTTACAATGGTTTTAGTACCGAATCCGTATTTTTTTTTTCATTTTCCATGTAATGCAACCGGATCCGTTCTGAACAGATGCAGCAAGTTGTATTATTCAAAGAAGTATTGTGCTGTGGTTTTGAGATCCCCTGCCTAACACTTCCTTCACACACAAATTTACACTGGTGTTTCTCCACTGATAAAAAAAGGCATGAAAAAGCTTGTGTTTTATTTCATTCTGCATGCATTTTTATGGCTTTTTGTTTGTTTTTTTTTCAAAACAAATATGTGGATGACATTCATTTTTCAACCATATTTCCTATAAAGAAGATGGAAAAATGCCTGAAAAAAACAGCTGTTTCTTCAATATGCTGAAACACTAAAAATACTGCCAAATAGAAAAGAATGAGAGTAGCAAAGAAAATAAAACATGTCCTTCATTGCATATTTCCCAAAGACTTTTAGCTAAGATCTGCCATTTCTTCAGCAAAAGCTGCATTAAAAACTACAGTACCTGTGCAAAAAATGCTACAGCAAAAAATGTGCTGAAATGTCACTACAAATCTTAAATGTGAAACAGCTATAAGGCCTCTTTCACACGGGCGAGTATGCCGCGTGGGTGCAATGCGTGAGGTTACTCATCCTATGGTATCATACAGTAAAGGTGTAGAGGTATAGATTAAAACTCAAGTTTATTGTAAATTCTAGAACCAGATAGATACTCAATAAAAGGACACATAAAAATACACATAAATGCCACTCCGTAAAATAGCCACTCTAAAAACTTGCACACAGAATCTAAAATTGCACATATGTTAAAATGACACACCAGCATGCAGGTCCAGATATAATTGTCTCGTCCAAAATGGCCCCCCTTGGATAGTCACCGCTGGAAATTGGCCTAAAAATAAGGGGCTAATAGGGCCTCTCAATCTATAGTCTCCTGGGTTTTGTACATAGTATATTGTCTGGGGTAAGTGGACTCCTCAAAAATAATAATATTTGGTACTAAATGTTATCTTAGTTTTGTTGGCAGCAGTTCTATGCGCTAATAAGATAACAATAGATGTTGCAGATGGTTAGTTGTTAGCATATATTTTACCTGTTTTTCCTTATGGTTAGTAGAGTAGATACAGTCTCGTAGCAATGAGTGCATATGTTCATGCATACATAGGTTGGTAGTTGTATAATAAATAACTTGTTTGACAGCCCGTACCTCCGATACCACGTGGCTTCCCACGGAGCGGTCAGTATCTGACTTGTTTTTACCTCCCTCCTGCAGATGACTCCGGCCATGATGTTTCGCCGTCCAGATATACTGGCTGCAACGTTCCAATACCTCGCGTGGTCCTGGAGATGTCAGCTCGGCGTCCTACGTGATCAGGTATGTTGGTTTCCGGCTATGCGGTCGGATCCTAGGTATCGGAGGTAATGTAAAGTTCATATAAGAGAAGCACTTCTTCTTATTAGATGCCGGGGCACTTGATTTTATCCATGGATGTTGAGAGTAGGTCCTGGAATATAGGGAACAAACCATATGCATTGTATACTCACTCCTTCATCAGTGGTCAGTAGCGTAATTTAACTGATACTGGGCTGTTCCCCTTGTTAAATAGATAAGCAGATTTATTATGCCTTTATTCTCAAATTTGGGTGAATAAGTAGTGTAATTTAACTGTCATTGGGGTGCCCACCTTGTTTCTTAGATAAGCAATCCCATTAGGCCTTAATTCTCAAATTGGGGTGAATAAGCTGTCTAGTACTACTGTTATTGGGGTGTCCACATTGACATTGAATAACTTATTTTACATATACTGTAGTTACTGTACAGTATGTCCAACAGACAGGTGCCAGGGCCCTCTTAGGTAACAGGCAGTGGCAAAAATGTTGCTGTAGCCGGCAGAAGTAACAGCAGAATAAGGGCAGTAGCATCAGCCACAGCAACAGGCCAGAGCTGCCACTGTCATCCAGCGGTCATGTTTTGACCAGCAATCCAGCTGTCCTTTAATGGTTGACTCGGTCTTCAACATCATCTCAACTGATATCAGACACCCACAGCCAGGAGTCGGTGAATTCCTTTGACACCACACTTAGGGTACTTTCACACTAGCGTTTTTCTTTTCCAGTATTGAGTTCCGTCACAGGGGCTCAATACCAAAAAAAACAGATCAGTTTTATCCTAATGCATTCTGATCAGAGAGCATTCCGTTCAGTATGCATCAGTTCAGTCCCTCTTACATTTTGTGGCCGGAGAAAATACTGTAGCATGCAGTATTTTTCTCTCCGGCCAAAAATCTTGAACACTTGCCGGAATGCTGGATCCGGCATTAATTTCCATTGAAATGTATTAGTGCCGGATCCGGCATTAAAATTGCCGCATTAACGGATCCGTTCTTCCGGTCCGCGCATGCGCAGACCTTTAAATCTGTGAAAAAAATAAATACCGGATCCGTTTTTCCAGATAACACTAGAGAGTAGGATCCGGTATTTCAATGCATTTGTCAGACGGATCCGCATCCGGATCCGTCTGACAAATGCCATCCGTTTGCGTCCGGATTGCCTGCCGGAATTCTCTGCCGCAAGTGTGAAAGTACCCTTAGTTGGCATGACCCAGGGACAAGCTCTGTGCCCTCACCTGTCCTGAACCTGCCTCTTTCTTTTTCTGTTCCTTCTGCTCGGGAAGTATTGTATGCTACTGGCTCTGCTCCGCTTTTCAGCGAGGACGAGCTTATTGAGGACAGTCAGCAGCTACTGCCCAGCCCAGATTTGGAGGAGAGGTCTGCTGCTTCCTCCTGTAGGTGTGCAAGTAGTGATGATGAGAGTAGCATAGGAGCAGGTTTTGCGAGCGGTCAGTGACGTAGCCATGAGACTGTTGACGGTAACATAAGTAACGAGTAGACAGTGGTAGATGATGATGTAGCCAATCACACATGTGAGCAGGGTGAAGAGGGGTCTTCATCATCAGGGGCGAGGGTGGTAGCTTTCCCATGAGACAGTGGCAAGGTGGCAGCTTTTCGTTGAGCCAGAAGGGTGCAAGCGTGGCCATGAGCCAGCAGTGGGAGATCTGGAGCCAAACCTGCCTGGGGTAGACTGTCTGCTACTCAGGAGCCTACCTGTCCAGAAACAACTAGCTGCACAGCTTCATAGAGGCAGCGGCAGGCAGCCAACATGGAGTCATAGGGGTTAAATGCCATACTCACTGGTGTGGGAATTTTTCATCAATTTAGTTGAGGATGTCAGCGTGACCATATGTAGGATCTGTGGGCAGAAAGTTAAGCACAGCCAGGGTGCCAATGTTGGCACCACGGCCATGTGTCAACACATGGAGGGGCATCATAAAGTGGCCTGGGAAAAACATGGCACTAATGTAGTGGTACAGCCAGGGGCGTAACTACCACAGGGGCAGACCATGCGACTGCTATGGGCCCCAAGGCAATAGGGGACCCAGTCTTAGTTGGGATTATCTCCTCTTCTACTGGAGGTGAAAACGTGGTCAGGATTTTACCCTCTTAAGGAACAACTTTTAGCAAATGAAGCAGTAGAAAATTAGCCCAAGGGTCATTGAAAAGGGTTTAGGCAGAAACCCTTCTGTCCTGTGTGGGGGCCTAGTTTGATCCTTGCTGTGGGGCCCTTACTTCTCTATGTACGCCACTGGGTACACCTTTATGCATATACCAGCAGCCCCCACCCCTTCTCCAGCAGTCAGGGCTCCACCACCCCAGCAGAAGGGAGATGTATTTCCTTCCCATTGTCTACTGGTCCTGATCCTCATCATCCTCCTCATCATTTGTGATCTCCAGTCATTATTTTCTTGATTGCGAAAATCTGCAATCGGATTCGTGATCAACACTACTCCTAAAGTCAAAGATATTGCAGCCTTCTCATTGGCCCACAAGCAAGAATCATGGGTACTGATGAAAAAAATCTAGAATATTCGCGATTACAAAGATATAGCACTATATTCTAGATATTCGCGAATTCTAGAAGTGTCAATATTCACGATAAAAATTAGAAAATAGAATATTCACAATCAACACTAATGGAGAGTCCCAAGTTGTCATTACCTCTATAAAAAAGCAGTACCAACCTTGCACACGTATGTTGAGCAGAAGGTGGACCAGTCCTTGAGCCTGTCGGTGTCTGGTACAGTTGACAGCAGAGCCGACGTGTGGAGCTGTATCTATGGTCAAAAAAATATCTGTCCTTTATGTCCTACTGGGTAAATGTAGTTCCTGCTCAGTCACACCAGCAACTTGGCCAGGTGATGGAAATGCTGTCTACGCATTCTCATGCTGTGATTCCGGCACCAATGTTCTCCTCTGCCTTCTCATCCTCCACCTTGTCCTCAGCCTCCACTGTAGGTACAGTTCAGAGTGGTCCTCCAGCATACCACCTATGCAGATCACGGCGGTGTCATGCTGTTCTGCATCTGGCCTGCCTGGGCGAACTGAGTCACAGCAGGGAGAAACTGCTCCGTGTCCTTCAAGAAGAAATGCAATCCTGGCTATCGCCTCACCAACTGAAGATCGGAACCATGGTCACTGATAATGGAAGGAACATTGCATCAAGGAGGGCTTACCCATGCGCCCTGCAGGTCTTTAATCTGGCTGTAAAGCGTTTTCTGAAGTCCTCCACCCAACTACAAGTCCTCTACTGCATGCACTTTGCCACTCAAAACACGCCATTCTTGAGCTGCAAAGTTGGAACTCCACCCTCCACATGTTGGACCGACTATATGAGCAGAGGAAGGCGTGAACGATTTCTTGATAATGCCGGCGGACAGAAGTACTCCTCTGTTTAACTTTGATATTAGCCAGTGGCAGCTATGTGTGACACCTGCCATTTGCTCAGGCCTTTGTCAGTCACCAGGACTACAGGCTAAATTATGTAATTCCACTCCTTCACGTCCTGGAGCAAATGCTGAGCAATCTAGATAGCCAGGAGACAGAAGACGTGGCACCTACATCTCACGGCTACCTGAGCCCTGTGGGGGCTGAACTGGCGGAGGAAGAGGACGAGGAGGAGGACATTAATGCCCAGGAAATGTATACAGAACTATGTGGTTTATCTGCACAAACGACAGAGGAGCAGGAGGAGCATGAGGACGTGGATGGCGATGAGGAAGACCAGGCAGATGACCCCGACAGACTGTAGCGGTATGCAGTGGAGATGAAGGCAGGGAATCCCTCTGAGTCCCTTGTGCAAATGGCCAGATGCATGCTTAGTTGTTGGGCGTAGTGACAGCCGCATTATCACCATTCAGCACAGGGATGACTACTGGCTCTCTACGATGTTAGACCAAAATGGGGGCCTTTTTTACACCTGCTGAGAGGGATGATAAACTCAACTATTATAAGGACTTCCTATGTACTCAGTTGGTCACTGCCTATGTGCGCAATCTACCACCCTCATGAAGATCTGTCCCGGGGGACCCTCTGCCCTTACACTCTATTGCCATGACTACTGGAGGTGGTTGGGGGTGCAGGAGCAGCACCAGCTCCGTCAGTAGTAATTTGATTCTCCAGTCTCTGATGAGCATGTTTCTTCACCCGCCTACTGAAATAACCAGCCAGCAGCAGGAGGACATGGAGAGGAACAGTAGTGTGGCATCAGAGCAGGTGTTTAATGTGGCGGGAGGCATAGTTACCCCCAAGAGAACTCACCTTTCAACACAAAATGCTCAGAGATTAACCTTTATAAAGATGAATCAGGCGTGGATCAGCCAGGATTTCCACACATCGATGCCTGATACATCAGACCTGATCGTTCTGGCATCAATATTCTGACTGCAGTGTGCTGCCACATCAGAACATTGTGAAAAATGGCCTGTTACTTCTGGCCACGTGCTTCAGCCACTATTCTGATCCTGTCACAGCCTGATTCCACACACCTGCTGCCTCTGCTGCCATCTTCTCCTACTGCGACCAACCATCTTGTGTTTTGCCCCTCACCTTCCCACTCTGTGACTTAGGCACTATGTTGACTCCTCATGCTGTTGCCACCATCACCACTCTGTGATTGGGCCACTGTGTTGACTCATCATGCTGTTGGTACCCTCATCAGTCTGTTCTGGTGTTCCTGTTTGGCCTTGTTGACATCACAGTTTATTTTACCGTTCTCCTGATCAGAAAAAACACAATGGATCTTGTCTTTAGAAGCATCTATAAGGCCTCTGTCACACGGGCATCATTTTGCATCAGGATTTGATCATGATTTGGAAGCCAAAAGCAGGAGTGGGTCCAAAACACAGAAGACATGCAAATATTTCTATCCCATGTCATTTTTGTTTTGGACCCACTCCTGTTTTTGCCTTACCAATACTGATCAACTTCTGATGCAAAAAATTGAGTAAATACTGACCGAGTGATATCCATTAGAGTTCTGCATGCAGGACTTTTTTTTCCATCTGTGTAAGACTGATGTCAGGTGCAATTGGCCAAAACTCATGTAAATTGAGCATCAGGCCTCTATTAAATGGTCAGTATTTTGCATCAGGGTTTGATCATGATTTGGAAGCCAGGAGTTGGTCCAAAACACACAAAGCATGCAAATATTTCTGTCATGTGTCATCTCTGATTTGGACCCACCCCTGTTTTTCCTTACCAATACTGATCAAATACTCACTGTGTGAAGGCGGATACTCAAAATACAGGATCCTTTTTTTATATAAACATTGGTGTCAACACTAACTTACTGCTGATACCCTCCCCAATCTGTCATGGAGCCACTACTTGTATCAGTAGCTAACAGAACAGGTTTTCTAGCAATCTATGTGGCAACAGCAGGCGGTGTAAAATGAGACCACTCTTTCACTATATAGTAGAATTAGTGGGTAAGAAAATACCTTATCTATCAATCAATGTGGACACCTTACAAATAGTGAAATGAGACCACTCTTTCACAATTTAGTAGAATCAGGTTAACTAGCAATCTATGTGGAAACAGCAGACTGTGTAAATTGAGACCGCTCTTTCACTCAATAGTAGACTCTTAGGCCAGTGCACTCTTAAATATATTATACCTGATGCAAACATTGACCTATAAGACTGAGTTCACACTTCAGTTGTTTGGTCAGTTAGTTCTGGCAGTTACTGTATGGTGAGCCAAAATCAAGAGCCAATCCTACTCTCAGATAAGGTATCATGAAAATATCTGCACCTGTTCTGACCAAATAAGTGAAGTGTGAACTGAGCTACGCAAGCCGATGTGCAAATCCATATACTGTATGTGACCTGTCTGTCATACTGACACACAGTAACTGTTTCGCTACCAGAAAGGACAAGCTATGCAATGCACAGTGATGTACACAGAGATACACTCTCCATGCAGGACGGAATATAGCTGATTTAATGCACTTCTGTCATGGACATTTCCATGACAGGTGCCAGGAAATCTGAGAGACTGTGGATTATTTGTGTCTGTGTTGTTTTGGTAATGACCACACCTCTTGCAGGTGTTGTTGGTTTGGTCATTTAATTTTCCCTATTTAATACTGCTTACCCCTTCTGGGGGTGCGGTTTATAGCTTCAGCTTCTGACTCTGGGCTAGCTGGTTGTTGGATCTCGGTTGAGCTCCTGGCGCTGCCTTTCCTCCACGTGAAGTTGTGTCGTCTTCCCTATTTGTATTTTGTTTGTCGTATTTCTCTGTCTTTTGAATCTAGGCCTGAGGGAGACTCCTGGTAATCCATCTGGTGGAGGAATAGGTTGTCTCAAGTCCTGTCACTATACCAGAGCCCTACAGGGTGTGTTAGGGCTCTAGGTTCCTATGTATTAACTTTCCTACCATCGAGGTCAGTTTATACTGATAAAAATCTAAATAGTATTGGACCAGCACTCAAACATAGGGGTTCACGCAGAGAACCAGTATAGTATGGTAAAATAGTGCAATTTAATAAAACATAAAATACATAAAACATACATACACATAATAGTGGGGTGTCATGAGGTAATAGATAAATTAACTCATATAAAGTCCATACAATGCAAATTATTGAGAGGAATTAATAATGTCCCATGTTTATATGAATATTTTCTGGAAAATCGATTATCCAAATGGTGAATAGGAAAAATCAATAGGAAAAAATCGATAGCAAACAGTCTTCAAATGTAATGAGTATGATACTCACTTTTTACACAGTTCTGTGGCGTCCCACGTGTAAGAGCGCTTACCTTGGTGTCGGTTTAATCAGATACAGATGGCAAAGTACGGTTACTTAGCTGACATCATAAAATCGGATCTCCGTATGGTCGCTTCAATTATCGCGAGATGAGCTGTTTCCTTTTTCTTTCTCTTTTGGATAATACAGACTCTGTCAATCGCGGTTAGAATCGCAATGAAGCTTCGATCTTTTGAGTCACGGATTATTGTCAGTCGCCAGCCGTTAATAAAATCGACCACCAGTCGGTTTGCTTACATTAATTTCAGATGATAATTTCCAAGGTCTCTTTCAATATTGCATGGCCATGCTTCAAATTTCAGACTCTTTATGAATATCCCATTGATCCCAGACGCATTTCAAAATAGATCCCTATTTCTTCCTCAGTGGGTTTGTCCATATTCAAGAGTCCAAGACCTTATATACTTGTCTGTTGATTGCTGGGGCGGAACCCAGCAAATCAAGCAGAAAGCGCAACACATGGGTCAGGGGTGGGTCAACACATGCTCACCACCTCTTTTCTGTCAAAAAATCGCATTGCGGTAATAGTGCGTTTTTAATGCGATTTTTTCGCATTTATGCGTTTTTTGGGGAATAGTTGCAAAATATCATATTAATAACAACCAATGTTTCAAAATCAAAATCGCAATCCCACTTTTAGTTTTTAAAATAACAATTAAATACAATATAATACATAAAATCTCCAATTCGGCATTTAATCCTGCAGGTGATACACTGCCAAACTCAAATATTCGCCTGGACTACCTCTGTAACATTTTTGCAATATAATTGCCTCCCCTCCAGTGTTTATCCACCTTCTCCAGTGCCGCAAATGTCAATCCCCTTGGATCCTGATGATGGAACTCTTTGAAATGTTTGGATAAGGGATGAGTTAACGTTCCTTTTTTAATGTTGTTAATATGTTCGGCCAAACATACCCTCAAGAGTCGCTTTGTTCTGCCGATATATTGTTTTTGGCACGGACACTGGATAATGTAGATAACACCGGAGGAATTACAAGTGAGGCATTCTTTAATGTCAAGGGTGAAGTCATTTTGAAGTGAAACTGTCTTTTTTATATGATTTTTTACAGTAGGTGCTAATTTAAGCCCTAAATTGGGTGCCTTTGTAAATGTTATGAGGGGAGATGTGTTTAGTAGGGGTCCTATAACCTTATCCTTTAGCACGAAGTGCCAATGTTGATTAATGATATGTCATATTTGTTTTGACTGTGCACTATATGGTAAAATCATCCTCAATTCTGCCTCTGTTGGTTTCTTTTCACTTAGTGCAGATGTTGATGTAAAGAAAGATTGTCTCTCCATCTTTCTCACTTTCTCCAGTGCATTATCTAAGATATTCTCCGGGTAATTCTTACTTTTGAATTGATCGATCATCTTTGTTGCTTCCTCCTCAAAGGTGGTGTTGTCGGTACAGTTCCGTTTAATACGACGAAGCTGACCAACCGGAATATTTAGTAACCACCTTGGGAGGTGGCAGCTTGTAAAGACAATGAAACTGTTTTTAGCTGTTGACTTCTGATAGGTGTTACCCATAAATTTTTCTCCCTCTACTTTAATTTGTATATCTAAGAATTCGGTGTGATCTTTATTGATGTTTGATGTAAAGATCAATCCATCTGGATTAACATTGATGTTTTCCAAAAAGGTTTTCAGGTGGGACTCCCCACTGTTCCAAATGAACAGTACATTGTCTATATAACGACGCCATAGGACCAGGTCCGTCCCCAGTTTGGGATTGATGTTAGAATGTTCCCATTGGGCCAAATAAAGATTAGAATAACTGGGGGCGAACCTGGTCCCCATGGCGGTCCCACACTGTTGTAAATAATGATCACCCTCAAAATAAAAATAGTTATGATCCAAAATGTACCTGGCTCCCTCTACCAAGAAATTGATTTGTTTGTCGCATAGTTCACCATTCATCTCAAGTTGTGTTTTCATTGCAGAGGTACCACGTCCATGTTCAATTATAGTATAGAGAGACTGAACGTCCAAAGTCCCCACAATCCAGTGGGGTTGGACAGTCAGGCCCTCCAATGCCTGAATAATGTGCGTGGTATCTCTGATATAGGATTTGAGTGTGTCGATGTAGTGGGATAAATTGGAACTCAGGGAACCTATTCCCGAAATTATGGGGCGTCCAGGTTTTTTTTTCAGGTCTTTATGGATCTTGGGCAGGCAATAGAATGCTGGTAGTCTGCATTCCGTGCCCAAGATAAACATATATTCTTGTTTCAACAGGATCCCTTGTTTTAAACCCCTATCACAAAGACTGGTCAGTTCACTGTTAAACTTATCCAGGGGGTCTGCCCTTAGTTTCAGATAGGTGGTCTTGTCTGAGAGTTGTCTTAGGCACTCACTGTTATATTGTTGAGTATCAAAGACAACTATAGCGCCACCTTTATCTGCGGGTCGTATTGTAATGTTGCCCTGTTGTTATATCTGTTTTATCGCTTGAATTTCCCTACATGACAAATTTCCTCTATATATCCTTTTATCTTTGATTTTTCGTAAGTCATTTTCTACACATCTTTGGAATGTAGCTATTTCATGGGCTATTTCATAAATCTCATTTCTTTGGAACTTCCTAGATTTATTTTTCAATTCAGTATGTCGAAACATTACATCTCCAGGTTCCATTAAGTCGTTGGGTATTGGATTTTTTAGAAAATTTGTCTTTAGACACATTTTCCTGGCAAATTTTTGGACACCTATATATGTGTCAAACTTATTAATGTTCACCGTTGGTGCAAATTTTAGGCCTTTACTAAGTAGTGTAGCTTGAGCCTCAGTCAACACCACAGAGCTTAGGTTGACTATGGAGCTCGAATCTTGAAATAGTGATACTTTTTGTGGTCTGCCCTTCTTTCTCGTTCCTCTCCTTGTCTTTTTGAACCGTGGTTGTGATTGAAGTGATTTTGGTGGTATTTTCCTGAATCCGACCGAGTACGGTTCGATATTGGTTGTGGGGGTAGTTGGTGAGGTGTTGGATATGGTGATATTTCCCTCTCTTGGTCGGTATGTGTGCTTTTGTCTTAAGTTGTAAGGATGAGTCGGTGATGACCGGGCATAATGGTCTAGTTGTGGTGAATGTGTTGATCTGTTCCTTATACGTATCTTGTGATGTGGGGGGGTCCAGTCTAAAAAATGCTGCTCAGATAAGATCTCATATTTATTATTCACCGGTACATTATATTTATTTTGAACATGTGATTTGTCTCGGTTATCACTTGGTTGATCTATCATATTTGTGTGTCCAGGTCGTTTATCAATAGATTTTTGTGGTGGATTATGATGTTTTTTAGTTTTTTTTATTTATTATGTCTAATTCTGTCTTATCCAAACCTCTACATATTCTCTCCTGCCAGAAGTCATATTCACTATTTTTCGGTAACTTCTCTATCAGATGTTTCATTTGATCTATTTCAATATTTATATCTTCTAACATTTGTACCCTCCTGTTGATAATCAAGTTGATCAGAGCAACTGATTGTGTGAATAATAATGCTTCTCATTCTTTGTTAAAAGCCTCATTACAGAGGTCTTGTGCAGGATTTTTTGACAGCATCAGACCCTTTGGGATTTTTCTTTGTTCAATATATTGTTTTAAAGAACGTATCTCCCAATATCAATTGACTCAATATAATAATATTTGCAAAGACAGGTGCACTCTGCGGTTTTACTAAACCCTCAAACTGATGTTAAAATTGAGAGATTAGCCAACATGTCCTACTATGGAGGACATGTCTGAGCCCGAGCACCCCGCCAATGTTTCTCAAGTAGCTGGCTACTTGAGAAACCTTGGCGCTGTGCTTGGGCTCAGACATGTTCTCCATAGTAGGACATGTCGGCTAATCTCTAAATTTTAACATCAGTTTGAGTGTTTAGTAAGACCGCAGAGTGCACCTGTCTTTGTAAATATTATTATATTGAGTCAATTGATATTATATATCCTGACTTCTCCAAATCATTTGATACTGTGCAACATAAAAGGATCAAAAAAAAGAGAATGCTCGGACTGGAGGAGAATGTGAGTATGTGGGTAACTGGCTATGGGATAGAAATCACAGGGTGGTTATTAACTGTACACACTCTGATTGGGTCACCATCACTAATTAGGTACCACAGCGGCCCTACTCTCTTCAATATTTTTATGAATGTTCTTGTACAGGTGTTGCACAGTAAAATATACATTTTTACAGATAGCACTAAACTGTGTAAAGTAATTAACACTGAAGAGGACAGTATACGGCGACAGATGGATCTGCATAGATTGGAGGCTTGGGCAGAGAAGTGGCAGATGAGGTTTAACACTGATAAATGTAAGGTTATGAACGTGGGAAGGAATAACGCAAGTCACCAGTACATACTAAATGGTAAAACACTGGGTAACACTGACATGGAAAAGGATCTAGGAATTTTAGTTGACAGTAAAATTAACTGTAGCAACCAGTGTCAGGAGGCTGCTGCCAAGGAAAATAAGATTATGGGTGGCTTAGATGTACATGACAAGAACATAGTCCTGTCATTTTAGAAATCGCTAGTCAGACCCCATATGGAGTACTGAATACAATTTTGGTCTTCTGTGCACAAGAAATACATACAGTAGCAGAGATGGAGAGGGTTCAGAGAAGGGCAACCAGTGGCGTAGCTATAGGCGTCGCAGCGGTCACAATTGCGACTGGGCCCACAGGGCCCCCCAGGAGAGACTGAGTGAAGCCTGAGTGATTTACAATACCGGCTGCGGGCTGTGGGCGGCTAAGTAAGTTCACATAGGGTGGGGGCAGAGGCAGAGCATGTGTGCGTGCAGGCACAGCCAGGAAGGGAGTGGTCCCGCTCCCATCTGACAGAGTTGTACAGGCCGCTGGACGTGTAGGAGGTGAAGCTGCGTGCCACGCACTGGATTGAGTGAAGTGAGGCGGCGCCGGCGTGATCTCTGTACAGTGTTCAAGGTGCCCAGCTGCTCCCTTACCCTCTCTGCTGGTGGGTACCAGGCCAGCCTCTGTACTGCTGTGCATACTGCAGGGCTAGCTGTGGGTGGGCACAGACCAGGTGATCGGTGCCCACCTCAGGGGGTATGAGCTGGTGCTTGGCAGTTGATCCGGATCTAGCAGCAGGGTGGCGCCTTTGTTGATGGGTGCCTGGCATGCCAGTCCTCAGTGCCCAGGATTTAGAGCTGAGAACCCCCCCACTCCCCCTCCACCCCCCCAGTATGGCAGGGCAGGGGTGACCTGGATCTGGCAGCAGTCTGGTGGCTGTGTTTTTGGCATGGTAGGGCACTAGTACGGCAGGCATTGCCCAGCTGCTGAGCTGATTGTTTGCACACTCTGCTGTGAAGGGGCAGCACCATCTCCTAGGGGCAGAGGGTCTTATGTTCATGCTCTTATGATGGGCAGAGAAGGGTTAATAACATACTAGTTATGTCCTCTTGTCTGCAGAGCTGATAGTCCTGTTCCTGCTTGTGTCAGTGCTGATGGGCATGAGCTGATGGACATGTTTACAGCTGTACTGATGGGATATAGTGCATAGGTTTATGCCCTCCCTCGGCTGCAGAGCTGGCTCTCCCTCTCCATGTCTGTGCCTATATTGATGGAAATTATACTACGGTATATAGCCCTTCCTTGGCTATGGAGCTGACACTCTCCCTCTCTGTGCTTGTCCCTGTATTGATGGGAATGATAGTATATAGCCCTCCCTTGGCTGCGGAGCTGACACTCTCCCTCTCTGTGCTTGTGTCTATATTGATGGGTATAATAGTATAAAGCCCTCCCTTGGCTGCAGATCTGACTCTCCCTCTCCATGCCTGTGTCTATATTGATGGGTATGATAGCATATAGATGGCATCCTTATTATTATTATGCACTTATTGGATTAAAATGTATTTTCTTGGCAAAATTTTTGTTCTGCCATTGGGCATGGTGGGCGTGCAGGCCTGCAGGGGTCTGGTGGTGTTAGGAAATAGTATTGAGGGTAGGGGGGCCCAAACTGAAATCTTGCACCAGGGCACATGAGCCTATAGCTATGGCCCTGAGGGCAACTAAAGTAATAACTGGAATGGGTGGACTATAGTACCCATAAAGATTATCAAAATTAGGGTTAGGCTTGTTTCTCATCTGCGTTTACTATTTCCGGCAGGCTGTTCCGTCAGGGGAGCAGTATTTCGGAAATGTCTTGCATTTGTCCAACCGCTTCTCCGCATATTAGCCTGGTTGCGACCACATCACCGCCATTCCCCATTATAATAAATGAGGCCGGGCGGCGATGTGTTTGCTTTCTGCAAGGCCTTATTTAGTTTAGAAAAAAGAATAGGGGAGATCTAATACTGTAACTATGTAGATCTCTCCCATCATCTATTTTTCCCCAGGACTGTGACTGTGACGAGGGGACATAAACTACGACTAGAGGAAAGAAGGTTTCTACACAAACATAGAAGAGGATTCTTTACTGTAAGAGCAGTGAGACTATGAAACTCTCTGCCTGAGGAGGTGGTGATGGTGAGTTCACTAAAAGAGTTCAAGGGGGCCTGGATGTATTTCTAGAGTGTAATAATATTACAGTTACTAGAGATGGGTCCTTGATCCAGGGAGTTATTCTGATTGCCTGATTGGAGTTGGGAAGGAATTTTTTTACCTCTAAAATGAGGAAATTGGCTTCTACCTAATGAGGGTTCTTTGTCGTTCTCTGGGTCAACTTTGCAGAATAACGTTTGCAGGATAACAAGCTGAACAGAATAAATGTATGTCTTTTTTTCAGCCTTGTAAACTATGTTATGTTACTATGTTACAGAGTTTAAAAACTAGTTTCAGAAAACTACTATTTGAGAACAGATCATTCTCCACTGCATGCCTCAGACAAATGTCAGTAACTCTGGAACACCTCCCACTGCTGCAGCTAATGATCACAATACAGATGGTGTTTGCATGAGAAGAGTGTCCCCTGGTATAGACCTGTGAGCTGTATCTCTGATTAGACAGCAACATGACTTCATTTAATGCACCCTTCTTAGGCCAAAGCTTCCAAAAATGTCACAGTTGAATAAGAATAGCTTTTACTTATAAACAGCACCACCAAAGAGTTAAACACTTTCTTCCCTTTAATGAATCCTGTGGTAACACCATTTTCAATTTACTCCTCAGTAATTTCTATTCCTACCATCTGTTCATACGAAAACCCACAACACAAGATTTTTTTTTCTTAAATGCATTTCGTGGCTGATGTTATTTAGCACCTACCTCCCACCTTCCTCATTGTCGATGATGGTAGTTGTCTGCTTGAGTTTAATTGAGCCTGTCATTTAGGAGTATTACAGAATAAAATTATAAGTGAAGCGATAGGAAGAGATTTGGCTGTTAAAAAGCTGGTGCAATCATAAACTTGGCATTAGTCATGGCTAAAGACTACCAAACAGTAACAAAACACTCCCACAAAATGTTATATTCTCTGGCCCGATAAAAAGATATGCAGTACCCTGGAGCAGGGTATATCAACAAACGGTTGGCTCTTTAATGTAATGTTATTAAATGTTATGTCATGTATTATATAGCCATGTAATGTATTGTACTGATGCTATTATAACCATATATGGATGGCACAGCCAAGGAATAATAATCCTGGATCAGCACTTGCAGGCCCCGCCACTGACTAGTCAGTGCTTATGCTCCCTCTTCTTAGGACCAAGTAAGCTACAGAGACTAACAGATCTCTGCAAGATCCACAGAAAGAGAGAATGAGAATGAGAAGGAGAGAAAAGGAAAACTTGGAATTTGCATGGCCACGCTTAGGAGTCAGTAAGGTAATCTTTAACTACAGCCATTAAGATCTTAGTGCTGTGAAGAACACCAGTAAAACACCCTTCACAACTGTACACACCCTGGCCAGAAGTAATTTCAAAATCATTTATCCCACAGTGGAATTGACAGCTACCATTGTCAGAGTACTATTGCCTACCATAGATTTTACTGACAGAAACTTTAGCAAGATAGTGTACAAAGGAGGCCATAACTCCCATTCTTAGCTAAACTCATACATCACCATCTGGGAGAGAATTGCAGTGTAAACAGTTGGATCTGTGTTTTGCTATAGTTGGATGTACTACAACTCCCATTTTGCACTACAGTAAAGGCCTCATGCACATGACCGTGGTGTGTTTTGCGGTCCGCAAATCGCTGATCCGCAAAACACGGATGGCGTCCGTGCGTGTTCCGCAATTTGCGGAATGGCACGGACAGCCTTCAATATAAATGCCAATTCTTGTCCGCAAAGCGCGGACAAGAATAGGACATGTTATATTTTTTTAGTGGGGCCACGGAACAGAGCAACGGATGCGGACAGCACACGGAGTGCTTCCGCAGACTTTGCGGCCCCATTGAAATAACGGCCGTGTGCATGAGGCCAAAGAGAGACGTTTATTCTTCTACCGCTGACTTGGTTTTCTGACTCCTAAACAATATGCTGGCATTTGCACACTACACATCCTGCCTTGTACCCTTCCAGACACCTAACATCAAGGGCATCCTAGCTACCAGAAGGCAGTTAATACCACACAACTAGGTCTAGTTATAAAGATGGTAACCGGGATACTCAATTACTATTATCTACACACCAAAATAAAATGAGTAAACCTAATTCCCAAAAGTTAGAAATTTTATATTTATTCAATAACAAGATGAAAGGACATATTCATACTAAATATATAATCGCTGCCAACATATGCAGAGACATCCAATTAACAGCACCACCTGACCTTTAATGTCTTACTGGTTACATATAAGTAGTGAACTGGCACTGCATGAAGGACTAGACCGGTGAAAACTGACATAGTGAGCAGGGAAATACATCCTTTCTAATCAATATATGCATCCACTAGTCTAGATTTATTCCTAAATACAGTGACAGAAATGTGACCAAAATGTAAGAGCTTCTTATACTATTGAAAGACAGATCATACCGGGATAGTGGCAGGGCTTGGTGGTAGCTGGCTCCTCGAAGCGCGTTTCGCCGTCTCGCTTCCTAAGGAGTTGATTGGCGCAGTTTTATTGTCGGCACACACGCACGGACACGCCACCCTGAGCACGCACACAGGGCTTTTATTATAAGAGATAGCTTGTACCATTGATTTCCTCAAACATAACACCATCTTCTATAATAATAAAAGCCCTGTGTGCGTGCTCAGGGCGCTGTGTCCGTGTGTGTGTTCCGATAATTAAACTGCGCATGCGTGGCGTGCCGAACCATCAGCATACGGCGCTCCACACACCGACCGCACGCAACCGCGCCGCCCACAACAGCAAGCTGACCAATCACCACACGGTGAGGTCTCAGCCATTCTTTAACTGCACATGCGCAGCGCACCGGGCAATGATCACACGGCGCTCCACATGCTGCCCACACCGACCACACCAGCGCGCTGACCAATCATCACACTGTAGGAATGCGCTGCACATAACGCAGAGATAACGCGCCCGTGTACTCACAGCTGCTGCTCCAGGACTTCAGCAGAGACTTGATGCTGATCTCGAAGAACACAGAGTCCTGTAGGCTCAACATCATGCCTACGGTACCGGCTGCTGGGTGTAGTAGTATTGCACGCTCTCCTGCCATCTGTCAGAGTGCCAGCCTCCGGCGCCGCCGCTTCATCACCATGCAGTGTCTCAGTGACGCATGGACATGGTAAAACTGCTGCTCAGTGCAGGATGGGGAGAGCGAGGGGGGAGACTGGAGGACTGAGGAGAAAGTCTCAAGTTTTCTGACGGGATGATCTCAAGAACATGGTCACCTCTTCTCCGTCACCTGCCACGACTCTTTAGTAAACAGGCGCTGCGTTGTGTCCGGAAAGATTAATCTTGGATGCAGAAGGAAAGTGTGAGCGGGTGTCATGTGTGGCCCGGTAGGCGGCCATTCTCCCGTCACCACACGCTGGTGGCGGAGCACAGGCCCGTGTCACTCACTGCTGCCGGCTATTGGACTGCAAGGTGACATGGACGCCGCTGCTGGGGGAGAGCTCTGATGGCAGCCACTCAGGAGAACTGAGCACTTACTGCACAGCCACTTACAGGCAGGACATGCAGCCACAGAATGTTTAGTGGGCAGCAGCAGGAATAATCCCTCCGTTACCATCATCCATTATCCCAGTTGCAGGACGGTGGTGTGGGCGGGGGCGTGCGGCGTGTTGAGCACCGTGTGTTGATTGGCCGGCGCACTGCACATACGCACTTCAAAAACACAGAGAAAGAGAGTGTGTGTTTCTTTAATTGAGCCTATTTACAACTTTCATAGTCAGATTTGCAATAGCTTATTACTCACAAGGGATGCCCATTCAAGCCCAGCATAGAGGGTGTTAACTATATACCCCTCCTAGGCAAAGCTGGCACAGTACAAGCTGTAAGATTTAAGCAGGAGGGAGGCCCATCCATTAACATTATGACAGGCTTTTCGAAGATTAATCTTGGATTTTTTTATCCCTCACTGGAGGGGCATCAGCACCGCCTCATCTTTAATTCATCAGAGCTCCTGATTAATACCTGTCACCTTTCAATCAGACGCAAGAATCTGAAAATGAAGTACAAAACTAAGATGAAAAGCAGCGGCATGATAGAAGAAAGTATTTATCATGGCAAATATTACAAGAGAACAAATGCTTTAAGTATACTGCTTCAGCAATCAAGGTGCTTGGGTTTCATGTCTCAGATTTTGTGGCTGTCTAGGGTTTGTATAGAGCAGTGAAAATGTCTCTAATGGCATTTTATATTCTACTCCCTTTACATTTTCTCCAGTTTTTCTTGTCAAGAGTGGACTTTGATCAGGATTATGACAAAGAAAATGCAACATGATTTTACCGTTTATTTCTTTTCATATTTGAAACTGCAATCAAATGGTCTTCGACTTTCAAACAGCACACTAAGCAGCATAATCCACACTTTACTCACTTTTCAGTGAAGAACAATTACCCATGGAACAGGCATCCAAGGGATACACACAAAGTGGAGAGGTGTGGGACAAGAATAGTAGTAGTCACAGATGACGTGTCCACACATGGTGGTGGCAGTCCCTCTTCAGCACTCCTATGCCGCCGTGAAGAGAGGGTGCAAAAAAATCCTCTGGGGAACACCCTGTTGATGGTCTCCTGCCTGGTGGGGTGCTTTTAGCGTTTACGTTATGAGGTGCAGGACAAGGAACAAGGCGGTGGAAGGAGTAGGCCAGCTTGGTTTAACATATGACCAGTTTTTACTAATATTTCAGCAGTCTGCACACATATTTAATTTCAAATGTAGGCACAGTCTTTTAACAATCTAAAAAATTCCTGGCTGAATAAAGAGATTTACCATTTCATGTACCACAAGAACTTTCTATATTCAGTTATGTCTGGATTTCTCACACCCTCCAATGTAACTGCTTAACCTACCCTATAAAAGTCCTTTGCTGCACTCATTCAGGAAAGTTTTTGGGAGCTTTTTCTCTCTTTTGGGTCCTAAGTCTTCTGCACATGTTCATAGGAACTGCTCCCATCCGCCAACTTCCTCACTCACTTGCTAGCTACTCCCATTGGTTCACAGGAAGAAGCCAAGCCCAAGCAGTTGGGACTGCTCCTGCCCAGCAATGGTCGCCAGAGCCCGAAAATAAACTCTATTTTCAGCCAAGTGTTACATAACAATTAAAAAACACCGATTTAGGGCTTATTCACACGAACGTAAGCGCTCCGTGCCCGTGCTGCGGACTGCAAATTGCATTCACTTGAAAGGGTTTTGCGATCCGTCTGTTCCGCAAAAAGATAAAACAAGTTCTATCTTTTTGTGGAACGGGAGCACGGAATGGAACACCACTGAAGCACTCTGTAGTGCTTCTGTGGGGTTCCGTTCTGTGCTTCCTTTCCGCATCTCCGGATTTGCGGGCCCATTCAAGTGAATGGGTCCGCATCTCTGATGCAGAATGCACACGGCTGGTAACCCGTGTATTGCAGAACCTCTATATGTGGCCCGCAGCATGGGCACGTAGCCCTTACTTTTAATGTGAAAGAGGCCTTAGGCCTCTTGCTCACGAACGTAAGGGCTCCGTGCCCATGCTGCGGACCGAGTGTGGGGCATCTGCATGCGAATCGCAGACCCATTCACTTGAATGGGGTCCGTGAGCCGTCTGTTCCGCAAAAAGATAGAACAAGTTCTATCTTTTTACGGAAAGGAAGCATGGAACGGAACACCACAGGAGCACTCCGTTGTGCTCCCGTGGGGTTCCGTTACGTGCTTCCATTCCGCACCGCATCTCCAGATTTTCGGACCCATTTCTCTATAGGAGAAAGTTGATGCAATCTAAGCTAAGCTTTGGACAAATAAAGAGTTCAGAGCAGTCAGGAGCAGTGTTAGACATGGAAATCTGTTACCCTGTGGATTACAAGCAGCCAAAGTGACAGTCCTTGAGGGAGAGAGATATTGAATTCACACAGAAAGTTCAGCGGACTTACAAGGGGAATTGCAGAGAATTTTTCAGAGAATGATAACACACCTATATTGAGGCTTCAGACTTCTCTGTATGTGATGGAAGCAAGCTTCAGGTTCCCCATCACATCAAAAGATCAAAAGGACAGAAAGGGGCCATCTGTTAAGAGATTGCATTTTACTGAGGAGACTAGGGAAAATATGCACTCAGGTCCATAAATATTGGGACATCAACACAATTGTAATATTTTTGGCTCTATATGCCACCACAATGGATTTGAAATAAAACAAACAAGATGTGCTTTAACTGCAGACTGTAAGCTTCAATTTGAGGGTATTTACATCCAAATCAGGTGAACGGTGTAGGAATTACAACAGTTTGTATATGTGCCTCCCACTTGTTAAGGGACCAAAAGTAATGGGACAATTGGCTTCTCAGCTGTTCCATGGCCAGGTGTGTGTTATTCCCTCATTATCCCAATTACAATGAGTAGATAAAAGGTCCAGAGTTCATTTCAAGTGTGCTATTTGCATTTGGAATCTGTTGCTGTCAACTCTCAAAATGAAATACAAAGAGCTGTCACTATCAGTGAATCAAGCCATTATTAGGCTGAAAAAACAAAACAAACCCATCAGAGAGATAGCAAAAACATTAGACGTGGCTAAAGCAACTGTTTGGAACATTCTTAAAAAGAAGGAACGCACCGGTGAGCTCAGCAACACCAAAAGACCCGAAAGACCACAGAAAACAACTGTAGTGGATGACCGAAGAATTCTTTCCCTGGTGAAGAAAACACCCTTCACAACAGTTGTCCAGATCAAGAACACTCTCCAGGAGGTAGGTGTATGTGTGTCAAAGTCAACAAACAAGAGAAGACTTCACCAGAGTGAATACAGAGGGTTCACCACAAGATGTAAACCATTGGTGAGCCTCAAAAACAGGAAGGCCAGATTAGAGTTTGCCAAACGACATCTAAAAAAGCCTTCACAGTTCTGGAACAACATCCTATGGACAGATGAGACCAAGATCAGCTTGTAGCAGAGTGGTGGGAAGAGAAGAGTATGGAGAAGAAAAGGAACTGCTCATGATCCTAAGCATACCACCTCATCAGTGAAGCATGGTGGTGGTAGTGTCATGGCGTGGGCATGTATGGCTGCCAATGGAACTGGTTCTCTAGTATTTATTGATGATGTGACTGCTGACAAAAGCAGCAGGGTGAATTCTGAAGTGTTTCGGGCAATATTATCTGCTCATATTCAGCCAAATGCTTCAGAACTCATTGGACGGCGCTTCACAGTGCAGATGGACAATGACCCAAAGCATACTGCAAAAGCAACCAAAGAGTTTTTTAAAGGAAAGAAGTGGAATGTTATGCTATGGCCAAGTCAATCACCTGACCTGAATCCGATTGAGCATGTATTTCACTTGCTGAAGACAAAACTGCAGGGAAAATGCCCCAAGAACAAGCATGAACAGAAGACAGTTGCAGTAGAGGCCTGGCAGAGCATCACCAGGGAGGAAATCCAGCGTCTGGTGATGTCTATGCGTTCCAGACTTCAGGCTGTAATTGACTGCAAAGGATTTGCAACCAAGTATTAAAAAGTGAAAGTTTGATTTATGATTATTATTCTGTCCCATTACTTTTGGTCCCTTAACAAGTGGGAGGCACATATGTAAACTGTTGTAATTCCTGCACCATTCACCTGATTTGGATGTAAATAACTTCAAACTAAAGCTGACGCTCTGCAGTTAAAGCACATCTTATTCGTTTAATCCATTGTGGTGGTGTATAGAGCCAAAAATGTTAGAATTGTGTCGGTGTCCCAATATTTATAGACCTGACTATATATATATATATATATATATATATATATATATATATATATATATCGCCCCGGGTGCCAGCTGTCAGTGGGGTGCCAGAGGCAATTAGCGCTTCCATCAGTACAGATGGAAGAGCTCATTGCTAGAGCACCGGGGAGCTGACAGTCCTTTCACTTAGTGACCACTCAGCTCTCCGCACTCCTTCCCTCCTCCAGGAGCCATCTGCTCCCTGCTTCCCCATTCATTCAGCCCTAAAGGCACAAATTGCACTGCCGGGCGGTGTAGAAGGAGGCCTGGAATCTACCATTGCACTCCTCCCACATACGGTCACAGTGTGATCTGTGGCTGCAGGGGAGTGCTGGAGGGGACTGCAGGGGAGTGCTGGAGGGGACTGCAGGGGAGTGCTGGAGGGGATCTAAACATCAGAACAAGGTGAGTAGTTACTGTTTTTTTTATGTTATTAAAACTGACGGGGGAACAATGTGAGCATAACTAATATGAAGGGGGCACAGAGAGGGCATTCAGTGAAGGGGCATAACTACTCTGAAGGGGGCACAATGTGGGCATAAAGACAGTGAGAGGGAAAAACGAAGGCATAACATCTGTAAGGGTGCAAAATGTTTTAAAGTACGAGAGGAGGGGTGGCAGAGAAAAGACCCGCCCCAACACCTTAGGCGCGCCACTGGTCATAGTAGTTAGCAGTCTTTTGTGTGTGTGTAATATACATGCATCAAGTTCATAAGCAAAAGCTAAATAAAAGAACAATTTTGGCCGGGTAACAAAAGGGAGTAAACCCACTGGTAATGAAATGGGTAAAGTGGTTTCCTGGTCAGGTATCCTGTGCTACCCTATCAAAAGCAGTATAGGTCAGAGATGGGGATCCCGAGCTCCATGATATATATAGTAGTTTTCTATGGTTTGATTTAGCTTTTTCTTGTTTAAATGCTGCAAGGACTCATAGTGAAAGCCTCTACGCAATTAGATTTGCCAGGTTGACTAGGTGTGAACCTGCAATATGTGGCACATTTTATTTCCCGACATCTAGTAATAAAATCTAGGATTCCCAAGTGCAGACCTCACACTGGCATATTCAAGGTCCCTCTCCTGTCTAATCCCAGACACGTTGAACTTCTGACCAGTCTGTTACATGCCCCTCACCCAGACTATGAGGAGACCACCAGATGTTTTCTTCATTACCCCCCACTAAGAAACCAAGATGTCTTTTTTAATTAGTCTGAGGAAGCAAGTTGTGGGCACCACTGACATCTGGAGAGGCATATGGAGCCTGCAGAGATGTGAAGACCAGTGAGGGCCAGCAGCAGTGGGTCAGAGGGATCCTTCCATTAAAGCAGCTGTCACCTAAACATTCTGTTCTAGGACTTCTTTTCTTACAATCCATTTCTTCACAAACAGAAGCGGCTAATAATGTTGAATGCTAATGCCCTTTCACAAACCCATTACTTTGCAGAATCCTTTGAAGGCTATAATATGAACTACTGAAGTATCCTGAACACAGCGATACAAAGCAGAACTTTTTCTTTCCATTTTTTTTTTTCATGATCAGTTTATTTATTTTTAAGAAAGTCAAGGTAAGGTGAGTGGAGATTAAAATTTGCTACTAATGTCATGGGATTAGATTTTCTTCCTTGGAAGGAGCTGGCATTAGATTAAGCTTCTTTATGTGCTGTTATGACTTGTTTTTGATGAAACCCATGTGCTCTCTTGTGTTACAGTATTATTGTGTGATGCATACAAAAGTATATAACCTGTTCCCTTGCTATTTACTGCCTGTGTCAGACAGGTGTCACTTTTATCTGTAAATCAATGCTCGTGTCTCTCTCTTATCAACTTATACTTTCTTTTTATTGGTTTCTTTTTTATATCGTAATTGATTTTAAGTACAGATATTTCATACATTGCTCTCAGCCATACATTGCTCTTAACCCATTCCCTGTGGCATTTATATTGACTGTAAAATGGGCATTTTTAGTACACCAGATTGAGAGGCAAGCTTTTGCTGCAAATCTACTCTTCAACCCAATCCTGTGAAATGAGGTGTAATATTTATTATTCCAGTCTTCATCTTCATTAAAACTAATTAAAACATGCAAATCTGCTACATTGCTATGTTTTGCAAAGAAATCTATTTTATTTAGAAAGCTTGACTGATGCATTTTATTAAAGCTCAAGAAATTCTTTCCATGTTGTTATGCAAAATGGGAAGTAATTAGTTCAGGAATAATTGCTATAGACTTGAGCAATTCCAATATAGGCGGTCGTAATAGCTGTATATTGAAAATGTCATTGCTACTACAGATGTTCAAATTAGCCATATGATCTGCAACGGAGGATTCTTTCTATCAGCAGTAGGATTAACAAGGGAGTAAGCTGCTCAGATTCACAACGCATAGTGTTTCACATTAATCCTTATGTGAGCTAGTAACGCAAAACCATGTCCTTCAATTACTGGTACCGTACTAATATATTTTATCCCTTAGAACCCTTTAACATGGCTGATACTCAGGGCAGTGATTGTGAACAAACCATTTGTTTCTGATCATTGACATCTCATTCTGACGCATTTACATGCAGCAACTGTTCTATCTATATAGGGATTAGTTATTGCAACTCACTATGCTCATTTGAGTGAGGCTGAGCTGCAATACTGGACATAGTCCATAAGCATGGCTGGACAGCCTTTTAATGGACAGGCCATCAGTATTAGATTGGTGAGAGTTTGAAATGTGACACTTCCCAACCAATCATGTGATTGCAGAAGCAAAAAAAAATCTAAAGTTTTAGATGAATCACCTAAAAATGGCACCCAGCACCATTTTACTGTTAAAATTGGCAGGGAACTGGGGCCTTATGCACGCTGGCATGCATGGTAAGCTGTATGCTTGCTTACATACTTACAGGCACATTGTTAGCATCAAGCATATGATAATTTCATGCTGACTGAACCCAAATCTGGGGTATTGAAGATTCTCCCCAAATATGATTTAAGTTTCTAGAGGATTCTGGGGCAAGGGAGCCAGACATGTCATCCCTTTCATAGAGACTATTTTTCATGTAATTTACTCAACACGCCAAAAAAGGCAGATTACCTTTCACTTGAAGACTTAGAGGGTCATTTATTATACCTTGTATAGGTCGATCTGTGGTTATTTTTGTCTAATTTTTGGCACATTTAGGTTTTGCAGAGTATTTTGCGACTTTTCAGATCCAATGTCTACTTTAGTACTGTTTCTTTCAATTCTAAAATTGGATCTCCAATTAGACCACTGTTAGGTCTGAGTTATGCTTTGCGACAATGAAAGAATAGCGTAAAGTTGGGGCATGTCACGCCAGCTAGCAGCCTGTTCTGAAATAGAACAATTGGTCTAAAAGATGCAGTGGGGCTGCTGATAGCAGTCCATAACATACAAGTGACTGCAGATCAGAGCTTGTACAGCTACCTGTAGCCTAGTGCCCCCTGTTCCCCATTATCCCGATGCTGCTGTGCCCCCTGTGTCCCGTTCCCCTGATGCTGCCGTACCCCCTGTGTCCTGTTGCCCCAATGATATCGTGCTCCCTGAGCCACCGTCATTAGAAGAGCGTTTCAACTGTAAAACCTAACACCCTGCAGCAGCTGGCAGGATCGTTGCTGGCAGTTAGATGCTGTGGTCAGAAACTGCTCATGGCATCCCTGGGGTTAATAGAGGGAGGGATCTCTCTCTCTCTCTCTCCCATCGGGCCATTGCGCTGCCACCCTGCCATTGGCAGCCACCCTGTGGTTACTATGGTAAATGGATGCCTTCCAAAGGCATCCAGGTTTACCGTGTAGTAATGTCGAAATTACAGAATTATACTCTGCTATATAAGACCATTGCAGAGCATAGTACAGCCATCAGCCCCACTAGATCTTAACCCCTTAGTGACGACCCATACTTGTTTTTAAGGCGGTCACTTAGGGGTCTTGGGCTGGAGAGCCGCTGCACCTCCTTTTTACGGCGGCACTTCAGCCCAAGCTAGTGCTACAAAAAAGCACAGGAGCTCCCTCCCCGCATCTACCGGAGGTAGCTGAGGGCTGGGGGCCAGTGATCAAAGACCGTAACAAGCAGTCTCTGATCACGTGATCGCCATTATACAGTGTATCACGGAGATCACTGAAAATGCCGGCAACCGGAAGTGAACTTTCTCCCTCCTCTCATGTAAGAGAGGAGGGAGAAAGTCTCTGGTGCAAGGATCGGGTCCCCCAGCTTCCCCATAAGGGAAAGCTGGGTCCCTATCCTCACCCCACCCCCACCCCCAGTACCTCACCAAAGATGGTGGCGGTGGCCCAGCGCATGCGCAGGCTATATGTCAGCTGCCGCCGCCCTTACAGCTGTACTCTCTCCTCAGGAGAGCAGAGAGTGTAAATGATTATGCCCCGATCGGGTCCCCCAGCACCCCGATTGGGGCAATGTGGCCCCAATAAGTTTAATAAAGGGCAGGCCTCCCAACTATAAAGAAAAAATGGCGCAGGCATGCGCAGTGGTTACTGTACTGAAGATCTGCCTTCAGCACAGTAACCATCAGGGACCATTACTATTGCTCCCTGATCATGTGGTCTCCATGATAAACCTATAATGGAGATCACATCCATTATATTTCCTAAACACAGCCAGGACATGGGCTGTGCTTCTCCCTCCCCTCAGTGCAGTTGTTCTGTGAGGAGAGAGATCAGACTTCTATCCTGGCTGTGCGATTTACTCTGAAAAGAAAAAAATCAGTTCATAAACTGTCCGTAACTGGCAGGTAATGGGCGTCCATCATTAGGTGTCTGTTAGGGACGGTCAGTTACTGGTCGTGTGTCCATCTGTTACTGGCGGTCAGAGGCCAACTGTCACTGTCCATCTGTTAGTCGGTCAGTGGGCATCTGTTAGGCCCCTTTCACACGGGCGAGTATTCCGCGCGGATGCGATGCGTGAGGTGAACACATTGCACCCGCACTGAATACCGACCCATTCATTTCTATGGGGCTGTTCAGATGAGCAGTGATTTTCACGCATCACTTATGCGTTGCGTGAAAATCTCAGCATGCTCTATATTCTGCGTTTTTCACGCAACGCAGGCCCCATAGAAGTGAATGGGGTTGCGTGAAAATCGCAAGCATCCTCAAGCAAGTGCGGATGCGGTGCGATTTTCACACATGGTTGCTAGGTGACAGTCTATTCACTGTATTATTTTCCCTTATAACATGGTTATAAGGGAAAATAATAGCATTCTGAATACAGAATGCTTAGTAGGTGATCAATTGAGGGTTAAAAAAATAAAATAAATGAACTCACCTTCTCCTCTTGATCGCGTAGTTCCCGGTCTCTTCATTACTTCTTTAATGATGAACTACCGGCTAGGACCTGTGGTGACGTCAGATCACATGCTCCAATCACATGGTCCATCACCACGGTGATGGACCATGTGATTGGAGCATGTGATCTGACGTCACCAAAGGTCCTTTAGCCCACAGCTCATCATTAAAGAAGTAAAGAAGAGACCGGGAACTACGTGAACAAGAGGAGAAGGTGAGTTAATTTTTTTATTTTTTTTTTAACCCTCAATTGATCACCTACTAAGCATTCTGTGTTCAGAATGCTATTATTTTCCCTTATAAACATGTTATAAGGGAAAATAATAACATCTACACAGCACCTAACCCAAACCTGAACTTCTGTGAAAAAGTTCAGGTTTGGGTACCAAACATGCGTGATTTTTCTCACGCGAGTGCAAAACGCATTACAATGTTTTGCACTCGCGCGGAAAAATCGCGGGTGTTCCCGCAACGCACCCGCACATTTTCCCGCAACGCCCGTCTGAAAGAGGCCTAACGGCTTTATTAAGATTTTTTTTCTTACACCCCACAACAAGTCTAGAAATTCTGACATTATTTTGGGAATTAGTGATCCATTACTGTTCTTACAGACGGTTCTGGACACTGTCCTTTTATATATTCTGTAGGTGACTAGTTGATTGTGTGCATAGCGGTTTCTACCTTGCCGGTCAGGGGCCTGTTATGGTGCACCGCATCACTTAGCACGTTCGTCTCTCATATAGGGATTGATGGGGCTAAAGAGACGTTGTACGACCAGTCGCTGTCCTTGAATGCCAGCTTGTCATTGCAGCCCAATCTGTGTTCTTGTATCTTGTGAACAAACTGGAATTTGCTACATAGTTGGAGACATTTTGCTCTGTTTTCTTCGACATGTTGCCTTTCACTACAGTTCAGTTTTTTTTTCTGCAAAAAGTAATTATATGTCAGACCAGAATGCTGCTCACAACAGCATCAGAATGACAGAAATGGAGGACAACTGCTTTGTTGGCGGGACATAGTCATATGTACAGGCAAATGCCTTTTTAGAAATCTGCCTCCCTTGTAAGTGCACAGCTTCACTTCTCATCTGCATTTGCCACAAAGATAAGAATGTGGCGGATTTCTAAGACAGTAACAGGGATACCCATCTAAAAATATTTTTTCTCCAATTTCCTGTGAAAATTTTATTAACAATTTTAATAAAACCACATACTGTATACTCATTATTTCATCCTATAATAATAATTTTGCACTCGGCATGCTTTAAGAGATCTAGTTTTTAAAATTAGGTCATTTAGAGTTTTTTTTTATCATTTTGAAGCTCAACGCCATTACATGTGTGCGATGGGTCCTCAACCATTTTCAGTTTATTATCTGAAAGGCCCCAGGTGTTCCTTTATGTTTGGGCCCTGCCGTGTGTGAATATACATAAGATTAGGGCCATAATGGGGATATTTTCATGTGCTTTGTAGAAAGAAAACTGTCTTTAAATTGACACTTTTGTGTGAAAAATGATTATTATTTTCTTTCCGCCTGTTAGCATTAATCTCTACAAAATACTAGGGGGTCTAAAAGCTCACTACACCCCTAGATGAATACCTTAGGGGGTCTAGTTTTCAAAATGGGGTAATTTATGTTTTTTTTATTGTTTTGGCAGCTCACTGCCATTACAAGTGTGCAATGGGGCCTAAAACATTTTCAAGTAAATTTTGTGTTCTGAAAGCCACTTGTCCTTTATGTTTGTGCCCTGCCGTTTGTCAAGACATAAGATTAGGGCCACAATGGGGATATTTCTGAAGACAGGAGAAATGGGGTGATACATTTTGGGTGTACTTCTTCAATTTTATGTGCTCTGTAGAAAAAAAAACTGTCTTCAAATTGACACTTTCATGTAAAAAAAAAAAATTTTTCACCTTATTAGCATTAATTTCTTTAAATGGCTCATTTATAAGAGATTTTAAAATAAAATACATTTTAAAAAATACCCATAATTGTTATTGCTGAGTCTGTAATGACCTGATCTATAAAATGATCATGGTACTAAACCCTTGTGGTGAATGCTGCAAAAAATAAATGTTTTCACCTCATCTCCCCAAAAGTGTTTAAAAAGTCGTATGCATCCCAAAATGATACCAATAAAAACTACAGCTCATCCAGCAAAAAATAAGCTCTAACACAGCTATGTTGACAGAAAAATAAAGAAGTTATGGGTCTTAAATATGTTGATGCAAAAAAAAAAAAAAGATTTTGAATAAAAAGAGATTTTATTATATCAAAGTAAAAAAAAATTGAAAAAAACAATACAAATTTGGTATTTCCATAAGCGTATCAAGCCACGGAATAAAATTATCCTATCAAATGTACAAAATGCAGAACCGCATAAAAAATCTTCACCTTTCTAAAAAAAAGGAAAAATTATCAAAAGGTCATACCCCAATATGATACCAATCAAAAGTACAAAACGCCCTGCAAAAAAAGAGCCCTCACTGAGCTCCGTATACATAAACACAAAAAAGGGGTCAGATTATGGCGACTAAAAGAAAAAGAGATTTTTTCCAAGGTTTGTTTTTTCAGTATAAAATGTAAAAACACAAGAAAAAAATACACATCGAAGGATTTGTTCTGACCTGGAGAATAAAAGTAACTTGTCATTTTTATTGCATATCGAACGCCGTAAATAAAAAAAAACACGTAAAACTGTGGCGGAATTGCTTTTTTTTCCAATTCCACCACATTTAAAAAAAATTGCCTGCTTCCTCTACATCATATGCAATATTAAATGGTGGCATTGGAAAGCACAACTTGTCCCACAAAAACAAGCTCTCATACGGCTATGTGAATGGAAAAATAAAAAAGTTATAGCTCTGGGAAGGCAAGGAGTGCAAAACAAAAATGCAAAATTGAAAAAACCTCTGGGGTAGAAAGGGTTAATGCGTAGAAATTCGAAAATTGCAATTTGTTTTCCAACTTTTCTTTACATTTTGGATTTTTTATAATATGAAGGGAAAACATATTGACCCAAATTTACCCGTAACATCAAGTATGAGATGTCACAAGAAAAAAAATGTCACAATGGCTTGAGTGATGGGTAACCTCCAGCACTCCAGTCGTGGTGAAACTACAACTCCCAGCATGCTCCATTAATTCCTATAGTGTTCTGAGAACAGCCAAGGAAATGTACACCTTGGGAGTCGTATTTGCACCACAGCTGGGGTGCCAGAGGTTAGCCATCACAGGCTTGGATAAGTAAAAGCGTTATTAGCACATAAAGTGTCACATGTCAGATTTGCTAAATTAGGCTTAGTCACGAAGGTGAAAAATGACTTGGTCCCGAAAGGGTTAGTGACCTACGTGATTCAGAAAGCGGGGACTACAATTAGGTTTATAAATAGCATTTGTATGTACACCATTGAGCAACACATATGTGCCTGGTTGTAAATGAGGCATGTAGGTAGACTTAGAAACCGGGTCTACATCAGTTGCCAGCACATATACGTCTGAATTATGAAAGCTCCAAGCCTGGTGGCAAATCAGCCATATATTTAGACTCAGAACACAGGTCTAAAACACTTCTAGAAAGTCACTGCCATAATAAATGACCCCCTTAGACTCGGTGATGGCCATGCACCGGCCAGGAGAGCATTCTGTAGTACACAAGCACATGTTTCTGCCAGAAGGCCTGCAGTGATGTCTTAGCTTCTGGGTGGCATTATTAAAGGAATTGTTGCCTGTTATTGAACACAGTTGTCATTGAGATTGCTTTCTGTTGCTGATAAATGTTGTATAACTATTCCTCTCCAAAAAAAATAAAAAATACAAGGTAGGAATACAATCACATTGATCAGCATCTCTGTGTCCACGACATTCCTCAGCAAGGATGCCGTCATCGCACCCTACATCACACATGTCACATGATGAGGTTGCTTTAGATGACAGATGTGATCATGAAAATCATGGTTACTGACAACCTTATGACACACCAATTATAAAGTATTGCACCATTACCATGTGTCACTCACATCAGTAGTGAGAGTCATTATATTCAATCATAGCACCACTTATGTGTCACTAAATAAGGTACCTCTAAATCTTGGGTCATGTGTGGAACGTCATTTCCAGTACAGGCCTATAATACCATTTAGTTTGGAATTTATTAGTATATTTTTCCAATTTCCTTCAATTCCAACAATCACAACTTGAATGAAGAACTATTGCAGACCCTCTGTTAAAGAGGACCTATCACCACAAAATGCAGTGCAACCTGAAAGCACCATATTATAGAGCAGGAGAAGCTGAGCAAACGGATATATAGTTTTGTGGGAAACGATTGAGTAAAACCTATAATTTATACATTTAGATCTCTGCTTTTTCCACTTCTGTGTACTTTTGGTACTTTTGGAGGGAGATGTCATCAGTGACTGATAGATAGCATTGTGTAAATACAGTAAGTGTGCATAAGAGTCAGTTACTGATAACCCCTTCCTCATGTACTGAGGAAAAAACAAGGATATAAATGTATAAAATATACGTTTTATGGAATCTTTTCCCACAAAACTATATATCAATCTGCTCAGCTCCTCCTGCCCTATAACATGGTGCACGCAGATTGCATTGCATTTTGTGGTAACAGATCCTCTTTAAGTTTCAGAAACCAATGTTCTGAAGAATATACTAGTACTTAAGCTCACATCTGTGGCACCTTTTTTTAATTTTTCTGTTTTGGTGTAGGAGCAGAAAAGATAAAAAAAGAAGAACTGGATCCAGCCGGTAAGGCCTGGTTCACATCACTATTTCGTTTGCCGTTCTTCTGATCAGTCAGAACAGAAAACAACAGCAAAATAAAGTGCATCCTGTATTTTAAGCATCTGTTATGCTCAGTTATGCAAATTTTGCATCCGTTTTAGCCATTTCCGTCTGCGATCTGTTCTTGACTATATTGGGGTGTGTCAACTTCCCAATAAGGTGTCCATCATTCTGTTCAGTTAGAAAAATCCGACTGCATGCAGCAGTATTTTGCCTGTATTTTGCTAGAATCTTCAATAAAGGCTTCAAGCAAAACATCTACTGTACGTGTGAATGTGCAGGGGCATTGGTATCGGCGAAGCAGGGGAAGCCACTGCTTAAGGACCCGAGCTCAGAAGGGGCTCGGGAGCAGTAGCATGACCGTCTATTTCAACAAGATGCAGAGGCTGGCTGCTGCTGGACCCCGATGAAGCAAACTCAGAGCTTACAAGCTCCCGTGCTACAGAGCCTCTCAGACACTCTCCTTTTCTCCATTCTGCAGAGCAGTACATGTTTCCTGAGGATGTGTTGTAGAGTGAGACTGCAAGGGCAGGAGCAGCAGCCTGAAGAGATGCAGACAACCTGTTAGTCTGCACTATCTCTTCTCTGTGGGACAGAGGAGCTGCTGCTGTCTAGATTCTGTGCCAGCGGCTTCAATGCTTATTTAATAGTTTTTACTGCCTCATTAAGCAGATTGTTTGCGTTCATAGACTCACTGACACCTACTCTGCCCCTTGCCCCACATATCTGTAGTACTCCAGAGAAGGCACTACCATTCTTACGATGATAAAAGAAAGGATTGCGCTACAAGAGAAGATTCTTTTGAATGTTCCTATTTTCCTCTCTCTCTTACATTCGGAAAAATCTTCAGTTAGATGAACCACATTCAATCATTAGTTTTCAACAGTTGCATGGAAACCTGAAATGCAGTGAAAAAAACGCACTATGGTGTAGTATGTTCTTAACACCTGTCGCATCGGATGTATGCGATATACTCACAAGGATCACTTGTAATGCGCATGGAAAGAGACCGGTGTGTCTTCAATCAAGGAGCTCTAGTTGTAAAGCAGGCAAGGACCAGGTGTCACGAGGGTGTCAAGAGCCTCGCCTGACTCCGTTATACCCGGGGTCAGGAAGTCGCAGCGGGTGGCTGCGCGCTCTATGTATAAAAATCTGGCTGATTCTTAATGGTAGCTTTCTGGGTTTACCTTGCAACCCTTTTTGGCTCACTCAGGGATCCATAGCTCCTTCTCCTCAGCTGTTTCTTGTCCAGCACTCCCAACCTCCTTATATTCCCCTCTCACACTTCTCTGGTTGCCAGATATAGAGCTTCCTGCCTGGACTTCTATACTGACCCACTGGAGCTGTGTAGCCGTGTTCCCTGGTTGTTGTTCCAGAACGTTACCCTCCGGATCCCTGTTGGACTTGTGTTGTCTGCTGTTGTCGTCCACCTGGGATTATATGTTTTGTCTGTGTTGTCTGTCCTCTCCTTGGTGTTTTCCTTTTAGTGTCAGTGGTGCGGACTAGTGTTCCCACCGCCCCGTTCACTACGTAGGGCTCATCTTAGGGAAAGCCAGGGTTTAGGCACGTGATCGGCGTACAGGTGAGGAACCCGTCTAGGGACGTCAGGGCAGTCAGGTGCCAGCCTCAAGGTGAGTCAGGGGTCACCACCTTTCCGTCTCCCTTGGACAGGGCCTTCCCATTTCCCTCCCTTTGCGTACGCCGGTCATGACACCAGGTGCCGTCAATTCAGGAGATCTTTGTCTGAACTACGATCCTACCAGGAGAGCGTCACTTCGAGGTATAATCCGTCTCACACTTCCATGTTAAGATTATACCTCGAAGTGACGCTCTCCTGGTAGGATCGTAGTTCAGACAAAGATCTCCTGAATTGACGGCTCCTGGTCCTTGCCTGCTTTACAACTAGAGCTCCTTGATTGAAGACACACCGGTCTCTTTCCATGCGCATTACGAGTGATCTTTGTGAGTATATCGCATATATCCGATGCGACAGGTGTTAAGAACATACTACACCATAGTGCGTTTTTTTCACTGCATTTCAGGTTTCCATGCAACTGTTTAAAACTAATAATTGAATGTGGTTCATCTAACTGAAGATATTTCCGAATGTAAGAGAGAGAAGAAAATAGGAAAATTCAAAAGAATCTTCTCTTGTAGCGCAATCCTTTCTTTTATCATTTTATTCAACTGACTTTTTCCCCACATTGTCTTAGGATTTGCAGCGCTTGAGGGGACTTATTTCCTATACAGAGATTTTTGTGCTTCTATTCTAACTACCATTCCTACACCTAGCTAAGGTCTCTAATGGCTAGCAAAGAATGTCATCTGCGTATTTATTTCCAGGTCCTCTGATACTGTGCCTTAATAATATTGTTATGCAACTGTTACTACATATAATGTGCCTGGTTGTTTAGCAGCTGGCAGTGTATCTGGAAGACAGTGCCTTTAGATTGAATGGAACTCACAATTCTATTCTCCCCCTTTTGGGCAGAATTGGGCTAGTCCTGCTTTCTACCAAAGGAGGGGATGGAGGAAGATATAGTTGAGTCGAGAGTGGAGAAGTTGAGAGGGGAGTTGAGAGTCGGAGTAGGAGTGTGAAGCAGCATGGTGTGGTGAAGGAGCATTTTCCCCTCACTGCTGAAGGATCTTTGGGAAAGTACACTCTTAATGAGCTTTGGAAAATGGTGCCAAAGATACCCTAATCAGCAAAACGGGTCATAGAATACCTAACTCTCATAAGAAACAGTAACTGAAGGACTTAGTACCTCTAAGGGGGAGAACGGTGCCAAAGATACCCTAATCAGCAAAATGGGTCACAGAATGCCTCATTCTCATAAGAAACAGTAACTGAAGCTGATAGGAACCAGGCTGAAGCCAGAGATTAGCAAAGCAGAGAGAGAAAGCAAAGTATTCCAGTTCAACTGACAGTTTATCCTTAGCCTGCTAGAGCCAAGAGAAAGATCAAGTATTGCTAAGTTTATTGCAAGTTTATTCAAGTATAACTGTTAAACTTCACCAAGTCTGGACTCTACTTATTTCCACCAACTACAACTCTTTTTTTGCTATGGAGTCTAACCCTGGGGAGCAACAGTATCAGGTAGGAGCACCGTGACACAAACTATTAGGGCCACAACATACCACTTAGTATTCCTAAAAACTGGGACCTGATCGGCCCTGGGGGCGGCACGTTGCATATCCTGTCCTTCTCATATATATATATATATATATATATATATATATATATATACACCCTGATGTCTCCTTTCATCCCTCTTTTATCCAGAGCTCTTATCAACTTTTCCTCTCCCCCTGTTCCACCCCTCCTATCTCCTATTGCTGTTGGCCTGCTGCCCGGCACAGACCTCCTGCCACCTACTTCTTGTATTAATCCCTCTCAGAGCCCCTTCCAACTACTTGCTTTGTCCACCATTCTTGTCCATAAAGGGTCCTGGTCACCTATCTCACTCCTCTGCCTTTCATTATGGTAGTGTCTAAATCGCACAAGGACTATAAGATCACACTGTGCCTCCTAACCTTATTCCCTGCATTGTGTATGGCGGTGTCACTGTATGACGGTGCTATCCAGTAGTGATGAGCGGCAGGGGTCATATTCGAATTCGCGATATTTCGCGAATATTTTGTAGAATATTCATTGAATATTCGCAAATTTGAAAATTCGTGATTTTTTTTTTACTCAAAAAATCGGAAAGGTAATAATTGTGTAATATGCGAATTTTCGGAATTCGAATTCTCTGATTTTTTATTGAGAATTTTTCAACTTACAACTATTAGACAAAGAAGATTTTAGCACTATATTAGCTAAATTGCTCTATATTCGATTTTTTTCGAATATTCTCTATATTGCCATAACTTAGTTTTTTCGAATATTCGTAATATTCTAAAACAAGAATATATAGCAATATAGCGAATATTCAAAAAAAACTAATATAGAGCAAAATTCGCAAACACTACTACTCCTAAAGTCAAGTATATTGCAGCCTTCTTAATGGCCCACAAGCTAGAAGCATGGAGGGATCATGTGTACTGATAAAAAATAAAAAAAAATTAAAGAAAAGATTGAAAAAAAAATTGAAAAATAAATTAGAATATTCGAAATTACGAATATATATAACTATATTCGAAATATTCACGAATTTTCGAAGTACCTATATTCGCGATAAAAATTAGAAATTCGAATATTCGTGATCAACACTACAAGTATCCAGGCACTGTATGGTGATGTTATCCAGTAACTACTGTATGCTGGTGCTATCCAATCACTGTATGCTGGTGCAATTCAGTCCCGATATGTTTGTGTTATCCAGTCACTGTATGGTGGTGTTATCCAATTACTGTATGTAGGTGTTATCCAGTCATGGTATGGGGCTATAATGTTACAGTGTTTGATATCCATTCATGGTACAAGCTATTATCCAGTATGGCAGTATTATTTACTCTCTGTATGTTTTCAAAATATAAATGTATTATTATTATTATTATTATTATTTTCGAGGCTAGGACTAAGGCTACTTTCACTCTTGAGTTCACAGCGGATCCGTCTAGGGTCTGCCCAGACGGATCCGCTCATATAATGCAGACTTTGGATTCGTTCAGAACGGATCCGTCTGCATTATATTGTAGAAAAAATTCTAAGTCAATGGGGGACGGATCCGTTTGAAAATTGAGCCATATAGTGTCAAATTCAAACGGATCCGTCCCCATTGACTTACATTGTAAGTCTGGACAGATCCGTTTGCCTCCGCACGGCCAGGCAGACACCCGAACGCTGAACGCAGCGTTCAGGTGTCCGCTTGCTGAGCGGAGCGGAGGCTGAACGCTGCCAGACTGATGCATTCTGAGCGGATCCGCATCCACTCAGAATGCATTGGGGCAGTACGGATGCGTTCGGGGCCGCTTGTGAGACTCTTCAAACGGAGCTCACAAGCGGAGCCCCGACGCTAGTGTGAAAGTAGCCTAATACTGTATCTTTATAGTACTGTGCATTTTATTTCCCAATAGAGTAAAGTAGCCTTTTAGACCAGGCTGCGTTCTCTCAGCCTTCTGTACTATAGCATACAGTACATGGCAGCCTCCCCTCTCTGCCACCCTGCTCTGCTGTGAATTTTGGCACACTAAGGCTGGGTTCACATCACATTTTTGGCATCCGTTTAACCCCTTAACGACCTGCACTGTACATGTACGGCGCAACCGAACGTGACAATGCCTAGCGACGTAAATATACGGCACGCTTATCAGGCGGGTGCAGGAGCAGTCATTGATAGCCCCCTGCTGTATGCCAGGGCATTAACCCCTGCACGTCCGCGGTCAGCACTGACCGCGGCACGTGTGGGCTTCAGACATATGCGGCATCGTGCAGCATCGTGGCTGCCTTCCGTGATAGCCTGTGAGATCCAGCCCCCTGGATCTCACAGGCAAGCTGGCTGAAGTGTATTACAGTGTGTAATACACTTACAGCCAATGCATGACAATACAGAAGTATTGTCATGCATTGTAAAGGGTATAAGACCCCAAAAAGTTGAAGTCCCAGAATGGGACAAAAAAGTAAAGTGAAAAGAAAAAGTAAAAAAATAAAGTTTTACAAAAAGATTTAAAAGTTTCAAGTAAAAAAAAGCGTCCTTTCTTCAAAATAAAGTAAACATTTTTTTTTTTTAAATGGGGAAAAAAGAAAAGTAGACATATTGGGTATCGCTGCGTCCGTATTGACCGGCTCTATAAAAAATAAATAAAATAAAAAACGGTGCAAATAAAAAATTTTTTTTGTCAATTTCATCACTAAAAGTGCAACCCCAAGCGATCAAAAAGGCGTATGCCCCGTAAAATAGTATCAATCTAACCGTCGCCTCATCCCGCAAAAAATTTGCCCCTACCTAAGACAATATCCCAAAAAATAAAAAACTATTGCTCTCAGACTATGGAGACACTAAAACATTATTTTTATTTGTTTAAAAAATTATATTATTGTGTTAAATGTAAAAAAAAATTTAAAGTATACATATTAGGTATCACCGCATCCATAACAACCTGCTCTATTAAAATACCACATGACCTAACCCCTCAGATGAACACCGTAAAAAAGATAAAATAAAAATGCTGTCAAAAAAAGCAATTTTTTTGTCACCTTACATCACAAAAAGTGTAATACCAAGCAATCAAAAAGTCACACGCACCCTAAAATAGTACCAATCAAACCATTACCTCATACCGAAAAAAAGTCCCTACATAAGACAGTCGCCCAAAAAGTAAAAAAAAAAATGGATTTCAGAATATGGAGACACTGAAAAAGTCATATTTAGTATTGTCGCGTCCATAACAACCTGCTCTATAAAAATACCACATGATCTAACCTGTCAGATGAACATTGTAAATAACAAAAAATTAAAACGGTGCCAAAACAGCTATTCATTTTACTGTGCCTCACAAAAAGTGTAATATAGAGCAACCAAAAATCATATGTACCCTAAAAAGTACCAACAAAACTGCCACCTTATCCCGTAGTTTCCAAAATGGGATCTTTTTTTCCAGTTTCTACACTAGGGGTGTTTGTTTGGCTGGCAACCCTTGCTTTGTTAGTGGAACTTTTTTTATTAAAATGGAAAATCTGTCAAAAAAGTGAAATTCTGAAATTTCATCTCCATTTTCCATTAATTCTTGTGGAACACCTAAAGGGTAAACAAAGTTTGTAAAATCAGTTTTGAATACCTTGAGGGGTGTCGTTTCTAAAATGGGGTCATTTTGGGGTGGTTTCTATAATGTAAGCCTCACAAAGTGACTTCAGACTTGAACGGTCCTTAAAAAGTGGATTTTGGAAATTTTCAGAAAAATTTTAAGATTTGCTTCTAAACTTTTAAGCCTTCTAACGTCCCCAAAAAAATAAAATGGCATTCACAAAATGATCTAAATTTGAAGTAGACATATGGGGAATATAAAGTTAATAACTATTTTTGAAATTTGCAAATTTGCCAAAATTTGTAGTAAATACAGTATGGTATTTTTTTATAAATAAAAATGAAATATTTTGACCCAATTTTACCACTGTCAAGAAGTACAATATGTGACGAGAAAGCAATCTCACAATAGCTTGGATAAAAGCGTTTTAAAGTTATTACCGCATAAAGTGACAGATGTCAGATTTGCTAAAAATGGCCTGGGCAGAAAGGTGGAAAATTGCTTGGTCCTGAAAGGGTTAATGTATCCAAAAATGTATATGTTAATGATTGCCTCAGACTGATACCATACAGATGCATCCATCACTATAGGGTTCCAAAAAAAAATATGTAAAAAAAATTGTAAAAAAATATGTTCTTTTTTCCTAGACTCTGCAGGATACAGCTGCATGGTGTGCTCTTTTTGTATCCTTTTTTTCCCAATGTATATGTCAAATGGATGGCAAAAATGTGATGTCAACCCACTGTTAAATATGCACACGTGCAATGTCAGGCTGGTCATGCCTGTAGAAAAATTTGCTGTGGGGCCCAGTCAGTTTAAGCTATACCCCTGTGAATGCGGTATTAGTTTATTTAGATTTATTATTTACTTTTTGCAAAAAGCAGTAGTCACTGAAAACATTTATATTGACAAGGTTAATGCAGCAATGTCATATAAGCATTGCACTTATACTACATAGCATTTTATTAGTGTTAAATACTACCAGAACCATAAAATCTTATCTTCAGTCTGTTTAATTAGCCAGTCGATGCCCCTGTAAATAACCATAAAATGTAGATTCAACTTTCGTGAACCGATAATGCCATGAAAAAAGTATGCGCCCCCTCTCTGATGACCCCAATTAGCGTATATTTGTCACGCTGAATTTTTTTAATCTTTCAACAGAATGTCATGCAGTGTCCTGAAATACACTGCAAAGCACCAAAAGTGTCAATATCACTTTATTTCATGTATTATATGGATGTACTGATATCCCATAAAGTTATATAGGGAGTGGGAGGCCCCATGTGGCTAAACAGGGTAGGCTCCACCCTTCCTCTCTAGGAGGAAGTTTCTGGAGTCTATGCCTGCCTGCTGAGGAGTAGAGATGGCCTTGCGGTTCGCCCGGCGGTTGTTTTGCGTGTTCGCGATTCGCCAAACATATGGAAATATTCACGCCCGCCATATTCTTTTACATTCTGAAGAACTTTGACCCATGACACATACATCAGGTGGTACAGGACAGCCAATTGAGACGTTTCAGCACATGCACATACCCCCTACCTTATAAATAAACCTGATCTGACCGCCATTTTATATTCAGCGTTTTCCCAGTGTAGGGAGAGGTTGCTGTGTGGAGCAGGGACAGGCTGTTAGGGACACCAAACGCTAGCTAATAGGTCCACAAAAGTCTTTTTAAGGACTAGTATAGGTGTGCTATCTATATGTGTGATACACAGAGGGATGCGATATACTTATAATATACTTTTATAATGAGTCAAAAACACATAGATCTATATAGTGATCACCTGGAAGTCTGGGGCCTAGGGGCTAGGGGCTTACTAGGGCCATTTTTATATAGGGTGAGGCAGGGCCGTTTGAAGGAATTTGGGGGCCCCAAGCAAAATAGACATGGAGGCCCCCCCCCTCCACGCCCTCCCCACCTTACGCATGCAAAGCCTACAGGAACCACAGTATAGCCATGCAGTTTAAGTTCACCCACACTTTATATAAATAAAAAAGGAGGTTTACAGTGCAAATACTGCTGTTGCATTTAATGTGCATGAAATTTGAACATTTTCAACAAATGTCCTACTTACTCTCCCCCTCCCTGTTTTTTTTTTTTTTACTCCCTACCTTAGATAAGTTCCTAAGTTAATTCAGTCCTCCGGCTCCTTCCCTGGACCCTGTAGCGTGGCCGAGCTCCTCGCTCTCTACCTCCAGTCCTGGCTGTCACTCAGTGCGGCCGGGAACCGCGTGGTACAGGTCAGGAGATTCAGTTTCCTGTTCCCGGCCGCGGCCGGACTAAAAGGAAGTGAGCACTCAGTGTACACTTCCTGTCAGTCCGGCCGGGAACAGGAAACTGAATCCCCTGTTCCTGTACCGCGCGGTACCCGGCCGGACTGAGTGACAGCCAGGAGATAGAGGAGGAGAGCTCGGCCACGCTACAGAGCAGCAGTCAGCAGAGGAGGAACTCGGGAGGTAACCAGGAGTGCTGCAGCCGCCTGAGGCTCTCTATAGAGCGCTCAGGCGGCTGCAGCCTTAAAGGAAGCAAAACAAGCACCGGCTCTGCTTGGGGCCCCGGGCCAGCTCGGGGCCCCAAGCAATTGCTTGTTTTGCCTGTCTGTTAGCGACGGGCCTGGGGTGAGGTTCCGGACGGGGTCGCTCTTATCAGGGCGGGTGGTCTGTGTTTAGGCTATCAGGGCCAGAAGATCACCCCCCTGTAGGGCAATATCAGGGACAGTTCTTTGCCCACCCTGTCCTTCAACACCACATCATCATCTAGCCCAGGGAAGGATGTTTTTTGCTTTCCCTCCGGGATTCATGGATGTCCACTGGAACCCCCCGGATTGTGGTAGGACATATGGTTTCTGATTTGGTGCCGCCGAGCACCTGATTTAGTGCCGCCGAGCACTTGTTATTGCCTACCACATCTATGCTTTTTGCTTAACTTTAATAATTTAATTTATTTTCATTTTGAGGGATATCTTTTCCATTCACACGTCCGCAAAATGGGTCTGCATCCGTTCCGCAATTTTGCACAACGGGTGCAGACCCATTTAATTTTCAATGGGGCCGGAATGTGCTGTCCGCATCCGCATTTGCGGATCCGCACTTCTGCATCCGTGGTTCCGTTTCCGCCAAAAAAAAGAACATGTCCTATTCTTGTCCGCAATTGCAGACAAGATTAGGCATTTTCTATTATAGTGTCGGCGATGTGCTGTCCGCAAATTGCGGAATGCACATTGCCGGTGTCCGTGTTTTGCGGATTCGCAAAACACTTACGGACGTGTGAATGGACCCTCATAGTAACATTATTAAAGGTTACGCTTTATCTTTATGTATTTTCTAATGGATTGCCTTCCTTGTACAATGTTATAATGTACATTCAATGTTAGAAAGTATATTATAGTGCATTAGTATTGTGCGGCAGTTGTGTGCGGTTCTGCTGCGATACTGCAGGTATATAGAGGGACAAGCGTTATTGGAACAAATAATTTCTACTGGTGTGATATACCAGTCCCCCCCCCCCAAAAAAAACTGATTGAAGCGGGGTGTTATATACCAATAAACTTTCTTTATAGTGCATTTGGGTACTGTTTAGTGCATTTGCGCGTACGAGAAAATTATATTGCCGATATTTCGCATTGAACAAAATAATGAATGGAGATCGCAAATTCGAATAATATATCTGGTATGTCACTGTCCATGTTGTGGGACTATTTGTGCACTTCTAGCAATTATTTCTTGGCTGCAAATATGAGCTGAAGGTTTTTCAAGTTCGCCTGCCATTAAAATGAATGGGACCCGCCGCAACCTTGCGGTTCACGAACATTTGATCGCTTTCGCGAACTGTCCCGGCAGATGTTCGTCCATCACTACTGAGGAGTAAACAGTGCACCTCAGAGCAGCAAGGAGCAGATCATGTAGATAGATTCTATAACCCTACAGACTACAAGCAGTTTATGTGCCAGCCTTTAGAAAGGGAAAGATCTATAGAAGGTTTAGCTGATGCAGAGGGATTGTGGACTACTTTGGCAAATGAGGTAACCGCCACTAATCTGGCTATAGTCTCCTCTGCATGTGGTGGGAACACTATAAACTAAAAGCTGCCCACCATAACCAGGACAGGAAGATGCCCCTATTCAGAGACTGTATTCCTTTGATGATACTGTGGATATCATTAGTGATGGCCTTGAGGTTCGCTGGGCGGTTGGTTTGCGGCAAATTTTAAGCTTTTGCGATACGCCGAACATGCGAACATTTGGCGGTTTACGCGTGCCATATTATTTTGCATTGCGACAAACTTTGATCCAAGACACATCCTTCAGGTGGGACAGGACAGACAATTGAGACATTTCAGCACATGGACACACCCCCACCCTATAACATAACCCGATCTGGCTGCCATTTTACATTCTGTATTTTGTCAGTGTAGGGAAAGGTTGCTTTGTGGAGCAGGGACAGGCTGTTAGGGACACCAAAAGCTAGCTAATAGGGCCACAAAAGTCCTTTTAAGGACTGGTATAGGTGTGCTATCGATACGTGTGATATACAAAGGGGTGATATACTTATAATATACTTTCTAACATAGAAAGTATATTATAGTGCATTTGTACTGTGCAGCAGTTGCGTGCGGTTCTGCTTCGATACTGCAGCTATATGGAGGGACAAAAGCTATTGGAACAACTAATTGCAACGGGTGTGATATACCAGTTGTCCCCCCCAAAAAATGATTGAGTGATATACCTATAATATACTTGCTATATAGTGCATTTGAACTGTGCAGCAATTGTGTGCGGTTCTGCTGCGATACCGCTGCTATATAGAGGTTCAAACGGTATCGGAACAAATAATTGCAATGGGTGTGAAATACCTGTAGACCCCCCAAAAAACTGATTGAGGCAGGAGTGTGATATACCTATAATATACTTTCTATAAAGTGCATGTGCAGCATTTGTGTGCGGTTTTGCTGAGATACCGCAGCTATACAGAGGGACAAACGCTACTGGAACAACTAATTTCAACTGGTGTGATATACCAGTTGCACCCTCAAAAAACTGATTAAGGCAGGGGTGTGATATACCTATAATATAATTTCTATGTAATGCATTTGTATTGTGTAGCACTTGTGTGCAGTTCTGCTGCGATACCGCAGCTATATAGAGTGACAAACGCTATTGGAACAACTAATTGCAACGGGTGTGATATACCAGTTTCTCCCCCAAAAAAAAATGATTGAGGGGTGTGTTATACCTGCTTCCACAAAAGACTGATTAAAGGGTTAGATATACCAGCTTCCACCAAATATTGATTGAGGCCTCCAATATACCTGCTTCCACAAATACTGCTCTTCTCTAGGGACTTTGGCACAGGGTCATTTTGAAAATGACAGGCAGAGGAAGAAGCAGACCGTTCAAGCACTGCATTCAGCCGGCACCAAGTTTCTTAAAGGGCCATACACCCGCAAGATAGCGGTTGCCCATAGCAGCGCCACGCAAAAAAGTGTTTACAGCCACAGTTAACTTACCTAACCATAATTCACCTGCTGTTACCATGTCTGTGCAGGAGGATAATGTGCAGTCTGACCTCCGCGGACCCCCTGCGGCAGCCGCAGCCGGTCCCAGCGCAATACCAACTGCTGCAGCACCCAGCTTAATGCCTTTAACCATGCCTTATTATTTTGGGGCCCCCTGGTTCCCACGACATTCTGGAGAAGTTCACACTTTAAGGGACTTTAAAGAGAAAATTCTTGCTGTGTTTAGATTATACCCTGTATCCCCAGAGCAACAGATGGAGATTCTCCTTGCGCAATTGGAAGGAGCTGCTCTCAGAGAAGTGAAATCCTGGCCAAGCTCAGAGAGGAGGACACTGGAGCAGATATTTGAACGTCTCTACACTACCTTTGAACCCAGAACCGTGTCAGAGGTCAAGATGAGGTTCTTCAGCAAGAAACAGCAATTGGGTGAGTCACTCAGAGACTTTGCATTATCTTTGCAGGAAGCCCTTAGAGCTGTTGTCCAAGTAGACCCCCGTGAGGCAGAGAATCAGGACATAACCCTGAAAGAGCAATTTATTGAAGGTGTAAATATAGACAATCTAAAAAGCCAGCTAAGAATGTTAGCCACCCAGCATTCAAGTGCTACTTTCTTAGACTTTAAAGAATTAGCTATCAGTATACTGGGAAAAAATCCACAGACAGAACCTGTTGGATCCGCTGTAGTGCCAGTAGCACAGCTGGTCACCCCTTTAAAACCTTTACCTGTCATAAGTCAGGCAACCCAAGCCCCAATTCCTGACGCAGTTGCTGCCCTCACTAAGCAAGTCCAATTCCTGACTAAAAGTCTGGAGAAAGTCCACCAAAAGTTGGAACAGTGGGAAAAACCATTATTGCTGGAGGATGAGAAACCTGTGTCCAGAAGACTCTTCTCTCCTGACTATAAAGAGACTTATTCCAGAAATTCGGGCGGACGCCCTCCTGACCGCACTAGCACCCCTAGATGGCCTATCTGCACATACTGTCACAAGCCAGGCCATACTGAAGCAACCTGCTGGCAGTTAAACGGGCGACCCCCGAGGCCAAGGACCACCCCTCGGGAGGTAAATCAATAGGTCCAGAAGATCCCTATTGGATGGCAAGCATTGATATGGAGCAGGAGCTGCCGTTGTTTTGAGAGGACTTCTCTTGTTTTTGTTTTGAGTCCCTCTCTGTGTTTTTATTAGCAAGGACTCCATCATGGACTCCACTTGAATCACCCCCAAAAAAACTGTTGCACTTTATTTGTGTGTTTTATGCTATTTAACCCCTTTTTACCCAATTTTTCAGGTTATCGAGGGACTATGTTGATGAAACGTTTAAAGTACACTACCCAGAAAGACCTTTCTGTGCTCATCCTTTTTATATAAAAATTTTGCACTTGAGCATCCACAGTCACAAGAAGATGACGGTGGGGAACGGCAATTAGTGTTTCATGAGGTGGATGATGAGACACATTTGCCAATAAGTCAACCGCAATTAGTGTCTCAAGAGGTTAATGATGAGGATGAGACACAGTTGTCAATAAGTGAGGTTGTAGTTAGGTCAACAATTCAGGAGGAGGACCAGAGTGAGGAAGTGGAAGAGGAGGTGGTGGACGATGAAATCACTGACCCAACCTGGAAAGGTGGCAAGCCGAGCGAGGACAGCAGTAGAGGGGGAAGGATCCGCAGCACTGCAACAGACTGGAAAAGGCAGTGCGGTGGCAACTGACAAAAGGAAGAAAGCAGGCCCACCTCTGTTCCCCGGAGCACCCCCTTGCGACAATCTCCCTTGCCAAGGGGTAGGTGTTCCGCAGTCTGGCGCTTTTTTGAGGAAAGTGCGGACGATAAATGAATTGTCATTTGCAACCTGTGCCGTACCAAAATGAGCAGGGGCATGAACACAAGCAACCTCACCACCACCAGCATGATCTGCCACATGGCATCAAAGTAACCTAACAGGTAGGCCGAACACCTGGGTCCACAATCAGTGTCCGCGGGTCACACCACTGCCTCCTCTTCCCCTGTGTTACGTGCTGGCCAATCCCCTGTCCAAGACGCAGGCCTGGATGCCTCCCGCCCTGCACCTGGACCTTTGCAAGCACCATCAGCTAGTACATTCACTTCTGTGTCCCAGCGCAGTGTACAGATGTCTATACCCCAGGCCTTTGAACAAAGCACAAATACCCAGCCACCCACCCACATGCCAAAGCACTAAATGCGCACCTTTCCAAATTGCTGGCCCTGGAAATTTTGCCATTTAGGCTTGTGGACACTGAGGCTTTCTGCAGCCTGATGGCGGTGGCCATCCCTCGTTACTCAGTCCCCAGCCGACACTATTTTTCCCGGTGTGCCCATCCCCACTTTACACCAGTATGTGTCCCGTAACATCACCCGTGCACTGACCCGTGCCCTGACCAACGCAGTTATTGGGAAGGTCCACATGTCTGGCCCACATGTTCAACTCAGTGGTTCAGCTGTTTCTCAAAACCTACTCCAATTTGTCTGAGCTATTGGTGAAGGTGCGCCATGTGTGTGCCCATTTCCGAAAGTCATCTACAGCTGCCGCCGGTCTGGCAACGCAGCAGCAGCACTTGCAATTGCCAGCTCACCGACTGTTGTGCGATGTGAGCACGCGCTGGAACTCCACGATCCACATGTTGGCTAGGCTTTGTGAGCAGCAGAGGGCAGTAGTGGAATACCAGCTGCAACATGGTCGTCGCCTTTCCAGTCAGCTTCCGCTGTTCACAAGCGACGAGTGGGCATGGATGTGAGGTTTTACACAACTTTGAGGAATCAACACAGATGGTGAGCGGCGATGCCGCTATTATCAGCGTAACCATCCCACTTCTGTGTCTACTGAAATGCTCGCCGCTCACAATGAATGAGGACGCTTTGCATGTGGAAGAGGTGGAAATAGGGAAAGACAGTACATAGGGTGATAGCCAGAGCACCCTCCGCTCTTCTTCTCAGAGCGAATTGGATGATGATGAGAAAGAGTAGCAGGAGACGGTTGCCTCCGCTACATAGGGTAGTACCCATAGCAGGTTTATTCCATCTGTTCAGCGTGGATTGGCCAAAGAGGAGGAAGAGGATGAGGAGATTGGGAGTCATCCTCCTGATGAGGACAGCGAAGTCTTGTCTGTTGGGACTGTGGCACACATGGCAGACTTTATGTTATGCTGCCTGCGCTGAATACTAAACGTGCAGCGCAGGTGCGGGATTTACGGGACGATAAGGAGAACTCGAAAGTCAAAATGTACATGGGCGTGCCAAAGGGTAAGTTGACCGAGCCTCTAGGTGCTGAAGCAACGCCCTGATAGCACCTAGAGGCTCATTAGCATATTTTAATATCTTTATTTTAAGAGAACGGTGGCAGGCAAGGAGTTATAAAGCATACTGTCATGTACTGCTGACATTAGCACATCGCTAATGTCAGTCAGTTACATAATGTTATTTCTCATGACAGAAACCCTTTTATAGGCTGCACTCGCTACTAATGTTTTAGAGGGTCAGATCAGCAGTAGAACCTCACCCATAATGTTTTAGATGGTCAGCTCAGCAGCAGGCCCTCGCCCCTAATGTTTTAGAGGGTCAGCTCAGCAGCAGACCCTCACCCATATTGTTTTAGAGGGTCAGCTCAGCAGCAGACCCTCACCACTAATGTTTTAGAGGGTCAGATTAGCATCAGACCTTCACCCCTAATTTTTTAGATGGCCAGCTGAGCAGCAGACCTTCACCCCCAATTTTTTAGATGGTCAGCTCAGCAGCAGACCCTCATCCCTAATGTTTTACATGGTCAGATCAGCAGCAGACCCTCACCCCTAATTTTTTAGATGGTCAGATCAGCAGCAAGCCCTCGCCCCTAATGTTTTAGAGGGTCAGCAGCAGGCCCTTGCTCCTAATGTTTTTGATGTTCACCAGCAGGCCAGCAATCATATTTTTCAAGGGTGTGTATGATGTCCTCCTTGTGTAATAAAGGGTGTATTGTAGTGCCGGTTCCTTGTAATTTTTGGCAGCCCTTTCACTTAGTGCATAGGCTTTATGAGTGTAGGAGTCCCACTACCTGAACAATTGTACTACAATGTGAATGAGGCCCTCCTTTATGTGACAGGTTGTATCGGAGTGCCTTTTCCTTGTAATTTTTGGCAGCACTTGCACTTTATATACAAGTAAATATACAGGAAAGAATGTTTCCTAACAATTTTTCCTCTAAAATCAATTTAATCTTTGGTTTGGTGCGTATTATTGTCAGTCTGTAAAAGTGGCGTACTTCACGGACAACATCGTTACCAGCAGCGACCTGGGAGTCCAAGATGCATCCAGACGCTGGATCCCAATGCTGTTCCTGAACCATTTCTATGGTGTTTCCACCAATTTCTGACCTTTTCCTATGAACCGAACACCCTCCCTTCTTCAGAGCATAGGGTGCCTGGTTTAATGCTCGGGTTCTCCCATTGACTTTCATTGTGCTCTGGTGCTCTGCCGAGCACCCGAGCATCCCAAAGTGTTCTACTCGAGCACCCGAGCACTTTGGTGCTCGATCAACACTAATGCTTATACATATACAGGTGAAACTCGAAAAATTTGAATAACGTGCAAAGTTCATTTATTTCAGTAATGCAACTTAAAAAGTGAAACTAACATATGAAATAGACTCATTACATGCAAAGCAAGATATTTCAAGCTTTTATTTGTTATATGTTAAAAAATATGGATTGGCACTCATATATGAAGATATAGGACGCAATTTATTCAAACATAAATTTTATAACAATAAAATACACTGAATTAAAATGTATGTAAGTAAAAAATTACAAATAAAATATGATGTCTTTTGGATGGAGGTGAAAATAGCACAAAAATCCTCAATCTTCACTGGGCTGTCCCCATGTAATTCTGTGGTTTATGAAGAGTAGGGGAGGACAATTGTGCAATTAATCTCAATCCAAACAAATAATATTCATCCAAAGTAGATCAATCAAATCTATAAAATGGCATCAATATACAATTCATAAGAACTGTGGTGTCTCACAGGGTGAAGTAATTGAGGGTATATATGTGTCTCCCAGGTTCTTAGCATATGCTGAAGAAAGTTATTTAGGAAAGGGTTAAAAAACCTAAGCCTGGGTCTTGATGAGCTGCACCTGGGGAGTTGCTAGATAACTGGGCTGACAACACACTTGCTCAGAACATCCTGGGAGTGAGAGAAGACACATCTCACTGAGGGACCCTGAAGGTCCAGAGCCTGCAAACTGCAAGTATCACAGGTTGCTGTTCAGACAGCGTGCTTATTTTGGGTGGACTGAGGATAGCTCATCCACGTCCTAGAGAGGGACATATTGTTTAGGCTACTCTCACACTAGCGTTCGGGTGTCCGCTCGTGCGCACCGTTTGAAGGGGCTCACGAGCGGCCCCGAACGCATCCGTTTGGCCCCAATGCATTCTCAGTGGAGGCGGATCCACTGAGAATGCATCCGCCTGCCAGCGTTCAGCCTCCGCTCCGCTCAGTGAGCGGACACCTGAACGCTGCTTGCAGCGTTCGGGTGTCCGCCTGGCCGTGCGGAGGCGAGCGGAGGCGAGCGGATCCGTCCAGACTTACAATGTAAGTCAATGGGGACGGATCCGCTTGAAGATGACACCATATGGCTCAATCTTCAAGCGGATCCGTTCCCCATTGACTTTCAATGTAAAGTCTGAACGGATCCGCTCAGACAACTTTCACACTTAGAAAATTTTCTAAGTTTTAATGCAGACGCATCCGTTCTGAACGGATGCGAACGTCTGCATTATCGGAGCGGATCCGTCTGATGAAACATCAGACGGATCCGCTCCGAACGCTAGTGTGAAAGTAGCCTTAGTTAGAGCCTGGACAAGGCTAGGTGTTTTGTTTATGTTTTGGTGTTTTAATGCAACCTGTGAAATAAAAGCTGGCAGGACGCCAGTTGAAATGCACTTCTGTCTCCTGAGGTCTCCTTCTGCGAAATAATCTGACTAATCCCCCTACCTTTTCACCTCTGGAAAGGTGAGCTAAATAACGGACTGTCACAGAACGCATTAAATGTTACATATATATCCTATATTCTAATATACACATGTGTGCTGTATTGCCACTGACTAATCCTGGTTATTGGAATTGTATCAAAAATACACGAACAACGTTCCACATATGCTGCTTTTCCTTTATGCTTGATATTCTTTTGCAAAATGTATCTGATCTCCGTTGTGTCAACAGAGTAATGTTGCGATTCAACCTAATAGCGGTTGTTAACACAGAAAAGTCCTTAGAATATTACTAAGTGCAGTTTGTTGTCTTTCTTTAAGATAGCTTAGTATTCGCCTCATAGATTTTATACCCAGTATCTGGGCTTACCTTTGCCTAGTTCTTTGATTGCGGGGGCTTGCGAATGGATTGCTACTCCATTTTAGGAGCCGGCGTCCCGGCTATGGAGTTTGTCGCGTCCCACGTGTACTTCCCGGCTGATTTCAAGGGCTGGCTCGATACAAGAGCTACGCACTTGCAGCTTTAGGCGCAGGTCAATGAGGTCTTTCTAAGATAGCAGGAAACTTTTTATCTTCTTCTTTGTAGTGCACTTGTGTCCATAGGAAACGGGGTATTTGTCCAAGATTTCACCAGACGCGTTTCGGGGAGACGCTTTCCCCTTCAGTGGTATACCCCGATTCTGTGAATCAATGTAATTTATACTAAATCTAGGTCCTAATCAAAACCTGGTCTGAACCCAGAATCCACCAAAAAGCCGGTCTGGCTCAGGATTTTAGATCTCAATTTCTATCCTTATAGCCTACTTGCGTTTTTAGTGCGTTTTTTTTCATAAGGATGCGTTTTCTATATTATATTTGCGGTTTTATGTTTATATTATAATCCACTTATAATTTATTAGATAAGACATTTCATTCTTAAGATATACTTCTTAGTATGTTACTATATAATATAAGTATACAATAAATAGATATAAAAAGATATAAAAATATATAGGACATATGTGTGTAAAAAAAAATACATATAAAATCACATAACATATACATATACAAACTATTTGCAAATTTCTGCAGTTTCTAGATATGGAGGGTGATTCCCTTCTGAATGGTGCACCTGCCTTGAGAGAGCAGAGGTGAGCGGATCTCCTAAAAATCTTTTTATTTGTTATAATTTGGATGATTACGGCTTACAGTTTATGAAACCCCAAAGTCACAATCTCAGGTACCCTTTGCTCAGGGCATATGGATTCATTAGCTGACTAGAGTGTGACACTTTGAGCCTAGAATATTGATCCTTTTCACAAAATTATAATTTTAAGCTGCATTAATGCAATTCTTTTTAATTTGCATTACTGAAATAAATGGACTTTTGCATGATGTTCTAATTTTTTGAGTTTCATCTGTATATCTGGTGATAGAAAAAGTGTATCCCTTTAGGCCGAAAAAAGGAGAGATTGAACAGTCTGATACAACCTGATACAACCAACTGTAAAGTCTGCATTTCATGTGAATAGTGCTTGTGTCGATCACCTGTTGGCCAGCTTCAGTAAAGTACTGTGGATCTGGTGCACCAAAACTGGTCTTGTCATTATATCGCACCACACTACAGTTTACTCCATCATTTTTGCTGCACAGTCTCAGGAATAGCTGGAGAGCACAACCACTGTGACTACTCGAACTCCCACCTGCACTACCACTCCTATTTTTTCCATCTCCATATCAGGCATGATGCAGTCATACTAGACAAAGAAACCTCAGAAATTACACACCACAGTTGTTTCAGTTATTAGCACACAAAGAAGCATATTATCCAACACCTATGGTATATCACCCATGTGAAAAGTAACCATACCTTAATATAATAGCTGATGTCACCATCCTTAATAGTATATGCCATACGGAAAAACGGAACAGAAACGGAAACACAACGGAAACAAAAAACGGAACAACGGATCCGTGAAAAACGGATCGCAAAACACTGAAAAAGCCATACGGTCGTGTGCAATAGGCCTAAAGGTTTAGCTGTCAGCCATTCCCCCTGAGGTTGCCATACACATGCATGGATATTTACTATTTAGCACAATATGGTGATTTATAAGGTTTCTAAAAAAAATTACACAGTGTCTGTATGAAGGAAAAAGGAAACTGTGCATTAAATGTACTACTAACATACAAAACAAGTTAAAACAATTAAAAGGTTCATTTTAAGGTACTGTACAGAAGAGATGATATAAAAAAAGTATACTGTATATACATCCCCAAAAACTTTGGGGCAGTGTCTAAAATTTAAATAAATGTAAATAAAACCAGAATGCAATGACCCATATTTTATTCACAATAGAACATAGAACATTTATCATATGTTTAAAGTAAGAGATTTTACCATTTCATGAGAAAAATTAACTCATTTAGAATTCTGACTTTACCCTTGTAGAAGGCTGGGAGATGGACCTATGTCTGCACCTAGTTCATTCCAGTGTGAGCAGAGGAAGAGAGAAGAGCTACATGGGCTCACTCCTCAGAAGAAGAGATGAGCGAATCAAAGTTGACAAAGTGGAATTCGATCCGAATTTCATGAAAAATTAGATTCGCACTGAATCAGAATTTCCTCACACTTCGTGGTAACAAATTGCATTTTTTCCTAAAATGGCTGCTGCACATGTTAGGACATGGAGCAAGGAACTCTGGGAACAAAGGATCACCCACAATGCCATGCATGCAGCCAATCAGCAGCCAGCCAGCCCTGTGATGCCACAGCCCTATAAATAGCCTCAGCCATTTTGAATTCAGACATTTTCCAGTGTGCTAAGTGCAGGGAGAGATGTCAGCAGGCACTATGGACAGTGGTAGAAAAGACTTTAAAACTTTTATTTTGCTGTATAGAAGTTCAGGGAAAGGATAGGGAGGAATAATTCCAAAGTATTGAAGCAGAACAGGATTCAGTAGGGGAGTTTACTGCCTGGGTAATAGGAACAATCCTATTACACCTTGCTGCACTGACTGTGGATCCAGATTTCCATTATACAGTGCTTTAATTCCAGCAAACCGTTCTTGTTATTGGAGTGCAAGTGCTGTTTGATACAGCCATTAACAGGGTTTATTACAAGGAAATATTTCAACGTCTTATTTGTCCTTGTGTGGTACAGTTACCGTATTTTTCGCCCCATAAGACGCACTCCCCCCCCCCCCCCCCAAAAAAAATGGGGGGGAAATGCCCCTGCGTCTTATGGGGCGAATGCTGACAGTTTAACATCGCAGTTTGCGATGTACGAGCGAGCCGGGGAGGGACTGGGAGGAGGAGCTGGGGGCCGGCAATTGCGGTGGGGCGGTTCAGTCACTGTACTATAGCCCCGCCCTGCCGCTCCAGTGCTGCACAAATATAAAATGTCTTATTCAATAAAAGTTATTAAACATGCCCCCCAACTCCTAATAGTACCATACATCCTAATAGCTTCTGTACAATGCCGGCAGTCAGGCCGGGTGGGCGGCAGCGTAACTCCCTGATGTAACGTGCCTGCGCCGGCTACTTTATGAATGAAGCAGGCGGCGCAGGCAAGTGACGTCAGTGAGTGACGCGCCGGCCTGCCTGCCGGCATTGTACAGAAGCTATTAGGATGTACGGTACTATTAGGAGTTGGGGGGCATGTTTAATCATTTTCAATTGAATAAGACATTTTATATTTGCATACTGGGGGGGGCGGGGGGAGGGGATCTGTGGATAACATCCGTGGATGGCACAGTTAAGGGGTGGGGGTCTGTGGATGGCACTGTTATGGGCTGGGGGGGGTCTGTGGATGGCACTGTTATGGGGTGGGGGGTCTGTGGATGGCACATATATAACAGTGCCAGCCACAGATCCCCCCCGTAACAGTGTCCGTCATCCACAGATCCCCCCCATAACAGTGTCCGTCATCCACAGATCCCCCCATAACAGTGTCCGTCATCCACAGATCCCCCCATAACAGTGTCCGTCATCCACAGATCCCCCCATAACAGTGTCCGTCATCCACAAATCCCCCCATAACAGTGTCCGTCATCCACAGATCCCCCCCATAACAGTGTCCGTCATCCACAGATCCCCCCCATAACAGTGTCCGTCATCCACAGATCCCCCATAACAGTGTCCGTCATCCACAGATCCCCCCATAACAGTGTCCGTCATCCACAGATCCCCCCATAACAGTGTCCGTCATCCACAGATCCCCCCCATAACAGTGTCCGTCATCCACAGATCCCCAATAATAGTGCCATCCAGAGACCACCATTAGTTCCAAAAGCACACCTTTTGGTTAAAAATACATTTTTTCTTATTTTCCTCCCCAAAAACCTAGGTGCGTCTTATGGGCCGGTGCGTCTTATAGGGCAAAAAATACAGTATATGTTCTAAAGCATTTTTTGGCTTGTAAGTGGGGAAAAAAAAGGAATTATTAGCTGTTGTGTGGTGAAGTGAGAAAATTACAGCCCTTCATGGCGTGTATTAGTGGCAAAAAATATATATATATTATTTGCCGTTTAGTGGTGCAGTTATATCTTCTAAAGCCCTTTTTGGAGTGTATTAGTCGCAAAAAAAAAAAAATTTTTTGCCGTTCAACGGTGAAGTTATATGTTCTGAAGCCCTTTTTGGCGTGTATTAGTGGCAAAAAAAATATATATTATTTGCCGTTCAGCGGTGCAGTTATACGTTCTAAAGCCTTTTGTAGCGTGTATAAGTGGAAAAAAGTAAGGGTCTATTTGCCATTCAGTGGTGCAGTTATATGTTCTAAAGCCCTTTTTGGAGTGTACTAGTGGCAAAAAATATATATATTATTTGACGTTCAACGGTGAAGTTATATGTTCTGAAGCCCTTTTTGGTGTGTACTAGTGGCAAAAAATATATATATTATTTGACGTTCAGTGGTGCAGTTATATGTTCTAAAGCCTTTTGTGGAGTGTATAGGTGGAAAAAAGTAAGGGTCTATTTGCCGATCAGCGGTGCAGTTATATGTTATAAAGCCCTTTTTGGCACGTTTTAGTGGCAAAAAAAATATATATTATTTGCCGTTCAGCGGTGCAGTTATATGTGCTAAAGCTATTTTTGGCATGCATTAGTGGCAAAAAAAAGTATTTGCCATTGTGTGATGAAGTGAGAAAATGACAGCCCTTTTTGGCGTGTACTAGTGGCAAAAAAATATATATTATTTGCCTTCAGCGGTGCAGTTATATGTGCTAAAGCTATTTTTGGCATGCATTAGTGGCAAAAAAAAGTATTTGCCATTGTGTGATGAAGTGAGAAAATGACAGCCCTTTTTGGCGTGTACTAGTGGCAAAAAAATATATATTATTTGCCGTTCAGCGGTGCAGTTATATGTGCTAAAGCTATTTTTGGCATGCATTAGTGGCAAAAAAAAGTATTTGCCATTGTGTGATGAAGTGAGAAAATGACAGCCCTTTTTGGCGTGTACTAGTGGCAAAAAAAAATATATTATTTGCCTTCAGCGGTGCAGTTATATGTTCTAAAGCACTTTTTGTGAGTATTAGTGGCACAAAACATAGTATTTGCCATTGTGTGGTGAAGTGAGAAAATTACAGCCTTTTTTGGCGTGTATTAGTGGCAAAAATATATATATATTTGCCATTCAGTGGTGCAGTTATATGTTAAGCCTTTTTTGGCGTGTATTAGTGGCAATAAAATATATATTTTTTGTTAAGCGGTGCAGCTATATGTTCTAAAAAGCTTTTTGGCGTGTATTAGTGGGAAAAAAAGGGCTTATTGGCTGTTGTGTGGTGAAGTGAGAAAATTACAGACTTTTTTGGGGTGTATATGATGTGGGCTCACCTCAACTATACAGAGAGGACGAAGTACTAGAGGACAGTCAGCAGCTACTTGTCAGCCAAGATGTGGAGGAGACTTCCTCCTCTTCCTCCAGTAGGCGGGCAAGTAGTGATGAGGAGAGTGGCGTGGGAGCTGGTGTTGCGAGCGGTGAGGATCCTGACCCAGAGACCGTTAAGAAGGACATCTGTGACATGCAGACAGTACTTAATGATGATGATGATGTAGCTGATCGCACTTTGGAGTCGGGTGACTAAGGGGCTTCATAATCATTGGGAGAAGAGGGTGGTAGCTTGTCCGTGAGGCAGCAGTGGAGCCAGCAAGTCGCTAGCGTGGCCGTGAGTCAGCAGGGTGGCAGCAGTGGGAGGTTGGTAGCCAAACGGGCCCAGGGTAGACCAACCACTTCGCGGAAGCCTACCTGCCCGGGAAGTAGTAGTGCAGAGGTTTACTGAGGCAGTGGCGGTAACAGTCATTCAGTGCGTATTGTTGGGGTAAAATCACCTATTCGGCTGTTTGGCAGTTTTTTTGCTAAGCCACTGGAGGAAGTGAACATGGCCATTTGTATAATCTGTGGGCAGAAGGTGAAGTGGGGCCAGGGTGCTAATGTTGGCACCACGGCCCTGCGTCAACATATGCAGCATCACCATAAAGTGGCCTGGGAGAACCGTGGCTCTGATGTGGTGGTCCAGCCTGCATCAACTAGTGGCACGCACCCGATTTCAGGCAGTCAAGGCTCCACCACCTCAGTTGAAGGTAGCTGTCTGTTCGTCTCCTCATCTGCTGGTCCTGATGCTCCTGCTCCTCCTCCTATTTCTCGTGAGTCATTCCATCAGCAATCGATCACCAAAGCAATTGCCAAGAGACAACAGTATGCGTGCACTCATCCAACGGCGCAGAATTATGAGATGGGGAAACAGCTCTCATTGTTTGAACACTGTGTGAATTAAATAAAATGTTCTTGACTGACATTCTGCTGTTTGGCAACAAGATGTCGCTGTTTCCTAACACAGCTACAGACTGCATGTATATCTTCATATTCATGAGAGTGGTGGGGTTTACACAGATCCTGAAAAGGAAGTGAAGAATCCTCAATCTTAGAGACACTGAGGACCTGTGTGAGGAGAGAATCCCTCGACATCCAGGTGTGGGAGCATCCTTCTATGACCAGAGCTGCAGCCAAGTGAAGCTGATCGTGTCCAGGACCCTGATCCTGTCCAGAGAAAGGAAGATCACTGCCAGGAATGCTGATGAGAGAGAGTAACAAAGCAACATTCACTGCAGCACCGCATGCTTGTTGGAAAGACGTGTTCTGTTCTGAGTCACCAGCGAATGCACAGCAGACCTGGGTCGGTAAGATCGTGCACGCACCTCATTACAGTGTTTGTGCCTAGAGACTGAGACCAGGCCTGTAGTTAGTTAGTTAGGGTTTTTGTTTGTGTCAGGTCACAAGTGTTACTGTTGTTTATTGCAAGGACTCTATAACTTAAAGTGACATTTCACATTGGAGAGCTGATAAAATTCTCACAAACTCAAGCCAGGTTGGTGTTTTTGCTCAGAAGGAACACTCAGGCTCATGCTACAGGACCAGTTATGGGAAGAAGAATACTGTAGATCTGTGTAAGATTGTAAGCTGTTGTGCTGCACCGCAGGCTAGCCCATACCACACACCCATACAGTGATACTTGTTCTTTTAGGGTAATAACAAGTAAGGTGTGGCAGTTTAGTTGTGCCCGCCAGTGAGTAAATTACTGCACTTTCTCCCTGCATCCATCAGAGGGCTCTGTGCTGTGTAGCACAATGGTCTCAGCCTTCGGGCTGTGTGTATGTAAATTGATTGCATGTTCCCAGCATTTGTGGTTGTGTTTATTGCCACATCTAAGTAAAATTCTGTTTTGGCAAAAGCTGGTGTTGGGGTTGCTTTCCTCGTTCATGACTTCACTGTATCCTGGGGAGCCCACCCCGGTACACAGCTTACAGAATCTAAATGTGATCCTGGCCAAGTTGCTGGTGCTGTAGTCCCTCCCTTTCCAAGTGGTGGACTCTGCACCTTTCAGAGAGTCCCAAGCCGTCATTTCATTGCCAAAAAGGCAGTACCAGCCCTGCACGTATGTAGAACAGAAGGTGGGCCAGTCCTTGAGCCTATTGGTGTTTGCCAAAGTGCACGGCAAGCACTGATGTGTGGAGCTGTAACTACGGTCAGGGACAATACATGTCCTTTAAGGCCCACTGGGTGAATGTTATTCCGGCACAGCCACACCAGCCACTTGGACAGGTGATCCCGCTTCCGCCTCCACAGTGTCACGCCGTTGGTCCTGCGACAATGTCCGCTTCTGCCTCCTCATCCTCCTCGGTGTCCTCAGCCTCCACTGCAGGGAAAATTCACAGTGCTCCTCCGGCATACCACATGTGCAGGGCACGGTGGTGTCACGCTGCCCTACACCGGGGGGAGTCACACAGGGGATGAACTGCTCCGTGTCCTTCATCAAGAAATCAAATCCTGGCCTTCTCCGCGACAACTCAAAAATTTGAACCATGGTAACCGACAACGGGAAGAACATAGTGTCAGCACTGCATCAAGGAGGGCTGAGCCATGCACCCTGCATGGCATATGTGTTCAATCTGGTTGTAAAGCGGTTCCTGAAGTCTTCCACCCATCTGCAAGACATCCTAAAAATGGCCAGGAAACTGTGCATGCACTTCAGCCACTCGTACACCACCAAGCACACCCTCCAGTGCTCCAGACAAAAAAATTACATTTTTAGTCGCCAATCAGATCGGCGTAGGGTTGTTTCGAAACCAAAATTTTAATTCGCTTTCGACACCATAAAAAAGTATTGCAATACTCAATACCAAACGAAAAAAAAAAAACATTATAAAAAGTCGCGTGCATTCCGCATTTTATGGAACGTTCGGCCCATAATAGAACAGTCCTATCATATTTTTTGGGGTGACAAGGTGACAAAAAAATGGCGAATCGCATGGTTTTTATTTATTTATTTTGGTTACGGCGCTCACCGCATAGGAAATATTTTTTAATAATTTAATAGTTTGGACTTTTCGGACGCAGCGCTATGTAATATGTTTATTTATTTATATATTTTATATGTAAAATTTGGAAAGGGGGGATTTAAACTTAATATTTTAGTTTTTTTTTTTTTTTACTTACTATTAGCCCCCTTAGGGGCGGGAACCCTTGTCCTATTCACCCTTATAGAGCTCTATCAGAGTGAATAGGACTTCACACTCTCCCTGCTGTCCTGGGCTTTGTGCACACGGCAGCAGGGAGCTTACTATAGCATCCAGGGCTTCAGGAGCGTCCTGGCTGCCATGGTAACCGATCGGAGCCCCGAGATTACACTGCTTGGGCTCCGATCGGAACTGCCACTGAACCACCAATTACATTAATACTGAGGGGTTGGGGGAGGCGCACTGTGCCACCAATGTTTATTATACTGGGGTGTTGGGGGGGCGGCGCACTGCGCCACCAATGTTTATTATACTGGGGTGTTGGGTGGGGGGCGGGGGCCCACTGTGCCACCAATGAAGATAACTGACCTGTTATTACAAGTCGTGACAGCTGATGGATGATGGATGAACAGGACTTCAACTAGAACCACACTCCAGCTCTTCCAAAAACCAAATGAAGCTATCCAGAGCAAGGAGTGATGGGTAAAGTCAGACTAAATAGGGGGAGGTAAAGGTCACATGATCCATACCTGAACAGGAGGTGTGGACATACAAGCAACACACAAAGTGAAACCAAAAGAGGCTGTCAGATCGCTAATGTGAAGATAATCTTTCAGACCTTCTAAAACCTGTCCCCTGTGTGACAATAACTAACCTGTTAATACAAATACAGGAGGCGGGTGCTGGAATCAAATAGCCAGCACCCGACCTCTATGACAGAGAGCTGCGATCCGCTGCAGTTAACCCCTCAGGTGCGGCACCTGACAGGTTAACTGCAGTGGATCACAGGTCCCTGTCATAGAGGTCGGGTGCCGGCTATTTGATTCCGGCACCCACCTCCTGTATTTGTATTAACAGGTTAGTTATTGTCACACCAGTGACAGGTTTTAGAAGGTCTGAAAGATTATCTTCACATTAGCGATCTGACAGCCTCTTTTGGTTTCACTTTGTGTGTTGCTTGTATGTCCACACCTCCTGTTCAGGTATGGATCATGTGACCTTTACCTCCCCCTATTTAGTCTGACTTTACCCATCACTCCTTGCTCTGGATAGCTTCATTTGGTTTTTGGAAGAGCTGGAGTGTGGTTCTAGTTGAAGTCCTGTTCATCCATCATCCATCAGCTGTCACGACGGGGAGTAGGGGAAACCCCCATCGCGCAATGCTCTGGCTACCAGGCCGCAATGCAGGGAAAGGGAGCTGGTCACCTCCTAACGTTTCCCTCAACAGGCCCTAGTCTCCTAACTGTATGAGCCCCCTTCAGTGGTAAGAGGACTCATACCCACGTGCCTAGAGATCTAGGAATCCCTGTGTTGAGGAGCGGTTGAGACGTATGCATATATATCCATGCATGCCTGCAAACACGTGCGGGCATGTATGGTATATATATGCATACATTAACCACCGCATCATGGGGTGATGTGCGCAGATGTGCCCAGCATCTGCGCACGTCTGCCCATGGTGATCCCCAGGGGCTCATGGTGGCCCCTGTGGGAAATATGTGGTCCCTGGAAGCTGTGCCCCCTTATATTAGTAAATATATGTGCCCTCTTATATATGTCCCCTGTATGCCCCAGATATATGCGAGGGTGTGTGTATATATAGATATGTGTGTATGTATTTGCACACGTGTCTATGTATATACACTTATGTCAGCATGACAGTATGTATGTAGGCTTATTGCTGCCCATTCATACCCCCGGTTTTGTATGTGTTAATAGATGAGCCCCCAAGCATCTGTGGATATATATATGCATATATGCAATTCCAACTGTTATCTACAGAGTTGTTATAGCCTGTAGGATAACAGCTGATTAGCATCTAGTCCCCTTTTGTTCAGGCCCAAAGCAATCAGACGCTTTGGCACCGTTTGTGAGGGGACCTTCTAACCAGACATCAAGAATCTGAGAACCTGTTTTTCCACACCTCTGCCCATGGCTAAAACTCCATCCCACTACTCCCAGCATCTTTGGGACTAGGGGGGGGGGGGGACTCTGGGGATTGTAGGCAGGCATACGTCACAGTGACACTATGATGTCACATCCCTGAGGAGGGGGTTGCTTTTGGGCTATAAAACCCCGAACCGGCCAGAGGTGCTGTCTCTTGCAACCAGACTAGATTCAGAGATGCAGGGGAGAGAGCAGCTTCATGATGACCACCTGGATAAGGCCTAAGTATACCTGTGTAGCCCCTACCTACCCCTCACATATCACCCCTGGTCCTGTAACCCCTTACCCTTGCCATGTTACTGGACACCCTGATCCCCCAAACCCTTGCTCCACCGTGTAACCTTTTCCCTACCCTGATTAACCCCTGGTGGTAACCCCTGCTCTACCCCTGCCACACACACCCCCCCCCCCCCCCCCTCTGTACACTTGCAGGGTATTCACCCTTGCATTGCTGTACAGTTCTGATATTATCCCCATTGTTAACCCTTTGTGTTTGTGGTCGGTTTACACCCCTGTGAGGCCACCATTAACCCTCGTCGTACCCCGTAGGGACAGTGAATAGTCAGGTGGGGTGGGTTACTGATATTTGTGTGTATGATGTATTATTGTAATGTATAGATAGTATGTGGGGTGGAATTTGGGATTGTGTAGTGTAGTTAGGCTTGTATTGTGTTTATTGTAGTACTGTTTCTGTATTGCGGTGTGTACGTCTATATGTATATATATTCATATCCATTGATCCATGAATATATATAGATATAACGTATTGCTAGACTGATATAATTGTATTGTGTAATAAATATTCCTTATTGTTCATAATGCAGTGTATGGTGTTTTTAGTAGTCGCCGCCGTAGTCTAGTGATAGTAAGGCGCTTGCAGCTAGCATAGCGATCAGTGTAGAGCATAGCGAAAGTATTGTTATTATATAAAGGCATAAATGGGCGGAGTTATCACTAGGTGGCTCCTCCCATTTATGAATATTAATTATTGATATTTGCATAAATATTGGTGATTAATATTCTCCCTTTACATTGGCGAGCCAGGCCCACTGCGTGGATTTTGCGCTTATTTTTGGTCTTAAGGTTGAGGGTCGCTAGTACTGTGAATTAGCGGGCAGGAGAGACGCGGTCAGCGGAGTGTCTGAGCGTCTAGGACCCGATAATTCGTACAGGAGAAGCGATACTTCCCTTAGAGTACCAGAATTAAAACAAAATCTTTTGCAGAGAATCTATAATTGTTCTGTGAATTAATATTTTTGTATTTGCTTTACACGGTCACCGTCGCTGGGGTAAGAGAAGAAGACACGGAAAAGTACAGCACCAACAAGAATCGCTCAAGTGATTGCAAGGGAGAAGAGCACACGTCACTGGAGGAGATCCATCTTCGTGGGAGCAGCGTACAAGTCAGGCTGGTCGGGAAGAGGCGATCCGGGAAAATGGACTTCTTCCAAGCAGCTGCGAGGTACGGCGCCAAGGAGAAGATGGACACTCATCAAACGGTGAGTATGGACTTCCCCACACTGCAACACTTGAGCAGACACAGCACATTTAACCCCATCCTCCCCACTACATACAAGTCAGCAGAAATGCTGTGGTCCGATTTGTTAGCACAGGCTTGTAGTTACGACAAGCTTTGTGTTAACAAACGGACGGTTTTGAACAAGGCCACCAAACGGCTTCGGATGCTGGCCAAACTCGTTCATACGTTTGAGGCTAGCATCTGTAAGCCAAAGGAAGTTGCGCTGGTGTCTCGGTCAACGGAGACAATTCCTCCGGCCATTCACTGCCAGTGCTGTGCCAGTAATTCGGACCAGGTTTCGACATTGCAGGCGCAGCTGGCAGAGAATGTGCAGTCTACTGTTGACCGAGATGCGCAGGTGGCTAGGATAGAGTCACAGTTGGTAGAGCTGCAGAGGCAGAAGGAGGAAATTGAGGCTAAGTTGACTCAGTCTTATACTGAAGTCAAAGCCTTCAAGGAGCGGACTGCCTCTACTGACGTGACGGTAGCCAAATTGAAGGCTCAGGTTGCTGTAAGGTCCCAGCTAATGTCTGGCATGCAACAGGTTATCACCAAGTTGGTGCCGGCCCTTTCTTTTTCCGTAAAGCCAGTGTCGGAATCTCCCAAAATGTTGCCCTGTGCAGGGCCACAAGGGGGGAGAGTAGTCTGTGACCGGTCTGATCATCAGGTCAAGCCGGTCCAGACTAACAGAGATTTTTCCCTGACTTTGGGAAAAAGAACTGTGGTGAAGAGTGCGTCCCTGAGGATGGAACAATTCAGGAGAAGGGAGCACGGCTGCAGTGTAGATGGACCTGGGCCATGCAGAGCAAACATCAGATGTTTTGCTTGTGGTGGCCTAGGTCACATAGCGAGACACTGCAAAACAGATAGGAACATAACACACAGGACAGGAAACCAAGTCACGTGTTTCAGGTGTGGGAACAAAGGACACATTGCAAGGAATTGCCCTGGTGCAAGTAATTGCAATGTGTCCAACAGTATCAGCCAGGTAACAAATTGGGCAGTGGGGTCTAGTCAGCCTGGCCATAACGGGGTTACCTCTCGGCAGCATCACCAGCTGCTGAGGGGTCAGAGTGGCCAAGCTAGGCTAGGCAACATTTGACACCCCTGTACTATTTGTTACACAGTTTGTTCCCTGTGTATGTCCATGTAGTGTGTTTTTGTTATCTGTTTGTAAGTTCTTCTTGATGTTGATGGTGGTAGTCCTTGTCTGCGGATGTGTTCTACCATGCTGATTTATGTAGTGTTGTAAGTCCCGTCTGCTGTCTTTGTTTCATTCTGTGTCCCCTTGGAGTGGAACAGTGTTATACTGTGGATCGAGAACGTATAGGTTTGCGAGCAGATAATATCACACGGGAAATCCTGCTGGTCGGGAGAAGGCATAAGGACCTTCTCCATGCAGCACACAAAGGATGATGTGATATTATTCTGGGCAACCAGGGTCTCAGATCGATACGGATAGCGCTGTTGTGCTCCAGGTTTTCGGTAGGGCTGTGTTGCGCTGGGGACTGGGGCGGACAGACAACATTGGTGTAATGTTGTGCTGCGCACTTAATTCTAGTCCGGTCAGGCAGCACAGCTCTGATAGGGATTGGACGCAGAGTGTTGGGCAGCAGAGTGTGGACCGTGTTCTTGTGTTGTGGGGTCCTGGGGAACCAGGGCATGACTATGCCATTGGTTCTGCGGGCCTCCACAAGACGGGATCACAGGGGGAAATCAGCCTGGGTACACATGAGTGGACAGGGATGCGGTGCCATCAATAACAAGATGGTGCTTTGTCCACAGAACTCCAGTTATCCTAACCTAGTAGGGTGGCCATCCTTATCTGTTGGTGCAGAGGGATGTGCAGCAGAGGACTCAATCCTCTGAAGATAGGGTGTTCAGACACCAGTGTTGGGATAACGAGGGGTCCTGTGAGATAAAGGGCAGCCCAATACCTTTCTCTACCCATGGGTCAAAGGTATTGGGGCTGGGAATTTTCACATTAATTGCACTGTTAGGGGAGAATCTCCCCTGGGAGCGCCTGGTATTTTCTTCTGCCATAGGTGTGATTTTTATATGGAGCGGAAGAAAAACCTAGGAGATGCCACAGAAGAGGCCAGCTATTCCCCCTGACACTGTTTTGAAGCTCCAGAGGATCCCACTGGATTTTGGCAACTAAGCGACCTCTGCCTAGAGGTGTTATAGCAATGAAGACTGCCACAATCCAGCGGGAGCATTATTTAAGGCTCTGGAGGAAGACTTGGGAGACGTTCGGGTGGAAGAACTTATTCAATTGTTTCACCCAGTGAAACTTCTTCTGGTTCTGGTCATCGTAATCTGAGGGTCAAGGGACTTACTGACCAAATACACCAGAACCAGACAGAACTTTACAGAACTATCCGGAGGAGGAGTCTCAGGACATAACTCAAACATTGTTCCTGTAGCCAAATATTGTATGGACACACTTTGTTTCCTATGAGGGTTCGGGACGTATAACTTGTACTACCCTGAAACCCCATAGCACATTGTATTTATTGATTGATTATGTTGGTTGATTGTGTACCCATAGAAACTTTAGGTACAAATGTGTGACAGCCTATACCCAGGGAAACTCGCCCAATGCATTGCGGTGAGTTATTATTTGGCTGTACACATTTGCATCCTATAGTAGTTTCCCATTGACACAGGGGTCTGCGACCTACCTGTGTCTTTGGAGGTGTAGAGATATGCCAGGTTGCATTAGTCTCTATGGGTACACACATTTAATGGAATTTGGTGGTGTTGGGAGGGATGTGGCATGTATTTTGTGTGAATGGGGATAAGGTTAGGTCACGATAGGGACAGGCATCATTCATTTGCCACCTTGAACCCTGGAACGGTGAGGTTCTTAAGGGAAGGGCTGGAGGTGTAGTGTGGCGGAGGTGTTCTCCGCAGTAGAATTTAGGTACTATGACATCACCGCTTAAGAGTCTGACCTGCCTTGTAAAGACCTATTAATCTGTCCACGGGAGAACCGCACCCATCAAGATGGAAACAGATGTTGGATAGAAGAAAGTTGGGACAAAGACTGTAAGGGTGAACCCGCTCCAGAATTGGGGGGGGCGAAGATACCTGAAGATCGGCAGAATTACCGAGAGACTGTGGGGGTGTGGTCACTCCAAAGTGGGGGTGGCTGACACCAAGAGACTGTTATAGAAAGGTAAAGACTGTAAGGGTGAACCCGCTCCAGAATTGGGGGGGGCGAAGATACCTGAAGATCGGCAGAATTACCGAGAGACTGTGGGGGTGTGGTCACTCCAAAGTGGGGGTGGCCGACACTAAAACTGCTAAAAAAAGACCAGCTAACCAAGAGACTGTGGGTGTGTGGTATCCTAAAGATGTCAAGAAGAAGACAGAAGGGCAGGTCGGAGGAAGCTGGATTGGGGATGTCTAAGTACCTAAAGATCAGTGTGCACTACAGTTCTTCCTGAACTTCCACCAAAGATGGGGTTGAAGGGGGGCAAACATATCTCAACCCGTTCCCCCATTATATTGTCGTATTATATTCCGACAACAGGGGGATTGTTGAGGAGCGGTTGAGACGTATGCATATATATCCATGCATGCCTGCAAACACGTGCGGGCATGTATGGTATATATATGCATACATTAACCACCGCATCATGGGGTGATGTGCGCAGATGTGCCCAGCATCTGCGCACGTCTGCCCATGGTGATCCCCAGGGGCTCATGGTGGCCCCTGTGGGAAATATGTGGTCCCTGGAAGCTGTGCCCCCTTATATTAGTAAATATATGTGCCCTCTTATATATGTCCCCTGTATGCCCCAGATATATGCGAGGGTGTGTGTATATATAGATATGTGTGTATGTATTTGCACACGTGTCTATGTATATACACTTATGTCAGCATGACAGTATGTATGTAGGCTTATTGCTGCCCATTCATACCCCCGGTTTTGTATGTGTTAATAGATGAGCCCCCAAGCATCTGTGGATATATATATGCATATATGCAATTCCAACTGTTATCTACAGAGTTGTTATAGCCTGTAGGATAACAGCTGATTAGCATCTAGTCCCCTTTTGTTCAGGCCCAAAGCAATCAGACGCTTTGGCACCGTTTGTGAGGGGACCTTCTAACCAGACATCAAGAATCTGAGAACCTGTTTTTCCACACATCAAGGTGTAAACAAAAAGAAAAAAAGTTTAATCCCCAAATTACTATTGGTAGTGTGGGTGGGAAGCAAGAAAACCTACTTTTGTCTTTTACTGGTAGTATCCGTTTTCTCCTGTCTGCCGAGGTGGCGCTAGAGTCTAAAACTGTGAAAATCGAAGCATTTATCGACAGTGGGGCAGGAGTTAACTTGATTGATGGACAGTTTGTACGCATTTACGGGTTGACTACTAATGCATTAGAGAATAGTATTTCTGTCTTTGCAATTGACTCAGCACCTCTCACCCAAAAATGCCTGTCGCAGGTAGTGAATGACATTCATTTAAGAATGGGTGATTTGCATCAGGAATCTATCTCCTGTTGGAATGTCTGCCTGCTCCGTTGGTGTTGGGCTTACCATGACTAAGCAAACATAATCCTAACATCGATTGGCAAACGAGACAGATTCTCGATTGGCGTTATTTTTGCATGGACAAATGTCTTAATGCATCGTTCTCTATGGTTACCACTAAAACTGTACCCTCGTTCATTTCTGAATTTTCTGATGTGTTTTCTGAGAGTGGTAATCAGGAGTTGCCTCCGCACCGGGAGTATGACTGTCCCATCAATCTTATTCCCGGAGCTAAATTGCCCAAATCTCGGTTGTATAATCTTCGGAACCCGAAAGAAAGGCAATGTGAGACTATATCACCGAGAGTTTGGCAAAGGGACCTATTACTTGTGCTTGACGTGCACGCTGACCTACATTCCCTGGACTTTGTGTGGCTGTCATGGCCCATAAACAGGTAGGAACTAGTGTTAGGGACCACTCAATAGAGGCGACCTTGACGTGGTGAGTGGCTTATTACGCTTTGGCCAAAATGTACACCAATGCCTCATCCAGCATGGAGGCAGGGCAGAATGCTGGATGCAGAGTGCTATCACATTTGTATTTTCCGTTTGTATATGTATTTCGCCATAGTGATGTGCACCTACATACAGGTTGTGCTGACTCAATCCCCCACATTTTTTCTTTTTAGTATATATTGGAGGCGTGGCGATCTCCTTGGAGTCATGCACACCTGACCAGTCAATCTGTCCTGGAGGCTGGTTTTAAAGTCAGTATAAAACTGAGTCTGCTTAAATAGAACCTACCAGTAGCCATTTGGCTCCAGGAGAAGTATATGGTGGGCTCAGCGTGCATGTTGGTACTTGCATCCCTGGATCCGATGAAAGCTGTAATGGCACCGGACGGGGTTAAAAGCAGAGTGTGCTTGACGTGCACGCTGACCTACATTCCCTGGACTTTGTGTGGCTGTCATGGCCCATAAACACATAGGAACTAGTGTTAGGGACCACTCAATAGAGGCGACCTTGACGTGGTGAGTGGCTTATTACGCTTTGGCCAAAATGTACATCAATGCCTCATCCAGCATGGAGGCAGGGCAGAATGCTGGATGCAGAGTGCTATCACATTTGTATTTTCCGTTTGTAAAGGGACATATTAGACCATCCAAGTCCCCAGTGGCTGCTGAATTTTTCTTTGTAAAGAAAAAGGATGGTACCCTGAGACCATGTTTGGACTTCCGTGAGCTCAATCGTATTACCGTCCGTGATCCTTACCCCCTTCATTTGATTCCGAATTCGTTTTGTCAGATTGTCGGTGCCAAGGTGTTCTCTAAATTGTATCTGAGAGGGGCATATAATCTGGTATGGATCAAGGAGGGGGATGAGTGGAAGACCGCATTTAATACCCCTGAGGGTCATTTTGAAAACCTGGTCATGCCCTTTGGGTTAGCCAATGCTCCTGCGGTTTTTCAACACTTTGTCAATGACATCTTTCATCATCTGGTGGGCAGGTTTGTCGTTGTATACCTTGATGACATACTAATTTATTCGCCTAATATGGAGACTCATCAGGATCATGTGAGACAGGTGTTACAGATCCTAAGAGAGAATAAGTTGTATGCTAAGATGGAAAAGTGTGTATTTGCTGTGCAGGAAGTGCAATTTATGGGTTACCTGCTCTCATCCTCAGGTTTTTGTATGGATCCCGAGAAGGTCCTTTCCATGTTGGACTGGGATCAACCCGAAAATCTGAAAGCGCTTATGCGGTTTTTGGGGTTTACCAACTACTACCGTAAATTTATTTTGAACTATTCATCGGTGGTTAAACCTTTAACAGACATGACCAGGAAGGGTACTGATAAAAAAAAAAGTTGTTTGTTCCCTCCAAATTGCGTCACAAGGTGTTCGAGGAACATCACTGTACGGTGTTTGCTGGGCACCCTGGGAGTAGATCGACTTTCGATCTCATCTCTCGCAGATTCTGGTGGCCGGGATTGCGTAAGTGTATTGAGGACTATGTGTCAGCCTGTGGTACCTGTGCACGTGCTAAGGTGACATATACTCGGCCTTCCGGATCTCTGCTTCCATTGCCCATCCCGTCCAGACCTTGGACCCATTTGTCCATGGATTTTATCACGGATTTACTGAATTCTTCAGGAAAGTCCGTGATTCTGGTGGTTGTCGATCGTTTTAGTAAAATGGCACACTTTATTGCATTACCTAGTCTACCCAATGCTAAAACTCTTGCGCAGGTGTTTGTCGACAACATCGTGAAACTACATGGCATTCCCTCTGATGGGGTGTCCGATAGAGGGACTCAGTTTGTTTCCAGATTCTGGAGAGCGTTCTGTACTCGTCTGGGTGTACAATTGTCCTTCTCTTCGGCTTTTCATCCTCAGTCGAACGGACAGACGGAGCGCACTAATCGGAATCTGGAGACTTACTTGAGATGTTTTTGTTTCAGAAAATCAGGAAGAGTGGTCTTCATTTTTGTCGTTAGCTGAGTTTGCTATAAATAACCGTAGACAGGAATCCACTGATAAGTCGCCGTTTTTTGGGGCATATGGGTTCCATCCACAGTTTGGTACATTTTCTGGTGCTCATAATTCTCGCATTCCTGAGGAGGAACGATTTTTTTCTTCTTTGTCTTCTATTTGGCGGAAAATCCAAAATAACCTGGAAAAGATGGGCAACAGGTATAAGCGTGCGGCTGACAGGAAACGTATGAGTGGTCCGGACCTTAGAGTGGGTGATTCTGTGTGGCTGTCTACAAGAAACATTAATCTTAAGGTACCTTCTTGGAAGTTGGGACCAAGATTTATTGGTCCACATAAGATCACTGCCATTGTTAACCCTGTAGCCTTCCGTCTTGAACTTCCTCAGGCATTGAAAATCCATAACGTTTTTCATAAATCTTTGGTAAAGAAATTTGTTGAACCTGTTGAGCCGTCCTCCCTGCCTCCCGCTCCTGTCATGGTGGACGGCAATTTAGAATTTCTGATCAGCAGGATTGTGGACTCCCGAATTCTCCGGAGATCCCTACAGTATCTCGTTCATTGGAGAGGCTACGGACCAGAGGAGAGGATGTAGGTTCCAGCGACCGATGTTAATGCTAGTCGTCTGGTGAGAGCATTCCACAGAGCTCATCCTGATAAGGTCGGTCCTGGGTGCCCGGAGGTCGACCGTAGAAGGGGGGGTACTGTCACACCGGTGACAGGTTTTAGAAGGTCTGAAAGATTATCTGCACATTAGTGATCTGACAGCCTCTTTTGGTTTTGGTTTCACTTTGTCTGTGTGTTGCTTGTATGCCCACACCTCCTGTTCAGGTGTGGATCATTTGACCTTTACCTCCCCCTATTTAGTCTGACTTTACCCATCACTCCTTGCTCTGGATAGCTTAATTTGGTTTTTGGAAGAGCTGGAGTGTGGTTCTAGTTGAAGTCCTGTTCATCCATCAACCATCAGCCTCAGAAGTTAAGTGTTCTGCTTGTTGTATTTTGTATTCCCCTCCACCTTTGTTGTTTACTAGGCCTTAGTGAGATGCTGGTTCCTCTGCCCTGTCATTACCATTAGGGCATCCGAGGGCCACCAGGGTTTTCTAGGTTCCTGTTTATGGGCATCTCTACCATCGGATAGGAGTTAGGGCCAGCAGCAGGGTTTTATAGGTGGTGACCCTTTTCTTTCCCTAGCGGTGAGGCTTTCGGTGTTCTCCCCTACTACATCCTCGACAGTTATCTTCATTGGTGGCGCAATGGCCACAGCCCCTTCCCTCCTCCTCCCGTCTCTCTTCCTATTGGCGGCGGATGCAACAGCATAGGGGGGAGGGAGATACTCCTTCTCCACTGCGCTGCTGATAAGAACATCAGCGGCGGGGCAGAGAACTATCATCTCCTGTGCCCCGCAGCTGTATTCAACTGCAGAGCTGTGGTGGTGGGTCTAGTCGCAAATGGCGACAGGACTAAAAAGTCTTGTCACCATTTGTAAATTCTAAGTTGCATTGGCAACCATTTCAGTCGCCATCTGGAGCCCTGCCCTCCTTGAGCTGCAGCGGCAGAATGGCCTCCCCCAACTTAGGCTGATATAAGAAATTTCCACCCGTTGGAATTTCACCCTCCATATGTTGGACCGACTATACGAACAGAGAAAGGCCATCAGCGATTTCTTGATGATCCAAGCGGACAGGAGTACTCCCCTGTGTAACTTTGATGTCAGCCAGTGGCAGCTCATGCTTGACACCTGCTGTTTGCTCAGGCCCTTTGAGGAGGCCACGTTATTTGTCAGTCACCAGGACTACGGGATAAACGTCATTCCACTGCTTTATGTCCTGGAACAGATGCTGGTAAATCTGGCTGTTCAGGGGACTGGATGTGGCGCCTATATCTCACGGCCACATGAGCCCTGTGGAGGCTGAACTATAGGAGGAGGAGGACATTGCTTGTGCTCCAATGTGTAGCGAAATGGGTGGTTTTTCTACACAGGTGACAGGAGAGGAGGAGCAGGAACAGCCAGAGGAGCTACAGGGCGATGAGGAAGACGAGGCAGAGGACCCAGACTCACCGTGGCAGTATGCAGTGGAGATGGAGGCAGGGAGTCCCTCCAAGTCACTTGCACAAATGGCCTGATGCATGCTCGCTTGTGTAGTGACATCCGAATTGTCACCATTCAGCAGAAGGATGACTTCTGGCTCTCCACGTTGTTGGACCCTCGCTACCAGTCTAAAATGGTGGCCTTTTTTACACCCGCTGAGAGGGAGGACAAACTGAACTACTATAGAGACATCCTATTTAGTGAGGCCATCGTCAATCCTTTCGCAGGTCTGACCGGGGAGCAGTTCCAGCTCCATCAGCGGCAACTTGAGTCTATAGTCACTGATGAGCAGCTTTTTTCACCCAACTAGTGACGAAACTACTCACCAGCAGCAGCAGTAGCTAGCCATGGAGCAGGACCTGAACCAGAAGCCGGTGGCATACTTGGACAGCACCCTGCCACCCCACATTAAAGATCCGCTGGACTACTAGGCAGCCAAACTGGATTTGTGGCTGCAACTGGCAGAGTTTGCCCTGGAAAAGCTGTCCTGCCCGGCCAGTAGTGTGGCATCAGATCGGGTGTTTAGTGCGACGGGGGCCATAGTTACCCCAAGAAGAACACGCCTGTCTACCCAAAATGTGGAAAGACTGATGCAGCGGGCGCCTCCCCCCAGGGCCCTTTAAGAGGTAAAAAAAAGTAGTACTTGTTTTCATGACGCCATTTGTAATGAAGCAACAAGGGCACAGGGCCCCTTTTTAGTGAAAGTGTAGATGATACCCAGGCGTAGGAATGCCAGAGTGGTGTAGGATAGACAATACTGTCCCTTAATGTTGGCGCACGTGTCACGGTGCTTCTACCTAAATACACTGGACCCTAGGCGTTGGCTCTGCAGCAAATGAAGAGTGGATTGTTGATGAAGGGTATGAAGAAATAAATAGAGTCCAGACTTTGTGATAAAGTTGAAAACAACTTTACTTGAATAAACATTTCTCCAAACAGACTCAGGCTTTGTCTTGGTTACAGCAGGCTTTGGCATTAACTGTGGCAGCCAAACTCCTCTCTGCTACATCTGTTGCTCTCTGGCTCTGCAGTGCTCTCAAGGTAGCTGTATAACTTAGCTTTAGCTGCAGGCTGTAACTTCCTTCTTGTAGTCTGTCTCTAAACTGTACAAGGAAAACTTTACTAGTGGCGTCTGAGGCTTCCAGCTTCTATCTCCATGTTCAGCTGAGCTAAAGGTAGTCCAGCTGGCCTAAGCAAGGCCACGTCCAACTGGGATGTGCACCTGCTGCACACCCTTTCCCTGTCTAGGGAAGACCTAAACTCGAACTAACTGGTCCCCACCCTTACTGCAACATGTGGGAAACGCCCACAACACCACAGAAGGGTTGTTAGAATGGAAGGAAAGGCTCCAATTTTCTGTCCCTGTAGCTCTGCCATTTATGCTGCCACCTGCTGTTGAACCAGGCATATTACATGTAAACAGTTACATAATAAGAAATATGAATACACATTTTGCTGGACCTAGAAATGAATACATAGGATGACACATGGTTAACCATAGGAGACAGTAGCAGGGTGAAACGGTGGTAATGCACCTCTGTCAAGATGAATCAGATGTGGATCAGCCAGGATTTCCACCCAACAATGTCTGATGCATCAGACTAGATCATCCATGGTGCCACACCAACACTTTGACAAAAGAGACCGGTTTCTTCTGGCTACGTGCCTCAGCTACTATTCTGATGCTGCCATCCCACCTGATGCCACACATCTGATGCCAAATGCTCTTTCTTTCACCCTCCATCTTTAGCTGGTACTGGTATTGCCACCCACCTTCCCACTCTGTCACCAGGTCACTCTGTGGTCTCCTGATGCTGCTGCTGCCACCTCCACGCTGTCATTGTGCCACCCTGTGGCCTCCTCCTGATTCTGCTGCTGCCACCTCCACACTCTGTCATTGTACCACTCTTTGGTCTCCTGATGCTGCTGCTGCCATCTCCACACTGTCATTGTGCCACCCTGTGGCCTCCTCCTGATGCTGCTGATGCCGCTACCTCCACACTCTGTCATTGTGCCACTCTGTGGCCTCCTTCTGATGCTGCTGCTGCCGCCGCCACCCCCATACTCTGTCATTGTGCCACTCTGTGGCCTCCTGATGCTGCCGCCACCTCCACACTGTCATTGTGCCACTCTGTGGCCTCCTCCTGATGCTGCTGCCGCCACCTCCACACTCTGTCATTGGGCCACTCTGTGGTCTCTTCATGCTGCTTCCACCTCACCACTATGTCATAGGGCCACTGTATGGACTTCTCATGCTGTTCCCACCCTCTCCACTTCATGACTGGGCCACTATTTTGCCTGTCTATGTAACAGCTGTAAGTCCTGCCTAGTGATGAGCGGCAGGGGCAATATTCGAATTCGCAATATTTCACGAATATATGGTAGAATATTCGTCATGTATCCGCGAATATTCGTATTTGAGATATTCGTTTTATTGCGAAAAATCTGTAATAAAATAATAAATAATAAAAAAAATTGCATAATGCGAATTTTTATGCAAAAAAAAGGTGTTGGTCAAAAACAAGTATATAGCACTACAGAATATACTGCTATATATTCGTTTTTAGAATATTCGTCATTTTTTCCATCTGAACAAATGATTCCTCCATGCTTAAAATGAGTCATTGGCCCACAAGCAAGAAGCAGGGAGGAATCATGACTTTAGATGTTGAAAAAACACAAATATTGTAAAAAATGAATGTATAGCAGTACAGCGAATATATTCGTTTCAACATTTTTTTTAATATTCGTCTTTTTTTTTCTCCAAACAGTACAGTTAAACCCCTTTGGCATACTCCTCCCCACAAGCGTCCCCGTCACCATGGGAATGCCTGGTGGTTAGAATATACCATCGGATCTGAGTTAGATCGTGAAAACTCAAATCCGATGGTATATTCTAACATGGTGATGGGGACGCTTGAAGTTAGAGTATACCAACAGGCGCATACATACTGGCCCCCTGCTGCCTGGCGGCACCTGACCTCTGACAGGGCACTGTGATCCACACAATTAACCCCTCAGGTGCCGCACCTAAGGGGTTAATTGTGCGGATCACAGCACCCTGTCAGAGGTCGGGGGCAGCAGTGCGCCCCCCCACCCCACCCCCACTATTAAAATCATTTATGGGCAGTGCACCCTAACCCCCCCCTCACCAGTATTACAATCATTGGTGGCAGTGCGCCCTCAATTGAGGGCGCACTGCCAGCAATAATTAATACTGGGGAGGGAGAGGGGATTGAGGGCGCACTGCTAGCAACGATTAATACTGGGGAGGAAGGGGGGATTGAGGGCGCACTGCCACCAATGATTGTAATAGTAGGGGGGGTGGGGGGGGCGCACTACTGCCCGGCGGCACCCGACCTCTGACAGGGTGCTGTGATCCGCACAATTAACCCCTTAGGTGCAGCACCTGAGGGGTTAATTGTGTGGATCACAGTGCCCTGTCAGAGGTCAGGTGCCGCCAGGCATCAGGGGGCCAGTATGTATGCGCCTGTTGGTATACTCTAACTTCAAGCGTCCCCATCACCATGGGAACGCCTCTGTGTTAGAATATACCATCGGATTTGAGCTTTCACGATCTAACTCAGATCCGATGGTATATTCTAACCACCAGGCGTTCCCATGGTGACGGGGACGCTTGTGGGGAGGAGTATGCCAAAGGGGTTTAATTGTACTGTTTGGAGGGGGGGGGGGGAGACGAATATTCTAAAAAATTTCAAAACGAATATATTTGCTATAGTGCTATATATTCGTTTTTTAGAATATTCGTCTTTTCTCAACATCTAAAGTCATGATTCCTCCCTGCTTCTTGCTTGTGGGCCAATGGGTCATTTTAAGCAGGGAGGAATCATTTGTTCATATGGAAAAAATGAGGAATATTCTAAAAACGCACTACTGCCCGGCGGCACCCGACCTCTGACAGGGTGCTGTGATCCGCACAATTAACCCCTTAGGTGCAGCACCTGAGGGGTTAATTGTGTGGATCACAGTGCCCTGTCAGAGGTCAGGTGCCGCCAGGCATCAGGGGGCCAGTATGTATGCGCCTGTTGGTATACTCTAACTTCAAGCGTCCCCATCACCATGGGAACGCCTCTGTGTTAGAATATACCATCGGATTTGAGCTTTCACGATCTAACTCAGATCCGATGGTATATTCTAACCACCAGGCGTTCCCATGGTGACGGGGACGCTTGTGGGGAGGAGTATGCCAAAGGGGTTTAATTGTACTGTTTGGAGGGGGGGGGGGAAGACGAATATTCTAAAAAATTTCAAAACGAATATATTTGCTATAGTGCTATATATTCGTTTTTTAGAATATTCGTCTTTTCTCAACATCTAAAGTCATGATTCCTCCCTGCTTCTTGCTTGTGGGCCAATGGGTCATTTTAAGCAGGGAGGAATCATTTGTTCATATGGAAAAAATGAGGAATATTCTAAAAACTAATATATAGCAGTATATTCTGTAGTGCAATACAAGAAAATAACATTTTTAAATTTCACCTCCATTTTGCTTAAATTACTGTGGAACACTTGAAGGGTTAAAAAAGTTTCTAAAATCAGTTTTAAATAATTTTTTTACTATGTAAGCCCTTCAAAGTCACTTCAAAGCTGAAATTGTTCTTCAAAAAGTAGAAAATTGTCCCTCAAAAACTTGAAAAATTGGTTTTAAAGGATATCTGTCAGCAGATTTGTACCTATGAAACAGGCTGACTTGCATGTACGCTTGGCAGATGAAGGCATCTGTATTGGACCCATGTTAATATTTGCATGCATTTCAGAGAAAAGCAAAGCTCAGCTCTTTGCAACTGCCATGCCCTCTACAGAGCGAGACTTTGGGAGTAGTCAGTAGTTAATTAAAGTGCAGGGGTGCATCAAATGCAGAGAGCAGATACTCTAGATGTAGAAGCAACACCCCCATTGCTCCTAGAGGCTCATTTGCATATATTAAAACGTAATTTTCTCAGAAATGCGGGCATATATGAACATGGGACCATTTCTGTGGTGTACTGGTGTACAGTTTCCACTGGGGCATCAGTGAGCGATGTACAGGCAGGAGCACACATTTCTGCTCCTGTCTGTACCAGCTCTACTCACTATATGCCAGGCTTTAGCTGAGCAAGTGCAGTCAGGAGCAGCGATGTGCTATGCAGAGCTTCTGCTTGAGATTGCTTCACTCTGCTAAAATCCTTGAATACCACGCCGGTACAGAATTTTAGCAGAGCGAGTGGGGGCATGAGCTCTGTATAGTATATCACTGTTCCTGCCTGCACTGTCACTCCTTTAAAGCCTGGTATAGCATATTGGTGATGTACTATGCAGAACTTTTAGTGAGCAGAGCTGGTACAGGTAGGAGCAGTGATGTGGACTGGAGCCTGTGCAGCGCTCACCGTGGCCCCAGTGGAATACGTACACCAGTAGTGTCAGCTGTCATCAGTGTACCAGCGTATAGATTCCAAAGAGCTATAGGCACCTAAACTTCAGATGTCTATTTTGCTAGGAAAAAAATTATGTATTACAAAAATTATTTTATTCACATTTAGAATAGGTTTTGATAAAGTGCATGTGAAAGTTAGGTACACTGTAAATCTGGCATATGGCAATAAGGAATAAACTGATAAAAACAAATTTAAAGTGGTTGACCAGTTTCTATTAGTAGCTTCACATGTGTTGAGACCAGCACATGCATGCAGCTAATAATGAGCATTTTAAACCATCAGCACAGGTGGACGATGCTTTAATATGGGAAATTCATGGTTATTTGCAGGTCCACTTGCCTGCTTCTGGATGCTGCACTCCCAAAATGGCTGCGGATGACGGTGGATGCTGATGGAGAGGATGGACTGCACATGGGCTAATTCCCTGGTCTGTCCCAAATTGCGGTACCGCAAAACACGGACACTGGCAATGTGCATTCCGCAATTTGCGGACCGCACGTCGCCGGCACTATCATAGAAAATGCCTAATCTTGTCCGCAATTGCGGACAAGAATAGGACATGTTCTATTTTTTTGCGGAAACGAAAGTGCGGATCCGCAAAAATGCGGATGCGGACAGCACATTCTGGCCCCATTGAAAATGAATGGGTCGGCACCTGTTCCGCAAAATTGCGGAACGGAAGCGGACCCATTTTGCGGACGTGTGAATGGACCCTAAGTGAATGGAGGTCGTTGATGGACGGACCCCCATCAGTAACCATTTTGGAACGCACCTGCAGTTAACCATGAATGACAGCCCTCCCTGTGTGTATGCATACAAAGTTAGCCGTCAGTCACTGATTAGGCCCGCCCACATGACGCATTAGCTCAGAATAAGCAGAGATTTTGATGAATAAAATGAGTTACATTTTCCGACAAAACTTTATATCACTCTGCTCAGCTCCTTCTGCTCAATAATATGCTGCCTACAGTTTGAACTGCATTTCATGATGACAGGTTTCCTTTAAAGGTTTTCCATCCCAGACACTGTAACTATTTGCAAGAACTGAATCCTCCATATCTATTTATTATAGCTCAGGCTGGGTTCATGGATTCTTCTTTCCTCCACAGTCACAGCAGTTGCTCTGTTCAGATTATTCTAAGCACTGGATATTGTGTTTCTAGATTTCATTCCGACCGTTCCACAGGCTTTTATTCCTTCCCTGCTGTCCTGGATGCAGTGACTTAGCAGCAGAGCAGAGATTGATTTAATAACCTTTCTGCGTTCTATCCAGGATAAACATTCTCCGTGGGTACTTTAATAACTTCCTCTTTATTGCTTCTGAATGTGCTCAGCCACTTCATGGGCTAGTAAATGTAAAATCAATACACTGCATGTCACAGATTAGATGGATGGAATTTAGGGCTTGTAGACATGTAACCCCTGTAAAAGAAAGATGTTTGTTCTGCAGAGATCCTCTTCCTAGCTTGGTAGGAATATTGTGATGATCATACTTTCCTGCTGAAAGAATAGTAGCTGCATAAAATGGTGAAATGTTAACATAATATTCAGCCACAAGGTAAATATTCATAAAGCTAGAAAATTGTGGTACTTAATTGTGATATTTAATCATAGGACGTGGTAGCATACCTCCAATATACACTCACCTAAAGAATTATTAGGAACACCATACAAATACGGTGTTGGACCCCCTTTTGCCTTCAGAACTGCCTTAATTCTACGTGGCATTGATTCAACAAGGTGCTGATAGTATTCTTTAGAAATGTTGGCCCATAATGGACCCCCTTTTGCCTTCAGAACTGCCTTAATTGTACGTGGCATTGATTCAACAAGGTGCTGATAGTATTCTTTAGAAATGTTGGCCCATATTGATAGGATAGCATCTTGCAGTTGATGGAGATTTGAGGGATGCACATCCAGGGCACGAAGCTCCCGTTCCACCACATCCCAAAGATGCTCTATTGGGTTGAGATCTGGTGACTGTGGGGGCCATTTTAGTACAGTGAACTCATTGTCATGTTCAAGAAACCAATTTGAAATGATTCGAGCTTTGTGACATGGTGCATTATCCTGCTGGAAGTAGCCATCAGAGGATGGATACATGTTCTCATTCTGTTTACGCCAAATTCGGACTCTACCATTTGAATGTCACAACAGAAATCGAGACTCATCAGACCAGGCAACATTTTTCCAGTCTTCAACAGTCCAATTTTGGTGAGCTCGTGCAAATTGTAGCCTCTTTTTCCTATTTGTAGTGGAGATGAGTGGTACCCGGAGGGGTCTTCTGCTGTTGTAGCCCATCCGCCTCAAGGTTGCGCGTGTTGTGGCTTCACAAATGCTTTGCTGCATACCTCGGTTGTAACGAGTGGTTATTTCAGTCAACGTTGCTCTTCTATCAGCTTGAATCAGTCGGCCCATTCTCCTCTGACCTCTAGCATCCACAAGGCATTTTTGCCCACAGGACTGCCGCATACTGGATGTTTTTCCCTTTTCACACCATTCTTTATAAACCCTAGAAATGGTTGTGCGTGAAAATCCAAGTAACTGAGCAGATTGTGAAATACTCAGACCGGCCCGTCTGGCACCAACAACCATGCCACGCTAAAAATTGCTTAAATCACCTTTCTTTCCCATTCTGACATTCAGTTTGGAGTTCAGGAGATTGTCTTGACCAGGACCACACCCCTAAATGCATTGAAGCAACTGCCATGTGATTGGTTGACTAGATAATTGCATTAATGAGAAATAGAACAGGTGTTCCTAATAATTCTTTAGGTGAGTGTAGGTTGACTGCATAGCTGCTATGGGGTCTGTGGACCAAGAGGACCTGGGGCTTTCCAAAACCATATATTATTGTGTTATTGCAAGATCAATGCAAAAATAGTGTCCTAACAGTGGAGTTAAAAAAACATGACAAAAACACACATACATTGTCTGCAATGATTTGTGATGCCAAAGAATTTCTAAATGAAATTAAAAACTATTTTGTTTAAAGTAATGATGGTCTTAGGATTGGCCATCAATATATCAGTGGGGATGCAATTCTTGTCACCCCTGACGATCAGCTGTTTGAATGGGTTGCAGTGCTTGTGCAAGGGCTGCAGCCTCTTCATTGTTTACAATGATCTATCTACCTGCATGCAGTGGTGCAAGGCTTTGAAGCTTCATCGCATTTAAATGAATGGGATGAAGGTGCAATATCCTGCACTACTGCTACCGTACTTACCAACATTGCAGTTTGTAAATTGTAGACATGTAGGCCCCACTCTGGGAATCCCCAAAACCATAAGGAGGGTAGGCAGGGGCGGCTTACATAAATCCTATCAATTTGTTATGAATTACTACGTCACAAACCTCATTCCATTGCATGTAGTGTGCACAATGACGGGGAAAGGCGATTGTGCCGCCAACCATCATTCAACCCCACAGATGCTGCATTCATTTTTTATCGAGGCATCTTACAGTCACATTGAGGCCTTTCGGGGGTTAATCGGGGGTAAACAAAAATACATTCTCGACTCATCCTTTTGCTCACAAAGAGGCCATCGTGGCTATCTTGATTGAAGAAACCACGCAAAATCTTGCGCGTGGTAACATTACCACACTGGCCAGATGTGGTGACGTCACTGCAAACAAGGTGTCACGCAGTTTCTTCAATTAAGGCCAGCAATCCAGCCAAAAGTAGTAGTAGTAGCAGTAGATCACAGTTCTCCCTAGCTTCAGAAAGGCACAACATTATCATTGAGGAGAAAAAGGAGGAGATTGCAGATTGGATGGCTCAGTACTCCTCTCAGTCATAGCAGGATGATGTGGCGGTCACTTCTGAGTCTGACACCATGCCTTGGAGCCATGGTTCACAACATTCCACCTGCTCCTCCTCGTTGCAGTCCCATAGAAGCCTTTCAGTCTTCAATGATCCCTCCTAGTGGGGCACCTTTATTTTCCTAGGAAAAGGCAAAAAAAACCTCACCACACTGGCTGATAGTAAAGAGAGTCTCCCTGTTGATGACTTGTGTGAAAGCATTCAGCATCTGAACTTCCCTGAGGAGGAGGTTCAGGGGGAGGCAGGGGACCCCATGCATAGTTGTGTTGGTGGTGGTAATAGTGCCACCTGTATCCATGGTATTGGCGGTGGGGGCAGTGGCAGCAACAGTGGCACTCTGGCTAAGTGGATAGCAGGTAGTCTCAAAGGGACCAAAGTAACCCACCATAATATATCACATTTTGATAAAAGTAAAAGTTTCGGGGACTCTGATGATGATTGTGTGTTGGACAGGAGCTCAGAGGAGGGCAGTGATAAAGAGCAAAGGTGTGCAGCCCAAATCTCCCAAAGAACTGCCAGGGCCAGATGTCGCTGATACTGTTGGTGCAGCAGGCTCAATATGTTGCAGAGCTTAGCCAGGTTCGACTGCCGACTGCATCTCCCATCTTGCTTTTTTTCCCCACGCTTCCAAAAGACAACAGCATTGCTCTAAATAAGGTCTGTAAGAGTAAAATTAGCCATGGGCAGTGAAACACAAACATAGGCACCACAGTTGTTTTGCACCACATGAAACGACATCACTCGAGCCAGTACGAAAACAGAGGTGTCCACCAGCTAGTGCAACAAGACTTTCCTCCTTCTCTTGTCTTCGTCTCCTTTGCAGCAGCCAGACCACATCCAAGGGCAGTACGGTGTCTCTCATCGCCATCATCAATTACCACTTCTCCTGATCAGACTGCTCCGGTCCATCATCAGCTATCGATAACAGAATCCATGACCAGGAAACAACTCTACGCTCCTAGTAAGCCACTGGTGCGCAAGCTTAATTCCCACTTGGCCAAATCCTGGTGGTGCAGTCGCTGCTGTACCATTTAGTTGAGTCTGCTGCCATTAGGGAGCTGATTGCGTGTGCTCAGCCTCACTGGAAGATACCTAACCACCATTATTTCTTGCAAAAAGGTATCGCTGCCTTGTACTCTCACGTGGAGAAGGATGTGGGCAAATGTCACTGTGCGGCAAGGTACATACCACAGTGGACACCTGGAGCAGCTGTTGTTATGGGCAGGGACAGGACATGTGTTTAATGACACACTGGGTAAATATTTTTGTGGCAGAGGAAAGGCAGCACTCCAGGAACAAGGGAGGTCCTTTGAACACCTCCAGGTTTGTTTTGGCCTGGCTCCCACACTATTCACTTTTCCTCCTCCTCCACCATGGACATCCTCCCATCCCCAACAGTAGCAGAGCACAGCATCACTCCCACTCTCCCTTCCTCCTATCGTATGGGTAAAGTCAATCATTCCCATGCAGTATTAGAGCTGATCGGCCCGGGCGAGCAACCAATCAGTGGCTACAGTGCATCTAGCAGCAAACATCCCACTGGCTGTCTCCCCGCCAACTCCAACTGGGCAAGCTGATCAGCAACAATGGGCAAAACATTGTGGCTGCACCAAACCTGGGGGAAATAACATAGGCTCCCTGCATGGCTCCTTGCACATCATAAACCTAGTTGTGCAATGCTTTTTTTTAAAGTACACTGGCTTTCTTGAGGTGCTGGCAATGTCCAAGAGACTGTCCTCACACTTCAGCCATTCTTACTATGGCAAAGAAAGTCCTTATGGACTTGCAGCAACAGAACAGTCTGCCATTACACTGCTTAATCCACAACATACCAACTTGCTGAAATTCCACTTTGCACACGCTAGAGCAGGGATCAGCAACGTTCTGCACGCCAGGTGTGGTGAAAAAATGACTCCCAGCACGCACTCTTGCTTGGCTGTTCTCAGAACTCCCATAGCAGTGAATGGAGCATGCTGGGAGTTGTAGTTTCACAACAGCTGGAGTGCCGGAGTTTGCTGAATCCTGTGCTAGAGCATCTGAACCAGCAGCGTAAAGCTGCGAATAATTTTGTGATGCATCAGACCACCTCAGCAGGGTGCTTGCGTTGTTTCAAGGTCACCAGTGTCGACTGAAATGTCTGTCGAGTGCTCAACCCTTCAAAGAGGCCACAAAATTTGGCATGAACAAAGTCATCCCCCTGATACTAGATGCCCGCCCTGCAGCTGTTGAGGACCCACAAAGAGAAAGTCCCATGGAGGAGTTAATAGAGCAGGAGGATGATGATGACACCGGCAATCTCACCCAATCAGGTCAGTAGGAGTTGGAGCCGAAAAGAACTCGCTGATAGCAGCCGCATCCTCCGATCCTAATGACGCCCCCTCCGCATTGTGATTGACAGGGCCAGGGAACGGAATCGTTCTCTGCTGGCCCTGCCTGTTAGCATTCAAAATCTGGCGCCTGCGCCGCGGCCGTACCTATCTTCAATCTGCGCAGGCGCACTGAGAGACGGCCACTCGCTCGGCCACTCCATCCTCAATGCGCCTGCGCCGATGACGTCACATCTACACCCGGCGCAGGCGCATTGAGGAGCGAGCGGCCGCCTCTCAGTGCGCCTGCGCAGATTGAAGATACGTACCGCCGCAGTGCAGGCACCAGATTTTGAATGCTAACAGGCAGGGCCAGCAGAGAACGATTCCGTTCCCTGGCCCTGTCAATCACAATGCGGAGGGGGCGTCATTAGGATCGGAGGATGCGGCTGCTACCAGCAAGTAGCCGCCCTACTTGCTGGTAGCAAGGTAATTTGCATATTTTAAAAATCGCTTTTTATCAAATTCTACTGAACAAAAATGATTATTTAACTTATGTATGCAGAGATCGCAGTGTAGGGATTATTAGTAAACAAAAAAAAAACGGTTTAGTGGGCTGACAGAAGCCCTTTAATTACCAGGAAACACTGTGTAATCATCTTGCCACCGCTTTTGGCAAGTAGGCACCTGCTGCCAGTGTGACTGAAAGGGATGCCTCTCTCCACCTTCCCCGCCCCCCACCCCCCAGAGTAACCCACCCCTCAGAGTAACCCACCCCTACTGTCTCTGCTGGCATAAGCAGTAGCCAGCGCATATTCTGTTCTCTCACCCTATGGACTTCTGACCAGGCAGATTGTAACAGTGGCCCAAACTGGCCCAGTATGCTCTCTCTGTTATCTCTTGCCCTGCCTCCAGTGACATCTTGGAGATGGTTTTCAGCACGATAGGGGGCACGGTGACACCCAAATGGACCAAGTTGTCCTCCGCTAGTGCCTAACCAGGCATGGATTCTGGATGATTTTCACACTCCTTCAGGTGAGGTCAATGAAAAGATCTGGCCTTGCTGATGGTGCTTCATCTTGCCAGTGTTACTATCTGTCTGCCTACCATCATGTTCTGTATGGTTGCTGCTGCTGCCATTATGCCTATGCAGTGATAATGCCACTGCACATACTGCCATCACTATTAATGCTACACATCTGCCAATACTACTGCCACGGTTACTACTACTACCCATAAACAGCCGATCTACTGCCTTGTATGCTCCATGCTGTGCTGCTACTGCTGCCACATGCTGCTATTACCTTACCCTTTCTATACTTTACTCCTGCTGCTCTCAATTAATATGGAGAATTTTCTAGGCACATTCAGAATGAGCCACTTTTCCTTCTGACAATTATCACTTGTGAGTGTATTAATATGGGTAAGCATTCTGTTCCCGTTGAATGCATAATTTTTGGACGCTTGGTCCTAATGAGCCAATTTTTCTTCTAACAAGTAAAACTTGTGTGTGTCATATGAGCAAGCATTTTGCCCCCATAAAAGGGGTATTTCCATCTGAGACAATGGGGTCATATCGCTAGGATATGCCCCCATTGTCTGATAAGTGCAGGTCTCACCTCTGGGACCCGCACCTACACTCAGAACAGAGCGGGGAGAGGTGGCTGGAGGACCCAGAAAACTGGCCACTACAAAGCGCTTTCCCCATAGTAGTGAATGGGAGTGCTCAGCTATTTTCAGTGGCCCCATAGAAATGAATGGAGGCTGGCTGCGCATGCGCAGTGCGCACTCCACAACTTCTGGGGCTCCGTTCTCAGTGTAGGTGCCGCTCCTTTAAGGCATAATTTTTGGATGCTTAAACCTCAAACAAGCCACTGTTATTTTTCCATAACACTGTGTCTGTTAAACATCATCTCACATTCATAAGATACAAATTTTAGAAGCTTTGGAATATGAAAAAGCATAAGACAACAGTGCAGTGTGTTTTTAAACACTATCAAACATGCATTTTCCCATAGCTATGTATGTCAGTGTCACTCAATTAACCAAACAGCTAACATCTTTTCCTAAAAATTCTTAGGAGACTAGAGGGAGTCACTTGCAAATTTTCAGGGCAATTGGAGCAACTTTGGTTCAGATAGAATCGATCCAAGCCAAACTTTTTGAAAAATTTCACAAACCTGAAACGAACCAAATCTCAAATGGTTTGCTCATCTCTAATCCAAATAGACGTACTGTATAGGGGTCTGGCATATCAAATATGCAGGATCCAATGCAATCCCTCTTAAATATATATACATGTAATAAAGAAAGTATCCTGGCATTCACCGATGTATTGCAAATTCATTTTATGATGACAATATTTTGATATCATCAAAACAGGATGAGTGAGGTGAACTGACCTCAACCAACAGACAATTTTGTGCTACCTCAAGGCAAGGCTCATGTCCTCGTCCACAAGAAATAATATGAATGAATGAAAGATCTTTGCATACTACTTTGCCCTCCTGCAACTGAATAGATACTGAAGATACATGGGGCATTAGTGGCACTGCCGGAGAGGAAGGACAAATATACTGTAATGCTGCAGAACCCCAAGCAACCAGGCAAAGATCTGAATAAACGTGTATTTATTGAAAACACAGCAGTAAAGTCCAAGCCAGAAATCGTACAGAAATAACGTAGTCCAAATAATAACCTCTGTGGGAAAATGTCAGAGAAAAGCCAGACCAGGCTAAATTAAAGCGGGTAAAAACCCCTTCGATATACTCGAGGTTCTTGTGGTCAGTGTAAACTGTAATGGGATGTTCCGCACCCTCTATCCAATGTCTCCACGCTTGAAAGGCCAACTTAACCCCCAAAAGCTCTCTATTACCGATATCATAGTTACGCTCGGCTGGAGAGAGCTTCCGAGAGAAAAAGGCACAAGGATGAAGCCTCTCAGGATCTCCAGAGTACTGAGACAGAACCGCCCCCACTCCAACTTCGAGGAAAAAAGGTCGAGAAGTGTCTGGATGAGTGAGGATTGGAGCTGAGCAAAAGGCTTGCTTTAGCGTCTCAAAGGCTTCGCCAGCCTCTTTTGTCCACTCAGAAGGGTTCATCCCTTCTTAGTGAGGTTAGTGAGAGGCACCACTACCGCAGAAAAGTTCTTAATAAATTTGCGATAGAAATTGGCGAAACCTAGGAAACGCTGTGATCCCGTCAAATCTCTAGGGTGAGGCCAGTCCAGGACAGCTGAGAGTTTGGAGGGGTCCATCGCCAATCCTCGTCCAGAGACTATATACCCTAGAAAAGGCAATTCTTACACTTCAAACAAGTATTTCTCGAACTTGGTGTACGAGTGATTCTCTCTCAGCCTCTGGAAAACCTGACAAACATGATCCCAGTGAGTCTGCAAGTCTGATGAGTAGATTAGTATGTCATCTAAATAGACAACCACGAATCTACCCAAGAAATCCCGGAGGACATCATTGATGAACTCCTGGAAGACTGCGGGAGCATTACAGAGACCGAAAGGCATCACAAGATACTCATAATGCCCGTCTCTAGTATTAAATGCGGTCTTTCATTCGTCACCCTTACGAATACGTACTAAGTTGTACGCACCCCTCAAATCGAGTTTGGTAAAAATCCGGGCCCCTGCCACCTGAGCAAGCAAAACTTCAATAAGTGGAAGGGGGTACCAATTCTTCACCGTAATCCGATTGAGGGCACGAAAATCAATGCAGGGTCTCAATCCGCCGTCTTTCTTCTCCATGAAAAAGAATCCTGCCCCTGCGGGAGAAGTGGACTGTCGGATGAAACCCTAATCGAGATTCTCCTTTATATATTCTCGCTGGGCCTGAATTTCAGGCCCAGTGAAATTATACAGATGCCCTCTGGGTGGCATGGTGACCTGGCAACAAATCAATAGGACAATCATGTGGCCTATGAGGAGGTAACACATCATCCCCTTGTGGGCTAAACACGTCTTGGGAGTGATGATAGCGTTTGGGTAACGCACTCAGCACTTCCGTGGATGCAAGTGGCAACACCGGGCAAATGCACCTGGTGAAGCAGTCTGAACTCCAATTGCAAATTTGTCCGGAATGCCAGTCCACAACTGGATTATGAAGTCTCAACCAGGGGAGGCCCAAAATCACAGGAGTGGATGGCATGTCCAGGGTTAAAAGGTTTAAGACTTCCCGGTGACCAGCCCCTACCATTACCTGCAACCCAGGTGTCATCCATAACGACCGGCCTACTTGAAGGGGAGACCCATCCACAGCGGTGACGGAAATGGCTTCTCCCGGTTTGAAGACTTGGATCTGCAGTCGTTAAACCAGAGAAGAGTCAATGAAGTTACCAGCAGCTCCGAGTCGAGTAAGGCAGAGATAGGATGGTTCTTCCCTTGCCACTCAATAGTAATAGGTATGAGAAGACGACTTCTTTTAAGAGGAGGCAGCAGAGTACCTAGTAGATTCTCCTCAATCTCCATTAGGCTTTGTCGTTTCCCGACAATAGTAATGGACATTTCTTTAGTCGGTGCCCAACTCCTCCACAAAATAAGCAAAGACCCTCATTCCGGCGACGAGCCCTCTACGTAGGGGTAAGACATGAAGACCCCAGTTCCATGGGTTCCTCAGCCTGGTTTACTGGGTCGTGGAGATGGGGTGGAAGAAACTGAATGAGAAGCCCGCTCCAGACAACGTTCTCGAATGCGACGATCAGCGTCGATTGCTTGTTGGATTGCCACATCTAGAGATGATGGAGATGGTAGAGATAATAGTAGATCTCTGACATTAACCGGTGGCGAAGAGCAGCATCCCCCCAGTTGGTAAAGGTGGCCCAACTCTGCAGCAAATTTTTCCGTTGTGCGTCGTCCTTGTTGGAGGTGTTCCAGTTGAGTCTCAGCAGTTCGAGTGCGATCTGGGTCTTTATACAAAACCCCCATAGCATGAAAGAAAACCTCTACTGAGTCAAATGCGGGATCCCCTGTCTGGAGGTTAAAAGCCCAGCGTTGCAGGTCCTTCCTCAATAGAGACATCACTATGCCGATCCTTTGTTTGGTATTACCCGGTGATACAGGGCGCAGTTCAAAGTATAAGCGGCAGGAGTCACGGAAGTTGAGAAACTCCTGCCTATTACCTGAAAAACCCTCAGGTAGGGGAAAACACAGCAGTAAAGTCCAAGCCAGAAATCATACACAAATAATGTAGTCCAAATAATAACCTTTGTGGGAAAACGTCAGAGAAAAGCCAGACCAGGCTAAAGTTCATACAGAAGAGTCTGTGAAACCAAATACCTAAGGATGAGACGGTGAAGTATCCAAGGTCCAATCCGAGGCCACACACGGTGCAACTGTAGAGCAGAGACAAGGTTTCCAGAGGCATTCACTAGATGGAGACACACAGAGTTCATGCATGGAACAAACTTAGTGAATCTGAACCAGCATACTCCCAGGTTGTAGAAACAACAGTGAGCAATGATCAGCCAGGGAGATCACTTTTTAAACACCTGCTGGCCAATCACAGAGTGCTGCTTGTCAGAACCTCATAGGTCATGCGATGATCCTACTCATTAGCACCTGTGCAGCAAATCCCTAATCAACTTTGAATTTGTGCACAGATGCTTTACCTGCCAGTGGCCGATGTAGCGCATAGGATGCACGCACACTCGGCCGCGCATTCCTTTGCGAATCACCCCTAGGGCGTGCACGCAGATGCCCAACAGACTCGACATGGGCACGGGATTGTGCCAGCATGGACGCCGGAACGGGACCCGCAGGAGACACCGGAGGCAGGACCGGCTGCGACGTATTGCCATCAGCCCGGCAATTCTGCCTCAGAGATCCCTGCGGCCCTTCCCTCCTGTGCCCATGCGGACGCCCCACCGTATCTGCCCGCAAGGGAACCAAAACCGCAGACTCCCTTACAGATACATATGCAATGTGCCGCCCCACCCCCCAGGTCTGATCGTGTCCCACGTCTATAGGAATGCCAAGTGGTGTGGTGTGGTGCGGCCCTTAATGGACTGTGTGTTTGTTACGGTGCTCATACCTGGATACCGTCACTCCCCAGAGTTAGGCTCCGAAGCAATAAAGGGGATGAGTAATGGTGGAGAATAAGTAGAGTCCAGACTCTTATAAAGTTCAACAGCTTTACTTGCATCAATTTGCCTAGAGTTAGGCTCTGAAGCAATAAAGGGGATGAGTAATGGTGGAGAATAAGTCGAGTCCAGACTCTTATAAAGTTCAACAGCTTTACTTGCATCAATTTGCATCCAGACAATATTCAGGCTTTCTCTTGGTTCCAGCAGGTTTTAGCATAAACTGGCAGGCAAACTTGAACACTCTGCTTTCTCTCTCGGCTGTGCTAAACTCGGCTCTAGTCTGGCAGCTGGACTTTAGGACTGTTCTGCTGTGTCTGGAGTGGGGTGCCTTTGGCTGTTGACCCCCTCGCAATGCTCTGTCTGTAAATATGTAAGGAGTCAGAGTGCTCTTTGAGCTACTTCTCTTTTGAGACTTTTGCTGCAGGGGCTGGGATTTTTTCCTCGCTGCTACATCTTTCATGTTTTCTTAGCTCCATTATTGAGTCTAAATTGGAATAAACTAGAATTGCAACCCTTCATTCTGGTAGGAAGCAGGACTAGCCCACTTCTGCCCAAAAGGGGGAGAATGGAATGGTAAGTTCCATTCTATTTAAGGATCTCTCACTCTGCCAGATACACACCGCCACCAGCTGGTTAACCAGGCATATTACATGAACATAACAGTTTCAGAGCAATAACATTAATGCACAGTGACAAAGCACCTGGAATAAATACACAGATGACATTGTGGTTAGAGGTTAAAGACAGAAGCAGGGTGTAGTAATGTTAATACCACTCTGGGGTATTACACATTTAAAATGATGAAGTTGGAAGAACTACGTAAAAGATTTGGGGTATGTGGGGCAGGTGTCTGATGATTCCAACACTACTGCTTACTAGTATTCATTACTTAATGAATACCTTATCATACCTTATCTCTATTAGGCTACATTCACATGACCGTATGCGAATCCGCAAAAAATACGGATGACATCCGTTTGGCATCTGTATTGCATCATTTTTCTTTGCGGATCCATTATAACAATGCATAACCTTGTCCGCAAAATGGACAAGAATAGGACATGTTCTATCTTTTTTGCGGGCCTAAGGAATGGACATACAGATGCGGACAGCACACTCATTTTTTGCAGACCCTTTGAAATGAATGGGTCCACATCCTATCCGCAAAAACGGAACGGACATGGAAACAAAATACGTTTGTGTGCATGAGGCCTTATGGTAAATAGGACAAGGGATCAAAAGATAAAAAAGTTAACACAAGTAAAGTGAAAAAACAAAAAAAAAGTGGTCATTTATTTGGTTTATTTCTGGAGCGGATTGCGGCGCAAAGGTCCTTTGCACCGCAATCTGCAACTTCTCCCTGCTCATGCCAGATCTAAAAAAATGTGCGTGGTGTGGAAGGGGACAGGCCAGCAGGCCCATCTCATTTACCATTTTCTACGCCTGTATTAGGGCTCAAGCACACGACCGTTGTGCATAACGGTCCGTATTTTGCGGATCCGTGGTTCAGTTTGTTACTTCCGTTGTGTTTCTGTATATATTCCGTTTCCGTTCCGTTTTTGCGGAAAAGCATGTTTGTATTGTTGCAGTATGTGCTCCGTTTTTTGCGGAAGAGAAACGGAAACTGAAGCAGAAAAAAAGCACGAGATTTGACTCCCCTTTTTACACACCCCCTATTTAAGATGGTCATGTGACGGTGCAGACTCCCTTTTCTACAGCTTTTTTCAGCATTGAGAGCTTGGTTAGAAGTTGGTGTCTTGCTGGCATGGGTTTCTGATTGTGGCTTTAACTGTTGGATTATGGCTGACTTTGAGAAAGACCTTTTTCTGCGCTGGCTGGTTTCTCAGCACGATGAACGGCAGCCTACTATGCTGAGCAACGAACCGAGGAGGAGGCATTGGGTTCACCCCATTGTTTCTCAGAGGCGCAGGAAGGACCACTTCCACATGCTGTACATGGATTTGCGACAGCATCCTGAGAAATTTCATGGGTTTTGTCGTATGTCTGTGACTAGCTTTGACATATTGTTAGCGTCACTGCGCCCTGGCCTCACCCGTCAGGACACAAATATGAGGCGCTGCATTTCTCCCGAGGAACGGCTCATCGTTACGCTGAGGTATGTATATTTATTACAATGATTATCTACATAATTTGTTTTTATAAATCTTGATATGAAGTGTGTTAGCGTTAACTATGTTATGTATAAATATGCGTGGTCATTAATTAAACAGTTGTAAAGTAGAATTTACAACTAGTAACAAACGGTAGCAAACATTAAAATCAAACGTTTCAGTTTGGACAGCTCCTTTTGAACAACAAATGTGTGATCCTGGAATGTCCATACTGCGGTCTTCTGATGTAGCAAATACACAAAGCCCAGTATGGCCAGTCTGCCTACAGCTATCAGGCTCCAGCAGGGTCTAATGGTATTTGTAGTTTTCCAACAGCTGTATAGCTGCAGTTTGTCTAGGCCTGGTCTAATCTATGTATTTGATCTAGGCGACTAAGCATGTTTAACTTTACAACAATATTATTTTGGACCCTAGTGGTGGCATTTGATTAATTTTATTTTTGTTTTCTATTCCGTTTTTGGTTTCTTGCAACTGGGAATTAATTTGCTTCTCTGCATTTTGAGTTTCTGCTGGGAGTCTCAACTATTTCTGGAATTGTTCGTCAAGCATGTGAGGTGATTTGGCAGCGACTCCGGGAAGCGGTGATGCCGAAGCCCAAAGCTAAGGATTGGATCCGAATTGCTGAGGGCTTTCATCTTGATGCACAGTTTCCAAACTGTATAGGGGCACTGGATGGCAAACACATTCGTGTTAAGAAGCCACCTCACTCTGGGTCAAGATACTATAATTATAAGCAATACTTTTCCATTGTGCTGTTGGCTTTAGCTGACAGTGCATATAAGTTTATAATTGTGGATATCGGGGCCTTTGGGAGCACTGCAGATGCGCGCATTTTCAGTTCTTCCATATTGAATGAGTGACTTCAGGCCAACCAACTGTCCCTCCCAGAGCCCAGATTGCTGCCAGGTTCTGCAGGTCCCCCGGCTCCATTTGTAATAGTGGCTGATGAAGGGTTTGGTTTGGCAGCACATGTCATGCGACCCTTCCCCAGACGCAATCTGCATGACAGGCGACGCATATTTAACTATCGGCTGACTAGAGCCCGTCGGTATGTAGAATGTGTGTTTGGAATACTCACCAACAAGTGGGGAGTATTCCTGTCATCCTTACAGATGTCGCCGGACAATGCCACCCTTGTTATTCAAGCTTGTGTCATCCTGCATAACTTCGTCAGGATTCATGATGCTCCATTAGATGCTGGTTTAGTGGAGTCTGTGACCAATTCTTCTTCATCTGGAGGTTTGGATCACACATGACATGGACGGCCTGGATCTGCAGGAATAGCATATGGAGACCTTTATGCTGACTACTTTACCAGCCCTGAGGGATCATTACCGTGGCAGATGGACGTAGTTCTTGGCAGACAATGATGTCATCTGGACTCTGGCCTTTTTTATTATTTTCCAGGCATTTTTTTTTTTTTTGTGATTATATTAGATAGTGTAGGGACTCGCAAGACAAAGAGGACCCTTGACGCGGGCTTGCGGGCTGGGGTGTGTTGTAGTCGAAACAGTTAGGCCAAAATGGGCTATATTTTTTGGTGCACTGACAATGTACAGTACAGACCAAAAGTTTGGACACACCTTCTCATTCAAAGAGTTTTCTTTATTTTCATGACTATGAAAATTGTAGATTCACACTGAAGGCATCAAAACTATGAATTAACACATGTGGAATTATATACATAACAAACAAGTATGAAACAACTGAAAATATGTAATATTCTAGGTTCTTCAAAGTAGCCACCTTTTGCTTTGATTACTGCTTTGCATACTCTTGGCATTCTCTTGATGAGCTTTAAGAGCTAGTCCCCTGAAATGGTTTTCACTTCACAGGTGTGCCCTGTCAGGTTTAATAAGTGGGATTTCTTGCCTTATAAATGGGGTTGGGACCATCAGTTACGTTGAGGAGAAGTCAGGTGGATACACAGCTGATAGTCCTACTGAATAGACTGTTAGAATTACTTTAAGAAATGAAGGTCAGTCAGTCAGCCGAAAAATTGGGAAAACTTTGAAAGTAAGGGCTATTTGACCATGAAGGAGAGTGATGGGGTGCTGCGCCAGATTACCTGGCCTCCACAGTCACCAGACCAGAACCCAATCGAGATGGTTTGGGGTGAGCTGGACCACAGAGTGAAGGCAAAAGGGCCAACAAGTGCTAAGCATCTCTGGGAACTCCTTCAAGACTGTTGGAAGACCATTTCAGGGGACTACCTCTTGAAGCTCATCAAGAGAATGCCAAGGGTGTGCAAAGCAGTAATCAAAGCAAAAGGTGGCTACTTTGAAGAACCTAGAATATGACATATTTTCAGTTGTTTCACACTTGTTTGTTATGTATATATAAACCGGATTCCAAAAAAGTTGGGACACTAAACAAATTGTGAATAAAAACTGAATGCAATGATGTGGAGATGGCAAATGTCAATATTTTATTTGTAATACAACGTAGATGACAGATCAAACGTTTAATCCGAGTAAATGTATCATTTTAAAGGAAAAATACGTTGATTCCAATTTTCACGGTGTCGACAAATCCCCAAAAAGTTGGGACAAGTAGCAATAAGAGGCTGGAAAAAGTAAATTTGAGCATAACGAAGAGCTGGAAGACCAATTAACACTAATTAGGTCAATTGGCAACATGATTGGGTATAAAAAGAGCTTCTCAGAGTGCCAGTGTCTCTCAGAAGTCAAGATGGTTAGAGGATCACCAATTCCCACAATTTTGCGCAGAAAGATAGTGGAGCAACTGTGCATAACATCATCCAAAGATTCTAAGAATCTGGAACAATCTCTGTGCGTAAGGGTCAAGGCCGTAAAACCATACTTGATGCCCGTGATCTCCGGGCCCTTAAACGACACTGCACCACAAACAGGAATGCTACTGTAAAGGAAATCACACTATGGGCTCAGGAATACTTCCAGAAACCATTGTCAGTGAACACAATCCACCGTGCCATCCGCTGTTGCCAGCTGAAACTCTACAGTGCAAAGAAGAAGCCATTTCTAAGCAAGATCCACAAGCTCAGGCGTTTTCACTGTGCCATGGATCATTTAAAATGGAGTGTGGCAAAATGGAAGACTGTTCTGTGGTCAGACGAGTCACGATTCGAAGTTCTTTTTGGAAATCTGGGACGCCATGTCATCCAGACCAAAGAGGACAAGGACAACCCAAGTTGTTATCAACGCTCAGTTCAAAAGCCTGCATCTCTGATGGTATGGTGTGGCATGAGTGCATGTGGCATGGGCAGCTTGCATGTCTGGAAAGGCACCATCAATGCAGAAAAATATATTCAGGTTCTAGAACAACATATGCTCCCATCCAGACGTCATCTCTTTCAGGGAAGACCCTGCATTTTTCAACAAGATAATGCCAGACCACATTCTGCATCAATCACAACATCATGGCTGCGTAGGAGAAGGATCCGGGTACTGAAATGGCCACTCTGCAGTCCAGATCTTTCACCTATAGAGAACATTTGGCGCATCATAAAGAGGAAGGTGCAACAAAGAAGGCCCAAGACGATTGAACAGTTAGAGGCCTGTGTTAGACAAGAATGGGAGAGCATTCCTATTTCTAAACTTGAGAAACTGGTCTCCTCGGTCCCCAGACGTCTGTTGAGTGTTGTAAGAAGAAGGGGAGATGCCACACAGTGGTGAAAATGGCCTTGTCCCAACTTTTTGGGGATTTGTTGACACCATGAAATTCTGATTCAACATATTTTTCCCTTAAAATGGTACATTTTCTCAGTTTAAACTTTTGTTCCGTGATTTATGTTCTATTCTGAATAAAATATTAGAAGTTGGCACCTCCACATCATTGCATTCAGTTTTTATTCGCGATTTGTATAGTGTCCCAACTTTTTTGGAATCCGGTTTGTAATTCCACATGTGTTAATTCATAGTTTTGATGCCTTCATAGTCATGAAAATAAAGAAAACTCTTTGAATGAGAAGGTGTGTCCAAACTTTTGGTCTGTACTGTACATAATGTATACTTTGTGGTCATACAGAACGTACTTAGATTTGTGTGATTGTTTTTGCTGGAGTTATTGTAAGTAAAATAACCACATGTATCTGTTGGGTTTTATATTTTTAATTGTAAAGTAAAAATATGACTGTAGGCACAATGAACACAGAAGGACAGTAAATAATATAGCAAAAGGTATAAAAAAAATGTACTTTACAATCAGAAGTGTAAAATACAACTTTGGGTCTGTGAGTAATTTAACCCTTTCCCAACCTATTCTATATGTGGAGGAGCGATGGCATTAGTGTTTGCTCCTCCCACTAGTCTGAAGGAGATCGCTACATGTAATAGCAGCGGTCTCCTTCAATAACAAGCAATGCAACGATTCCCAAGTAATAATATCACCATAATGCCCTCAGTATTTATAATGCCGCCCCTGCAGGTCCCAATGTAGCTCTAATGCCCTCTGCAGTTATAACTCACCTGTACTGTGCCCTGTATTATAATGCCCCCTGAAGTATCTGTATAATGCTCCTCCGTTTCCACCAGTAGTGCCAGTATATAATCCATTTTCGACCTCCCTCCTCATATTGCGTGCTTTGCCAATAAATATATATTGAAGGGGGGGCACAGAACAGGCATTCAGATGCAGGCAGCATATGGTGTTGGCCACATCTTTTTTGCCCCCATTGAAATAAATGGATCCTCAAAAAATGTGAATGCACTAAGGCTAAATACACATAAAAATTTTGGATGAGGATTTGAAGCAGACCTGCCTACAGAAATGGATTGGAAAGGAATTTGAAATATACAGTAAAGGAAGGATTTATACTTCTGGCTTTGGCTGAAGATCGGCTGTGTTTAGCCCTGGTATGTCAGCATCTAGCATTATAGATCCTCATCTAAGTGTCCAGCCTCATATTTACTGCTTATGTCCAGGCTCCATTCTCCAGGCCCTGTCTCTTTATTAGCTGTTTGCTCTGACTATTCACCATTGTATCCAGCTGTTCTGTGATTAGTCCCTGAAGAGAAATGTGACTCCATCTTGTTTCTTCTAAATATGTAAAGAATAGTTATAACATCTCACCCACGCACTGTTTCAAGTTTCCCCACTGGAAGTTAGGTTCGCTTATCTGTCCCAGGACAGATTCTGGGAATCTCCCAGAACTAGTACAAACGTTCTTGCCTTATTCAGGGTCATTTAGCACAACTGCGTACATTCTTATATGTGACTGATTAAAACCTATTCTTTCTGCTTACTGCACGTACACATACCATAAAAGGATGTTCCGGTAGTATCTGTATTAGAACCAATGTTTATCTTTTATGATTGGTTTAACGCTGTTGTTATGCAAACTTTTCTACTGCCTATAGAAGGCCAAGCGATAGCCTAATAAAGTTAGAGTATTTCTCAGTGATACCTGTGTGTGTGTTTATGTTATTGCTAGCTGAGAAATATCTCTCCTGACATCAGTGAAATCAAACCAAGGTGGTTGTAGAGGTCCAGAAAGGTCCAAATCCTTTCAGTTTGGGGGCTCCGTCCGGGATAGAGAAGGCCATCCTCGTGTCCGGCAAGAGAGACATCCCTTTTGTCCACTGCCCGGTCCGAGGGCACTGGCCACAACTCTACCAGTGAGTTTTTTTTATTATGTTTCCGGGATACATTGTTAAGCCTTAAAAATAGACTGGGGAAGTTTATAATAAGTACTTGGAGTACTTTCATGAATAAGGCCAGCACTTGGAGTGCCACGCACGGCATAGAGTCTCAGGGAGATCTATTCGTAAGTTGTTTTGTGTCAGGGACACACCATAGGATCTCAGGGAGATCTATTTACTTTATCTAACTGTTGACAGAGATTGTTTAGTACCAGGGGTACATGTAAAAGAACAGTCTCGGGGAGACCTGACTTACCTTGGTTTGACGCATACCTATATTTAGAGTATAAGATACATAGAGTGTTAAGATTCATCTGTTTGTGTGAGAGCTATTGTTCTGGTGGTAAGTGTAAGAACATATCTCACTGTAATATTATCACTCTGTCATTTGGTGAATTTTCTTACTGTGGGTGGAGGAAAATCTAAGTGTGAGTTTCCCCCTCCCAACTAGGGACTGCAGACTGCAAATAGTGACAGCCTAGTTCTCCTTCCCAATCTCATGCTGACTGTAAAGCAGAGTGTTTCCTCATGGACCTCAGACAAAATACAAGACTTTGAGAAACACTTATATGAGAAGGATGCAGCGGGATGCTTTTAGATCAGGAAGATACAGACCCCCACACATAGTTACAAAAGTTCAGGAGCCAACACCGTGAGTAAGCAGAGACAGCCAAGACATTTCTCAGTTGCTCTCAACCATCCCTGCAGATGCTGTCTGTTTCAGCATGATAGACCTGAAGAATGCTTTCTTCTCTATCCTGGTTGACAAGCAGACCAGACTCCTTTTTTCCTTTTTCCTTTGAGGGTCGTCAACTCACCTGGTTCAGGATGCCCCAGGGATATGCTGAATCACCGGTAGTGTATAGCATTGTCCTCCAAGCAAGTTTAAAACCATGGCACCCCCACAGTGTTCTGTACTCTTGCAATACGTGGATGATTTTTTTATTGTGCAGTGTGTCAGAGGAGGCCAATGTAACAGATGGTTTATCTTTGTTGAAATTGTTGTCTGAATGTGGACACAAGGTGTCACGCAAGAAAATGCAATGGTGTAAAAAGCAAGTTGAATACTTGGGTTTTGTTCTCACAAAGGGAGAAAGGAGAATCAGCACAGAAAGAGTCCAGTCTGTTGCGGGCCTGGTCACCCCGCACACCAAGAAAGAAATGTTATCTTTCCTTGGTATGATAAACTACTGCAGACAATGGATACCTGATTGCTCCTACTATGACAATGTAATGAGACAAGCCACTCTGGCAGACATGCCAGATCTCATCAGGTGGTCTGAGGAAATGTTTAATGCATTTGATTATTTGAAATGTTCTTTAATGACAAGTCTGGGTTTGGGCCTCCCTGACTACAAACTCACATTCCATGTATATGCTCGACAAAATTGTAAAACCATGGCGGTTGTACTGACACATTATCACGGAGGCAAGTTACATCCTTGTGCCTTTTTTTCAAAGGTGGTTCCGGCATCCGTCCAAGGAATGACGGCCTGTCTGAGATCTCTTGCAGCCTGTGCTATGATGGTTGAGCTTGCAACGCCACTTACAAACTTACAATGGGACATGAGACTATCCTGTACACCACACATGATGTAGTAGGCCTTTTCAAAGGCATACACACACAGCACATGTCCGCACAAAGACTATCTGGATATGAGATTCTACTCCTCAGCAATCCCTCCCTCCAAATCAAATACGCAACACACAACTCAGGTCCAGCACCTATCTTGAATGCCCAATTAGGACTTAAAGAACCTGAGGATCACTTGACAGAGGCACATGATTGTATACACGCAATACAACATGAGACATCACCCCGCTCTGATTTACAATCTGTACCAGTAGAAGGGGCTCCTGATGTTTTTGTTGATGGATCCTGCAGCAGACCAAATGACAACACTTATCATGCAGGATATGCTATTGTTATGCTACCCGATGGTGTCCTGGAAGCCAGACCAATCACATACCAATCTGCACAAGCAGCAGAATTAATTTCACTCACAAGAGCATGCATACTACATGAAGGCAAGCCAGTCACCATTTACACTGACAGCAGGTACGCACATGGAGTGGTCTGGGTCATTTGGCAAAGGAGAGGATTAATTGCAGCTGATGGTAAGCACATCTCACATTCACAACTTGTCATACAACTTTTAGAAGCCAAAATAAAATGAAAAAGACGATTCCGGCACTTATTGTTCTTCCCATAAAATCTTCCTCTTTATTGAATCACTTCATATGTGGAACAGTATCACAAACAAGCAGTTGTTTACGCGTTTCGGAGACCTTCTCCTTAGTCGTAACAATGTGGTCTGAGAGTTTAGAGAAATTTAAAGACCCATGTACCTTCCCCCAACTAGTGGGTGGAGGTAACATGATGTAATGAATCAATCAACCCAGAGACTCACACCTGGAGTATCATTCTCAGTAAACATTAGTTAAAATGGCCCCACATGATGCTCTTCTCGCATCCCTGCGCTTAGACTATGCATGCCACTGCTAGAGGCTGCGCATATCGAGAGCCAACTCAAGCGCAGGGTGTGAGGAGACGCATCGTGTGAATAGGGCTGTACAAAATATCAAATACAAATAAAATGTAAATCTGTAGAAGACTCTAAATATGACAACTGCTTGTTTGTGATACTGTTCCACATATGAAGTGATTCAATAAAGAGGAAGATTTTATGGGAAGAACAATAAGTGCCGGAATCGTCTTTTTCACTTTATTTTGCCTATACGTCCAGGAACTTACTGGCTTGACTCCGGGCACACGGGATATTATATGCCGACCAGGTGAGCTGGACAAACGTTTCCTATATAACTTTTAGAAGCCATAAGATTTCCCTCACAGATTGCAATTGTCCACTGCAGGGCGCATACTGGTGGTAAAGATTGTGTCCCAAGGCAATGCCCTGGCAGACGCAGAGGCCAAGAGGGCTGCGCTGATGGCCCCGGGCACATTGCAAATGGTGAATTTAGTACCTCCTTAACTTGAGTTAACTCAGATGCTTGTGGATCTCCAGTCCTCAGCTACTGACGATGAAATGGCCGATTGGTGTTATCCAATCTTGCAGAAGAATCCTAGGACAGGATTAATCTGCAAATAGGGGAAACCATGCATACCACAGCACAGCTCCCCTCTGTTCATTGCACATTTTCATGGAGTAGGACACAACAGCATTCAAACAACACACATGCTGCTTAGTGTCAGATTATGTGGGAAGGTATCACATGTTTGAGGAACAACCCAAACACCATTGTAACCAGATTGATTAAAACCCTAAGTGAAATTGAGGAAAAAAGTTGCTTGTAAGTCTCCTTGTCTTCCACAGGAACCAACTCACCCATTCCAAGTGGGAGATATTGTGCTGATAAAGAAATAAAAGAAAGGAAAACTCACAGGAGACTTCACCTATGGACCACCGACTACAATGGTAGCCTTGACCCGCACAGCTGTACTTACAGAAGAAGCACCTACCTGGGTCCACGCCACCAGAGTAAAACTGGTAAAGGAGGCACCCCAAAAGGAGGTAATAACGGGGACAGACAGTCCTAACCTCGAAAAAGGACAAAGTAAGGTACTAACGGGAGCAGACAGCTCTGACCTCCACCAGGATGCACTCCCTCAATTCTGGAAGATGGCACAGAAGGTCCACTTGGACTGTGGGATTACTGACGATCCTAATGACTATGCCGGAAGATAACAAAGCTGAAGTTGCTATAACTCAGAAAGGTGGAATCACTACCTTCTGGTACAATTCCTCCAGTACTCACGTTGCACTTACTCCTTCTGTTTATGCAGCATAATGAAGTGCAGTCCTTCTATGAGATGTGGCAACCACTATAAGAATGGACAGGCTTATATCTGTATTACTGACCCTTATTGGGGTAATATATGCGCATACTAGGGGTCAGTAATATGGAATACAAGAGAAGACTGGGGGTATAAACCACAGAATGCCCTTAATCGAAAGGATAAGAATGGTAAATCCTTGATTAGTAGAATGACAGTTATAAACGGAGGGGACTGTCACATAGATGTTAGCCTATATCCTACAGGGTGGGCATGCCCTAAGATGGTGTCTGAGATGAAAATAATTATAAACATAGAAAACCCCAAAAAAGGTGATGAAGGAGATTACGTGCTGGGATGGTACTTTGGTACTTTCACAACATGGGGGGGGTGGGGCAGAGATTTCAATGGTCACCAAACACTTAGAAATAAGAGATTAGTGTCAATCCTCAGAATGGACATACCCTCAGAAACAAACATACCCTCTAAAAACCCATATTCAGTCCCTAGGAAACATACTGGCTATTTCTGACCCTACCTATGAGAAAACCCTGGCAGCAGAAACTGGGTTCTCTGATGCCAACCTATGGTTAGAATGGATGAAGTACAGTGCAGCTTCAGTAAATAAAAGTAATTGTTATATATGTGGGACCGCTAAGCCTCACCTAGGTACCGTGCCCTTAATATTGCCCTCCAGTGTTGAGGAATGTTTTTTGCAATTATTCTCAAATTCATCTAGTAACCAGTCTGCATGTGAAGAATGGAAGCAAAAATACCCACTCCTCATAAAAACTACCTGCCCTGGTGCAGGTATACATGTCTATCCTGGTAACTATACCTGCCACAGAGGGGGCGATCAAGGAAGATCCCTGGGTAATTTCACTGAAGGATACTTTGTAACTTACAGTGAAACAGATACCTCCCTCACACAGAATCAAGTATACTCGATTGGAGATGTATATTGGATCTGTGGTGATGGAAAGATAAGATCTAGACTAGAGAATTCCTGGAAAGGTGAATGCGCTCTTGCTAAAGCCATAATGAATATACACATATTTAGTGAACAAGAGACCCCTAGTGTAGGAAGAGTGAAAAGGACCAAAAGATCACTCTTCATGGGTAGGTTTGATCCTCATGTGTATATATTCAATCAAAGTCCCTTTTAGTGACCCTCGGGATATTTATATACTTATAGCAATGGTCTATTAGAGACCTACAATCCCTGTAGGGGTCACTAACAAATGTTAAAATTTTTGTCTTTATTATTTCATGGACAAAACACACTATAAGGAAAAAACAATACACTTTAAAATTATCAGTGTGTCAGCGTATACACGGGGTTGTGTGATTGCACTTGCAAGGTGTGACAGTATATGCAGTATATAGGATAGAATCCCTGGATGGGGTATATCTCCTCCCCCCTAGAGGTATAGGATAGTATTGCTACTGGCAGTTACTGATTAAATTCACTGATAGTGGGTCAACTGCAGGGGCACTGGTGAGTGTGTCTCTCCTGTCACTGCTCACTGCTATCTGTTCCCTAGATCAGGGTTACCGAGCAGCTAGCATGATTGCTAGTCCCCTATATTGGGTGGCTGTTTCTCTCAGCCGCAGGGTATACACAATGTCACCAGGCTCTTTAGCCACTGTTTGACTCCTTTCTAGCACTGATTTCAAACTGCGCTCCTTCCTCTATTGCTGTGTCATAGAGGCTTCAATATTCACTGTAATCGAATACCTATGCTGTCACACTCTCCTTGTCTGCTCGGCTAAATGCCGCCGCATGCTACTAACGCTGTTCACTGGCTAAAAGATATGCCGCTCTATACCACCCCTCCCGACATGTTTCGCCACTGGATGTGGCTTCGTCAGGGGATGCGGGGTATATGAGCGGGCGCGCTTCATAAGACCTTCCTTTATGCTCATTCAGGTCCCGCCCATCTGTCACAGCCATCATCCGATGACCAACCACAATCACTTCCTCCGTCCAGGCCTCCGAATGCCGGCCACGTCACTCCGCCGACGCACATCCTGTGCGCCTTCCTCTGCCGCCTCGTCACCTATACTATCTGGTACGTGCGGTATATATTATGAATGAGAAGACGTTTACAATCAACCTGGGTGGGTTCGACTGCACAAAGTCTCCGCCCCCATTGTTGATAAACGATGTTTCTTTATTCTTCATTCGATTTAGATCCACTTTATTTTCCCTATCTTTTTACTGTATAAGTCCATCCTGGTCCATCCTGGTTTGATGATAATATATATTAGTTGTCTATACAAAAAAGAAGAAGAAGATTTATAGTCAGTCCCGATGTGGAAGAAACTATAGACATACTTCAGTTGGTTTATTATCCTGATATATCAAAATGGCTTGATGTTATGTTTAGTATTATTTTTATTTTTATCAATGTGTGGCATATATCACTACTCAATACTATCCCATAGTAGGGATTTATTATCCCAATATGAGAGTTGCCAGTATGTGATACGTCCACCATACTTTATACTACCATACTTTATACTGGTGTAAAAGTTAGTAGTGTGCGAATCATCCACCATACTTGATACCACCATGCTTATACCATGAATTGGTATATATCTCACAGTGGGAATCAGTTACGCAGCTTTTGTATAGTTATTGCTTACTTACTATTTTTATATTTGTATTATTCATTTATTAATTAATATTTGTAATTTTTATTAAGGGTATCAAGATATGTTACCATCCACCATGCTCTATATTTTGCTGATGACACCACTGGACTCGATTTCTTCACCATAGGATAGACGAATTGATCGACTATATCTATGTATATAGACGCAATAGGCGTCCCAAGAGGGGTCCCTGATGAATTCAAAGCCAGAGGTCAGATGGCAGCAGGATTTGAATCCATAATTCCCCACATAACAATCAACAAAAATGTAGACTGGATCAACTATATTTACTTTAATCAACAAAGGTTTGTAAACTACACCAGGGATGCGTTACAGGGTGTAGCAGAACAGTTACAGGCAGATTCCATTATGACATTTCAAAACCGCATGGTACTCGATATGATACTTGCAGAAAGAGGTGGTGTCTGTAAGGTATTGACAGACCCCTCATCCTGCTGCACGGTCATACCCAACAACACCGGCCCTAATGGTAAGGTCACACTGGCAATAAAGAAACTCGAGGATTTATCAATCAAGCTCAAAAGAAAAACCCCTTGGGATCAGTATTTTGGCTGGTTCACTAAGTGGAAACAGGCACTTGTACAGTTGGGAATCATTATCCTGATAATTATTATAGTAATAGCAATAGTTGCAACATGTATTATACCATGTGTACGGAAACTGATAATGAAAGGAGTATCAAATATGTCATTTTATGAGACTCTGCTGCCTAATCCTTAAGACAACTCACATAAAGGATATAGAAAATATCTGGCGGTATACAGGGAAAAGGGCAAGAGTAAGAACCATATTATCTAAGAAATTTGGTTCTAAGAGGGGATTGAAGAGAAATGTGACTCCATCTTGTTTCTTCTAAATATGTAAAGAATGGTTAAAACATCTCACCCACGCACTGTTTTTAAGTTCCCCCGCTGTGAGTGAGGTTTGCTTATCTGTCCCAGGACAGATTCTGGGAATCTCCCAGAACTAGTACAAACGTTCTTGCCTTATTCAGGGTCATTCGGCACAACTGCGTACATTCTTATTTGGGACTGATTAAAACCTATTCTTTCTGCTTACTGCACGTACACATACCATAAAAGGATGTTCCGGTAGTATCTGTATGAGCACCAATGTTTATCTTTTATGATTGGTTTAACGCTGTTACTATGCAAACTTTTCTACTGCCTATATAAGGCCAAGCGATAGCCTAATAAAGTTAGAGTATTTCTCAGTGATACCTGGGTGTGTGTCATGTTATTGCTAGCTGAGAAATATCTCTCCTGACGTCAGTGACATTAAACCAAGGTGGTCGTAGAGGTCCAGAAAGGTCCAAATCCTATCAGTGCCTGATTAAGTTAAATCCAGCCCCTCCTCTATTGTTCACACCTAGAAGTGTAAATGTAAGGATTTAGTAAGGATTAGATACACAGCTCAGCAGACAGTATCACACATTATAAGATGAGATACACAGCACAGAAGCTGGTATCACACATAATAGGATTAGATACATGGCTCAGCAGACAGTATCACACATAATGGGATTAGATACACAGCTCAGCAGACAGTATCACACATGATAGGATTAGATACACAGCTCAGCGGACAGCATCACACATAATGGGATAAGATATGCATCTTAGACAGTATCACACAGTATAGAATTAGATACACAGCTCAGCAGGCAGTATCACACATGATAGGATTAGATGCACAGCTCAGCAGAAATTATCACACAGGATAGGATTAGATACACATTTTAACAAAACGTATCACACATGATAGGATTAGATACGCAGTTTAGCAGACAGTGTCACACATGATAGGATTAGATACACAGCTCAGCAGACAGTATCACACTTGATAGGATTAGATACACAGCCCAGCAGACAGTATCACACATGATAGGATTAGATACACAGCTCAGCAGACAGTATCACACATATTGGGATTAAATACTCATTTTAGCAGACAGTATCACACAGAATAGGTTTAGATACAAAGCTCAGCAGGCAGTATCACACATGATAGGATTAGATACACAGCTTAGCAAAAATTATCACACGACAGAATTAGATACACATTTTAGCAAAATATATCACACATGATAGGATTAGATAAACAATTTAGCAGACAGTATCACACATTATAGGATTAGATATATAGCTCAGCAGACAGTATCACACATGATAGGATTAGATACGCAGCTTTTCAGACAGTATCACACATGATAGGATTAGATACACAGCTCAGCAGACAGTATCACACATGATATGATTAGATACACAACTCAGCAGGCAGTATCACACACAATAGGCTTAGATACACGACTCTGCAGGCAGTATCACACACAATAGGATCAGATACACAGCTCAGCAGAAATTAATCATATACGACAGGATTAGATACACTTCTTAGCAAAACGTATCACACATGATAGGATTAGATATGCAGCTTAGCAGACAGTATCACACATGATAGGTTTAGATACACAGCTCAGCAGAAAGTATCACACATGATAGGATTAGATATGCAGATTAGCAGACAGTATCACACATGATAGGATCAGATACACAGCTCAGCAGAAATGATCACACAAGGCAGGATTAGATTCACATCTTAGCAAAAAGTTGCACACATGATAGGATTAGATACACAGCTCAGCAGGCAGTATCACACATGATATTATTAGATACACAACTCAGCAGTCAGTATCACACACAATAGGTTTAGATACATGACTCTGCAGACAGTATCACACATGATAGGATTAGATACACAGCTCAGCAGGCAGTATCGCACATGATAGGATTAGATACGCCACTTTTCAGACAGTATCACACATGATAGGATTAGATACACAGCTAAGCAGGCAGTATCACACATGATATTTGGATTCTGGATTTTGTGTTCCTTTATTCTCATGTGTTTGACTTTGGCACATTTAATTTTCTCAGTAGATCTCACCAAATCTAGCTAGGCCTGCCGCTAAATATCTCATATTTGAGGCTAACTTCTCTGCAGCTTAAGCAATAAGCTAAATGTGGAGCACTCACCGCCCAGTGGTTGTGATGTGTATTGCAGCTTTTTAGAGTTTAGTTACAATCTCGCGATATGATGTTGTTTTGCTCTCGGGACAAAATTGACACCACTTCCAGTCTGGAGATCAGGTAAGAGAGGACGCATCTGTATATCGGATGATCTGACATACATATAAAAACGTACACAGATAATAAAGTTATGGGAATCGTTGTCCATTTTTCACAAGGAGTATCAGAATCAATAGACGACATTGAAGTCGATGGGAAGGAGCGACAACTTCCTTCTGCTGACATAGAGCCCTGACTGCCTGCAACATGTGCTCCCACTCGATTGTCATCATCGGTAGTTACACGCCTAAATGAGTCAGCAGCGGACCTGTCCTCCAAGTCTGTGCTGGCCTGTAACTGCTGACTTTCCTCACAAAAACTCATTGTCGCTGAAAAGTGGAGCAGAGCAAATGGCTATAATTATTGGCTAGCAGAGGGAGCAGAAAATGCAAGAGGTAGGTTCAGGACAGGTGAGGGCAAAAATTCAGTTCCTGGGCCATGCCAACTACACATGGTGTCAGAGGAACCTACCAATTCCTGTCTGTGTGTATCTGTTGTTATCACGATCTAGCCGGTGTGAACCCTCTGTGCCACATAACCAACCCCCTCTAATGGTGTTATCTACAGTGCCTTGCAAAAGTATTCACCCCCTTGACTTTTTTCGTATTTTGTTACATTACAGCCTTAAGTTCAATGTTTTGTTAATCTGAATTTTACGTGATGGACCAGAACACAATAGTCTAAGTTGGTGAAGTGAAATGAGAAAAATATATAAATTAAAAAGAAATAGAAAACAGAAAATTGGCATGTGCGTATGTATTCACCCCCTTTGTTAGGAAGCCCATAAAAAGCTCTGGTACAACCAATTACCTTCAGAAGTCACATAATTAGTGAAATTATGTCACCTGTGTGCAATCTAAGTGTCACATCATCTGTCATTACATATACACACCTTTTTTGAAAGGCCCCAAAGGCTGCAACACCTAAGCAAGAGGCATCACTAACCAAACACTGCCATGAAGACCAAGGAACTCTTCAAATAAGTAAGGGGCAATGTTGTTGAGAAGTATAAGTCAGGGTTAGGTTATTAAAAAATATCCAAATCATTGATGATCCCCAGGAGCACCATCAAATCTATCATAACCAAATGGAAAGAACATGGCACAACAGCAAACCTGCCAAGAGACGGCCGCCCACCAAAACTCACGGACCGGGCAAGGAGGGCATTAATCAGAGAGGCAGCACAGAGACCTAAGGTAACCCTGGAGGAGCTGCAGAGTTCCACAGCAGAGACTGGAGTATCTGTACATAGGACGACAATAAGCCGTACGCTCCATAGAGTTGGGCTTTATGGCAGAGTGGCCAGAAGAAAGACATTACTTTCAGCAAAAACAAAAAGGCATGTTGTGAGTTTGTGAAAAGGCATGTGGGAGACTCCCAAAATGTATGGAGGAAGGTGCTCTGCTCTGATGAGACTAAAATTGAACTTTTTGGCCATCAAAGAAAATGCTATGTCTAGCGCAAACCCAACACAGCACATCACCCAAAGAACACCATCCCCACAGTGAAGCATGGTGGTGGCAGCAGGGACTGAGAAACTGGTCAGAGTTGAGGGAAAGATGGATGGTGCTAAATACAGGGATATTCTTGAGCAAAACCTGTACCACTCTGTGCGTGATTTGAGGCTAGGACGAAGGTTCACCTTCCAGCAGGACAATGACCCCAAACACACTGCTAAAGCAACACTTGAGTGGTTTAAGGGGAAACATGTGAATGTGTTGGAATGGCCTTCAAAGCCCAGATCTCAATCCAATAGAAAATCTGTGGTCAGACTTAAAGATTGCTGTTCACAAGCACAAAAAATCCCACTTGAAGAAGCTGGAGCAGTTTTTCAAGGAGGAATGGGCAAAAATCCCAGTGGTAAGATGTGGCAAGCTCATAGAGACTTATCCAAAGTGACTTGGAGCTATGATTGCCACAAAAGGTGGCTCTACAAAGTATTGACTTTAGAGGGGTGAATAGTTAAGCACATTGACTTTTTCTGTTATTTTGGCCTATTTGTTGTTTTGGGGGGTCAATACCTTTGCAAAGCACTGTAATTGAACCCCTCATTCTTTTACAGTACTTCTCATGGTGGGGATAGACTTTCCCAAGGGGAACGCCAGGTCGCTACCTCTTGAGGATGATTGGCAACGAGTCCAGGCAGACACGGGGGTACCAGTAGTTAGCAGGCCGTGTCATAACCAGGAGCGACAGTGCAGGACCGAAGGATGAGGCAGAGGAGAAGTCAAACAAGCAATGTATCAGAGCAGGTGGCACAGGTACAGGTCAGGCAATTCGGGTCAGCAACAGGAGAGTTGAGGCTGAGCAGGCAAGGATCAAACTAATAGCAGAGTCCAGAAACACAAGCATGGGTCAGGTATACAGGAACACAAGTACAGATAACAGCAACCTTTGCAGGACACAAGAACCTCTGACACTCAGGCACCAGGCTGGACCACTAAAATAGGTGCAGGTTGGCTGGGATTAGTCGCATGGGTCACATGCGCAAAACCCTTACATAAGTACATAGGAAGTGATGTGCGTCAGCCCTTACCAAGGTGCTACAGGATACAGGCTACAAGGCGTGCTGTGTCCAGGGCAGAAATGAAACAGTGGAGCGGATTCCAGAAGGTACAGCATCTGCAGGCACAGAGTCCAGGACCGGAGCAGGGCATGGAGAGACACCAGCAGCAAATCACTGCAGATACCTGCCCTGTAATGCAGCTGGACGTGGGCAATGACAGAGGTAGCCAGGGAGGGCTGTGCTCACCCAAGCATAGAGCCTGGGACCGCGGTGGTTAGTAGGCAAACACTGACGATCCGCAACCTCTGTTATAGTTATCACTTGAGAAGATATTGAAGATGGAATCAACCATTCCAGTAAAAACACAACCAATGTATGACAGTGGCAGCTGTGGCCTGTTGCTGAGACTGCTACCTCCCCCCTTTTTTCTGCTGCTACTTGTGCTGGCTACAGCAACACTTTTGCCACTGACCGTTCCTTTGGAGGGCCCAGGCAACTGTCTGTTAGCCATAGTTTACAGTAACTGTACTAAAATAACGGATTAACTCTGAATGTCGGTGCACTAGAAAGTGAAACACATGGCAATATAGAACACCTGCCTTTAATACTTAGGCACAGTAACTGTATCACTAAAATAACGGATTAACTCTGAATGTCAGTGCACTAGATCGTGATGCACACGGCGATACATTCTCCCTAAACTCTCCCTGCACTCTCTTGTTCTTTAAAACGGTGTGCAGCAAGTTTGTCCTTAGCGCATAAGCGCTCGTCACATCTCTCCCTATGCTCAGCTCACAGGACAATGGCAGAGGCCAACAGGATGAGAGTTTTATAGGGCTGTGACATGACAGGGGATGACTGTCACGGCCATGCCCATGACCGTGACTCCTTTACCGCATGCGGTTGCCTGCGGTTTTGTATGGGCGTTCAACCACGGGTGAGGGCTGCTTGTCTGTGGCCTCACTTGTGGTTGCCGCGGGCAACCAGTGTTGTTGTTAGCAGCAGAGCAGCCTGAGCGTCGCTAGGCAGCTTGCTGCCCTGGCATGCGGTCTCACCTGACGTTCCTTTTGTTAGGTGTGTTTGTTGTGTGCACTGTGTTGTAAGTTATTGTGTGCACTTTCCCTTTATGTATGTTTGTTTTCCCTTCTGTGTTACTGGAAGGGTTAACTTCCTTCCCAGTGTGTGTGTGATGTCACTGGGTGTGTCCAATCCTTGGGTGTGGCCACTGGGGCCTATAAAGACCCTCTCTCTTGCAGAGCTCAGTAGGTTGCTTCAGCATGCTTGCTGATAGCAGCCTCCTGTGTTTGTTCATCCGCCAGTGAGAGCCACCACTGTGGTCATAGTTTAAGTTTGAGTTTGAGTTTAAGTTTTAGTATAAGTTAAAGTTTTATGTATGCCTATGTCTTTATGTGTGTGTTGTAGCAAGTTTGTCTGTTGGGATTTTCATATGTGTTTGTGCAGCATAACGGTTCTGGATCCCTGTCTGTTTAGGGATCCAGTCAGCAGGGCTGTGGCAGGTTGGTGAATGTCTGTTCACCTGCCATTTCCGTATTGCTGTTTCTGTTTCCCTTTTCCCAACAGCTTGGCCATTGAGGCTCCTGCTCCTCCGTGTCAAGGAGGAGTAGGTTGCCTTACCCAGCTCCTAGCTCAGGGATCTGCGGAGGGTAAGACAGGGCTCCGAGGTTCCGGCGCATGGGCCCTCCTACCTTAAAGGTCGGCCCATGCAGGTTAGGAGTTAGGGTCAGGGTAGGGACGCTGTAGGAGGTGACCTGCTCGCTGTCCTGTGGCTTCATGGCCGAGTAGCTACTTCAACACCTGGCACCTCACGGCTGAGGGTTTCCCCCATCCTCAGCCGTGACAATGACTAACTGTGGATTGGCTGGCTGCATGGCATTAAGGGTGATCTTGCATTCCCAGGCTGGTTCGTTACCAGAAATGTGAGGAAATTGGGATTCAGTGCGAATAGAAGTTTTCTTAAACTTGAAACTACTGAATTCCGCTTGAAATGCATCGCCTTCAACACTTACTATAATCACATGAAATAAGAGTGCACTGCTTACTTATGTTGTGTCCCACTAGGTAAATGTGGGCACTACACAAGGGTCAATTGGGCCACATTGTTCTCCACCTCCTGTGGAACAGGGCCATTGTATTTTGTATGTCATTTTAGTGTATAATGTCATTTTATTCCTGTTATTTATGTGTATTTCCAAGTTACCAGGCCTGTAGGGGTGTAGTACCACCTCCTAGATGGTAGAGGGAGCTAGGACACCCCTAATATATATAGTCAGGTCCTGTCCAGGAAAGGGTGTGTAGAGTCAGAAGCACAAGGACACTTTAGCCAGAGGGAAGTTGAGGTGCAGGCTCTGACATGCAGCAGGACAGCCCAGGCTCCTAGTTTGCACCAGGAGAAGAAGCTGCCTCCTGAGAAACCCAGTTCCCATGACATAGCAGAGCCGAGCCAGTATTCCAGCCAGACAAGAGAGCTGAAGGGCAGAAGGATTAATTGAAAGCAAGGATATATACCTGAGGAAGATTCCCTAACCAAGGATAAAGCCGACAATAGGGCGTACAGGTCTTGGGATAAAGACAGACACGATTTCTGAGGAATAGTGCACAGGATTTCTGAGGAAAAGTGCAGCCTGATCTGTAAGTGTGTTAACCCTCTGAGTATCTTGCAAGAACATTGTGCCTGCCATTATTGTGAAAGCCTGCTCGTGACTGCTGCTGTCATATGGAACTGAACCTAAGACTGTAAATAGTTAATTGTTTTCCAGTAAAAGGAAGTTCTGGTTCACCACAACATCGTGTTCCTCAATTATTCCTATTATAAATCGGTGTGCCACCGTTACCGGCACTGGCGTCACAAACTTAAAGGGACCTTGCCACTGGCACATTAAACCTGCAACACCCAGGGCACCTCACCTACCACCGGCCTGGTCCCTATACATTTAGAGTGCCCCAGAGGACTTCTGTGCCAGCCTCTCCATCACTGCTGTACGCCTGCCCAGGGTCTTCCTATAAACTGTGAGTAACCAAGAGCAACCCTCGATTGCCTAGTAACCGTGAACTCACCATCGCCATACCCTGCAGGGCTGCGTACCGCACTTACAGCTGAAATGCTGAATTAATAGTTAAATTATATTTCCTCTTAAGGCTATCAATCCATCTTTTCTTTTATTTTAGCTTGTATTTCTCTCAATTTGCTGTGATAGAAATCGCAGGAACTGAAGCAGAAAGCCATTTTATTAATAAGTTGGTTAAAACACATTATAAGTCTGTGCCCTTATTACATGCACAGTGACAGCTCAGCACCCATGGACAGGGCAAAAGCTACCGATTAAAGCTGTCACTTCTGATTCTGCTTTTCACTGCTGCTATTGAGCTGCGTATTTTTGCTGCGACACAGATGAAAAATCTTAATAAGATCTGAAAATTGAATCCCATCCTATAAAAGGTATTCTTAGTAAGTCTACAAGCCTGGGAGCTATATATCCTGCATTGCACTGGTTTGTCAACTAAAACCATCCCCTAAACAGATCAGTACTTTAGATATGCCAGTGTGACCATATACCAGGGTTTATTGTGAGAACAAGAAATGAAGAAATACAGTGCCTTGAAAAAGTATTCATACCCCTTGAACCTTTCCACATTTTTTCATGTTACACCCACAAGCTCTGCACATCTAGAGGCTGAAATTATGCCCATTCTTGTTTGCATAATAGCTCAAGCTCGGTCAGATTGGATGGAGAGCGTCTATGAACAGCAATTTTCTAGCTTGCCACAGATTCACTATGTGATTTAGGACCTTGGCTGGGCTATTCTAACACATGATGTTTGTTGGTACTGGTTACTGGTCCACTACTTATCCAACCAAAATCATATGATCGTTCTGTGGCAGGCACAGCACTATGAAGTGCCTTTCGCGCTGTGGCATTAGAAGAATTTCGATATCTCTGACTTTTAGTCTAACCAGACTGTCTATTACTTGTAATTCCTGTAGCGCCGTTCTATGGAAACAGTAAGTCTAAAGAGCACACCAAATGCTTCAAATAACTTCTTTATTAACTTCAAATTTTCGGCATATATAACACTGCCACCTCCGTAGCAGATAGTTCATGTACAAAACACGTGTTGAAAAGATATCACAAAATGGTGTGTGGTAATGTGAACAGTGCTGGAAGGTGTGTTGTACCACTTCAGGTACCTCAGATGGGTGAGACAGATAAAATCCAGAGAGTGGCAGTAGTCTCAGCAAAGCATAGTTTGCTGAGACATTTTTGTATACATTTTCTGGGCTGGATTTTACTTGGACTGGTGGCTAGGCTTGGTAGAGAGAGTTGCCAGTCCACACCCTTCCAGTACAGGTTTTCCTTTCTACCTGAGGTGATCGCAGGTGAGGCCTGCTGTAATCAGGCTGGCATAAAGCGCCTCAGAGTAGGTCAGTCTAGAGAGATATACGCTGTGAGATACAGAGACCCAGAGCAGAGGCTCTGTGCGTGGTCTCAGCTCGCCAGGCTGAGAGACCAGGGTACTGTGACAGCCCGAAGTTTGACGAACGCCGTGACGCCGGGATTCAAGGGTCACAAGGCCAGAGTCGGGAGGACTGTTGGGCCACACTTCCCCATACAGGTACGGGACTGATTACAGCCGGAGAGGCTGGGGAACTACGGGCTGAGAAAAAGCCGCATATGGGTTCCGTGTGTGAACAGGGTCCTGTAGCTGAGTCAGGGCCATGTAACAGGTGTAGTGAGAGCCCAGTCGGGCAGGTATTTGTTTTGTTTTTATGTATGTGGGAACCTCACCACAACCAGTGATTATTAACTGGACTGTTCCGTGTATGAAAAATGTCACAATAAATGCAATGTTTGGCCCCGAAAGCTGTGGTGGACGACGATTCTTGTGAGAATGACCCCCCAAGTACAGCGATCCCTTACATATGGTGGAGGATGCGGGCAAGTTGTCCGTGGAAGAAGGGCAACAGTCGGTTGCTAGGGGCAACAACAAGACAAAGAGCAGGTGCTACTGAGTGCTACTTTGTTGCCGTGTGATGCTTAAACAGCCGGAAGCCTCTTTCGTCCAGTGGAGTTGTGGCTTGTGCTGTTCTGGACTCTTGTTACTATTTTGCTGTGCGGTGATTTAAAGGGCCAGTTGGCCAAATTGAAAAAAAATAATAAAAAAATGACCTGTGAAAATGGCTGTGGCTTGGTATCATCCGTGGGAGAAGGACTGCGAGCTAGTGATTGGGGGAATCCCGCTGGGGGTCACTCTAGATGCCCGCCAGCAGATGTCTCGGGTCAGGCCTGAAGTGCTGGACTTTCTGGAGAGAGGGCCAGAGACTGATGCCACCGTGTCTCTGACCTTTGTGACAGAGTATGGCTCTGTGCAATTGGAGCTGTTAAGATGTGAGACCCTGGAAGTGGAATTTGTGCTGGGCAAGGACTTTCCATTGTTTGGGCAGTTGTGGAGCGGAGCTCCTGATAAAAAGCAAAGATATGCCGTTGCCAAGGGCAACCTTCGGGAAGACAAAAAGGTGGAGAGCGGTGCAGTTCTCATGAGTACATATCTTCTCTGCGACTGTGCACAAGATTCTAAAGGGTGCGGCTGGAATGACCGTCCAGGAAGAGTCTCAACTGCAGGCCAAGTTGTTTCCGGTAGCAACTGTTGGAGTAAGGAGTTTGCAGGTGATCATGGTACCAGGAATCAAGGGCAGGTCTCCAGAGGCTGGATTTTGGAGGATGGTCTCGGTAGAGATGTCCGTGGGATGTCCTCGTCTCCCGAGACTGCTGAACCCGTGACAACGAAGGGTAAGACTGTTCCTGTTATTAACTATGTGGCAGACCCAGTGACAGTGAGCCGGCGGCAGTTGATACCTGCTGGGCCGGTAGGTAATAAGTCACACAGAAAAAAAACTGTGTCTGAACAGGATGGATAAGCCTGTTGTGATTGCTCCCTCGCAGAAATCTACAAAGGAGAAGGTTTCTGTGTTACCTCAGTTGCCCATGACCAAAGCTAGTTTTGGGATGACAAGGATCCGGGATCCCATGCTAGCCCGGGTAAGAGGTAGCACAATATTGAAACCTGAGAGTGGTAAAACAATAAAGGCGCTGGACAGTCGTGCGGCTAAGGACTATCCGCTGATTTTCACTGAGCGTCAGACTCCAATGAGAACAGGGACTTATAAACTTGATGTTACAGATACTCTCATGCATGAGGGAGTGTTGGGGTGTAATTTTTCCTTATGCTGGGAGTTGTGGAGTAATGGAGACACTTCTGCAGGGAGTGCAAAAACTCCTGCAGAACTAGTATCTGTCACTTTAAGTGAACGTGTAAGGGAAAGGACCATTGAAAACTGTGATGTAGTTGAAGTGAAAAATGAAAATGTGAGGTCATGTTAAGTATATGATGATGACTTGCCTTTTCCCTTTCAGGATGTGATCAGGAGAGAAGTGCCCCCTCCTGGTAAAAATATATGTGATACAAAAATGCTGGTTAATGTTGTGAGCCCAGAGGGTGTACCACATGTACCAGAGGTGGATATGCAGTACCCACTGGGTTTTATGGTTGCTGGGGAAGTGTCCAATGTGGGGACAAGCGCATCGGTGCCCCTAGAGGTCAGAACTGATAATGATGACACAAGTAATATAAGTGACGCATGTGCCGTGGCCAATAGCAACTCAGAAAGAGAGGCTGCCATGTCGAGGTCTTGCCAAATTGACGTAGTTACCAGACGATAGTTGTACCTGATGTGACTAGAGTTGAGTGGGGAGTGTCTGAGACCCATATTCAGGCAGCGGTAGATGACCTGACCTGTCAGTACAGCTGCAATCATGAAGATGATTTCTCTCTCTCCACACGGTCCCTAGATACGATAGAGAAGGGACTAGTTGTCATCATAAAGACATTGAAGAAGGTTGCAGAAGGGTCAAAAGAAGAGACCCCGGAAAAGATGAGTGAACTGAAGGGTCTACTGCCTGGTGTCCCGGAGAAGAGGAAAGACTCGAGAAAGACACGGAAGTCTGTAGTAGACATTGACAATGGGCTTGAAAAGTCCCTGGGTGGAAATCCCACAAAGTGTCTAAAGGAGAATGGTGGTATTCCTTTGTCTGATGCGGCAGCAGAACAAAGTAAAGAGCCGCTGGAACAGGAGGCCCAAGAGTGGGGCGCTTCCAACAAGCTAGTGCGAAAAACTAAGAAGGAACAGAAGTTTGGCCAGCTCCTGGCTGAAGAGAAATACCTATCGGCTCGGTATGCCGAGTAACGTGACCAAGCGGAGGTTGATGCTCGGGAGAAAGAGTCCAAGGCACTCTCCTTGGCTAGAGAGAGGCTGAACAAGCAACTCAGAGCAGAGATGGAAGCTCTCGTGAGCTCAAAAGATGACATCTATGAGTTGGAGAAGCCTAAGCGTGCTCCTGCACAGCAGGTGGAAGAAAATGAGAAACCAGAAGAGGAAGGTGCCAAGAAGTCAGAGCCTGGTAAGAGGGGGTCTGGAGATGGTGGTGTCGGGGTGCTGGCCAAGGCAGAGAAGGTGGAAAAGGTATCGGCTGAACCAGTTGATGGGGCTGATGTGGATACAGAAGCCAAGAGGCTCCTGACAGTGACCAGCCCGGATCTGAGCATGAAAGTTGTGTGAACCTCTAAAGGGATTGCCAAAAGATGACGAGTCTGGTGAAGACCCCGTTGTCCCCAGTGCCTCCAACCTTGATGCGAAAGGGGAGGAGGAGTTAAGAAAACAAGGATATGATGCCATGTCCCTGAATGGTGAGAAGGCTAATAAATTGAAGGAGGACGCCAAAGAGACAGAGACCAAGGAAGCTAAGGCCGAGGTCTTGAAGTGGGAGAAATCCTTGGATGTTACAGAGATCAAGGGTAAAGCCGAAGTGGGGAGAGCCAGAAGACCCTGAAACTGAGGCACCATCTGAGAAAAACCCCTGCTGCAAAAGAAGCGAGTGGGGGCAAGCCAGCTCTGCTGACGGAGCTTCGCAAAGACAAGAAGAAAAGGCCTAAGCATCTGCAAGAGCCAGCGAAGTCAAACAGAGAGTCTGTTGTTTGCATAAAAATATATTCTGAAGGGAGTCCCAGAAGCAGAGATCGAAATTCTAAGAGTAAAGGAAAAAAGAAATGTACGATCTGCTGTTAAAATAAAGAGACAAAAAGAGGCGAGTCGTGCTTGGCTGAAGCAGCTGTGTAAGTCAAAGAGAGAGAAAGATAAAAAAATAAAAAGAGAGGGTCTGCCTGTCGCATGGACATGGGAACCTTGTAGACAATGTCTCTTGGGCAAGATGTCAGTGTGGGTAACAAACCAAGCACTGATGGCATGGGTCTTGCAAAATAAAGGGAAGCCTCTGACGCTGACCACATCTTCCAGGGGGAAGGTTGAGCCAGGCGATGGCAAGATAATGCAGATGCCCTATCACAAGGTTGGTACAAGTGTTCACCCCCATGGGTTTGAACAGAGGGGGGGGGATATGTGGTAATGTAAACAGTGCTGGAAGGTGTGTTGTCCCACTTCAGGTACCTCAGATGGGTGAGACAGATAAAATCCAGAGAGTGGCAGTAGTCTCAGCAAAGCATAGTTTGATGAGACATTTTTGTATACATTTATAGGGGCTCTCCTTCTTCCTGTCTGCGGCCAGAAAACTCGCGCAGGCGCAGTACTGCCAGCGGCCTGCGCCTGCACGATCATCAACGTCCTGAGGGCAACAGCGCTCATGTCACATCACTGGGCTCGGCGCATGCCCAGTGAGACTTTTGAGGCTGTTGCCCTCAGGAGGTTGATGATCGCGCAGGCGCAGGCCGCTGGCAGTACTGCGCCTGCGCGGGTTTTCTGGCCGCAGACAGGAAGAAGAACAGGGCATTTCTATAAGGTAGAGTATGACGTGCGGAGGGGGCTGAACCGTTTGCCGGGGCTGTGGGAGGTTATTTGATGATCAGGAGGCGTCCTTGGAATTCAAATTAAGGCGGACTGGGCACTGCAGGGGGGCGTCACTGGGCTCCGGAGAGTGAAAAAAACGCCCCTCTGGGCTCCTTGGACCCTAATTAGCATAACAAAAAGCGCTTTTATATCAAAACTACAAAACGAAATAAAGTAAAAAGAAGACTGCTGGAAATAAGGTACTTTAGTCAACATAGCGATGGTGCCAGCTTAAAATGGTAAAAGCAGGTGACAGATTCCCTTTAATCATTTAAATTATATTCGTATTACCTATATGTTGCCTATTAAATCCCCTATCGCTGTTTATTCCACTAGAGCATAAGAATTTTTTGTTTTAACCGCTATTATAATCTTCTGCTCTTTTCTGTCACTCCATTTCACCTTCAACGTTGTCTTACTTACTTCTATTCCCTCTATAGGAGTCTCCCGTTCGCCCCCTTGCATTCAGAAGCGCCATCTCACACTGAACGCCGTAATCCCGGATATCGCGAGATTTCGGGCGCTCTGCTTAATCTGTATGGTAATTCGTGCACGCAGAAGATTCCATCGCGAAATTAGCTAAAGGATTCAAAAAATCAGGCAAGATTGCCAGAAAGAGGAGGTTCTGTAGCGACCCTAATATCCCCAATATTTCTAAAACCCAGACCATCGGGGCGGGTCAAATACCCAATGAAAACCCGCATATCTTAAGCGGTAATGATAAAGGTGGCGAAAAATCCCAAAAAAGACCCTCCGCCCGTGAGGAGACTAATAGCTGGGCTATGACAGCCAGTAAGAGGGCTAAGAACATCTCTTACAAAGAAATGTCTTACATATCCCCTTCCAGTGAGTCTGACTCTGACTCGGAAGACGGATTGCCTTTTTATTCTGAAGAGGACTCATCAGATAATCCTGATGAGTCAATCTCGGACTCCCTAATACTAGATAGTCAGGGCATCCCCTTTTTCAGCCCTGACCAAATAAAACACCCCAGATCTGGGGAGTGGGTTCTCCACTCAAATCTCAAAATTCTTTATGGGTCAACAAATCCCTAGACAAAGCGTCCAGGAATAAATTGAAAGCGGAGTGTCCGAGACCTACCCTGCCTCAGAAAATTTCCCAGACTCCGGAATTAGACCCCATCATCACCAAATACCTAAATAAAACGGGTAGAAATCCAAAAAGAGGCCTGGACAGGTCATTCAAATTATGTCAAGACAAACTCCTAGACCTGTTAGGACCTCTAACAAAAATACTAGACCTTTCTGAACAAGCTGCCGCTACAGGCCAACCAGTAGATACTGCAGTACTCCGCGGCTGGGCCCAAAGAGCCATATGCTTCTTCGGCAATATTAATTCTGCCATCAGCGCAGAGAGAAGACGAAATGTCTTAATGAAGCTGGACCCACAGCTTTCTCACCTGGCTAACTCAGAAACAGATTCCTCGTCAGAGGGTCTTCTCTTCGGAGACACCCTCAGTAAAGAAATTGGAAAATTTGTCAGAGTATTTACCTCTCTCGACAAAGCAAAAACATCCCTTAGAAAAGTAGGGCAACCAAAATTTTTTGGCAGGGCTGGGAAAGGCAGGGGTCGCTTTCCCAGCCGAACCTCATACTTCAGACAGTCTCAACAGGCCCCCTACCACACAGAAAACAGACCTACCACCTCCACATCTTCTGCAATACCTACAACATTCTTCCCTACCAGAGGATGCCCATGGAGAGCCCGAGACCATCGAGGCTTTCCTAGATCAAGACCATAATCAGGTAAGCTTTTCTACTCTAAACTATTCCCACATACCCTTAGGGGGAAGACTGAAACATTTTTTCCAGACTTGGGTTTCGCTAACCTCAGACTCATGGATCCTGAATACTATCTCAGGTTATCAAATAGATTTCCTATCCCCTCCATCCCAAAACCACATACCTCAACCAATACTCTTCTCTACCACAGACCAAAACCTCATAGAATCAGAGATAAAAGATCTCTTCTACAAAGGAGCCATCATCCAAGTTCCCCTCCTATCACCGGGTTTCATCAGCAACATCTTTCTAGTAAAAAAGAAAGATGGGGGTCACAGACCGGTCATAAATTTAAGAAGCCCCAACGACTTTGTAACTTACCATCAATTCAAGATGGAGGGAATCCATCTTCTCAGGGACCTGTTACTCCCTCAGGATTGGCTCATAAAGATATACCTAAAAGACACCTATCTTACTGTTCCTATACACCCTCACCATCAATCTTACCTACAATTCTTTTGGAACGACCAAAAATGGCAATTTACTTGCCTCCCATTCGGCCTATCATCGGCCCCTTGGTGTTTCACCAAGCTAATGAAACCAGTGATCTCATCATTAAGATCCCGGGGTGTACGTCTAATCATCTATTTGGACGACATCCTAATTATGGCACAGTCCCTTCCTCTAATTCGACTTCATGCACAGTGGACATTATCCTTTCTCACCAATCTTGGGTTCCTAATCAATTCCAAGAAATCCATTCTTTCCCCATACAAGGAAATAGAATTTCTAGGTTTCAATATAAATACTGTTTCAGCTCTCCTGAGTCTCCCTACCAGGAAACTCTCCCTGATTCAGAAGGAAATCCGATCAGTATTAAACAAACATTTGGTATCCCTACGCACTATGGCACAGATAGTAGGGCTGTTATCGGCCTCCATACAAGCCATCTTTCCCGCCCCCTTACACAACAGGGCCCTTCAATGACTCAAGGCACAACATCTACGGGAAGGCCTACAATATTCCAACAAAATTCCCCTATCTCCAGAAGCCAAAGAATAACTTCTGTGGTGGCTCCAACACATCCAGATCAGGAATGGGAAAATGATATTTAATTCCTTACCAGATCTGGTCCTAGAATCAGACGGCCCTTATTCCACAGGAGGGAAATGGTCAGAAACAGAATCTCTAATACACATCAACTGCTTGGAGCTCTGAAGAGCTTTGCGAAAGGCAAGTCACACTGCTGCATCCTACTGTGTATGGACAATATTGCCGCAGTACAGTACATCAATCGTTCAGGGGGCACCACTTCCAAAATGTTGAGCGACATTGCCAAGGATTTTTGGCATTTCTGCTTGGACAAAGACATTACCCTGAAAGCAGAATACATTCCGGGTTTGATCAATTCGGTTGCCGATTGGTACTCCCGATACCTATCGGATTCCAGCGACTGGCAACTGAATCCTCTCCTTTTCCAACAAATCAACAACTTATGGGGTCCCCTCCACATGGATCTATTTGCGTCACGACTAAACACCCAACTACTAGAGTTGAGCGAACACCTGGATGTTCGGGTTCGAGAAGTTCGGCCGAACTTCCCGGAACTGTTCGGGTTCGGAATCCGAACCCGACCCGAACTTCGTCCCGAACCCGAACCCCACTGAAGTCAATGGGGACCCGAACTTTTCGCCACTAAAAAGGCTGTAAAACAGCCCAGGAAAGAGCTAGAGGGCTGCAAAAGGCAGCAACATGTAGGTAAATCCCCTGCAAACAAATGTGGATAGGGAAATTAATTAAAATAAAATAAAATAAAAAATAAATTAACCAATATCAATTGGACAGAGGTCCCATAGCAGAGAATCTGGCTTCACGTCAACAGAGAATCAGTCTCTTCATGCCATAGCAGAGAATCTGGCTTCATGTCAGCAGAGAATCAGTCTTCATGTCATAGCAGAGAATCAGGCTTCACATCACCCACCACTGGAACAGGCCACTGTCACATATTTAGGCCCCGGCACCCAGACAGAGGAGAGAGGTCCCGTAACAGAGAATCTGGCTTCATGTCAGCAGAGAATCAGTCTGCATGTCATAGCAGAGAATCAGGCTTCACGTCACCCACCACTGGAACAGGCCACTGTCACATATTTAGGCCCAGGCACCCAGGCAGAGGAGAGAGGTCCCATAACAGAGATTCAGGCTTCATGTCAGCAGAGAATCAGTCTTCATGTCATAGCAGAGAATCAGGCTTCACGTCACCCACCACTGGAACAGGCCACTGTCACATATTTAGGCCCCGGCACCCAGACAGAGGAGAGAGGTCCCGTAACAGAGAATCTGGCTTCATGTCAGCAGAGAATCAGTCTGCATGTCATAGCAGAGAATCAGGCTTCACGTCACCCACCACTGGAACAGGCCACAGTCACATATTTAGGCCCAGGCACCCAGGCAGAGGAGAGAGGTCCCATAACAGAGATTCAGGCTTCATGTCAGCAGAGAATCAGTCTTCATGTCATAGCAGAGAATCAGGCTTCACGTCACCCACCACTGGAACAGGCCACTAACACATATTTAGGCCCAGGCACCCAGGCAGAGGAGAGAGGTCCCATAACAGAGATTCAGGCTTCATGTCAGCAGAGAATCAGTCTTCATGTCATAGCAGAGAATCAGGCTTCACGTCACCCACCACTGGAACAGGCCACTGTCACATATTTAGGCCCCGGCACCCAGACAGAGGAGAGAGGTCCCATAACAGAGATTCAGGCTTCATGTCAGCAGAGAATCAGTCTTCATGTCATAGCAGAGAATCAGGCTTCACGTCACCCACCACTGGAACAGGCCACTGTCACATATTTAGGCCCAGGCACCCAGGCAGAGGAGAGAGGTCCCATAACAGAGATTCAGGCTTCATGTCAGCAGAGAATCAGTCTTCATGTCATAGCAGAGAATCAGGCTTCACGTCACCCACCACTGGAACAGGCCACTGTCACATATTTAGGCCCAGGCACCCAGGCAGAGGAGAGAGGTCCCATAACAGAGATTCAGGCTTCATGTCAGCAGAGAATTAGTCTTCATGTCATAGCAGAAAATCAGGCTTCACGTCACCCACCACTGGAACAGGCCACTGTCACATATTTAGGCCCAGGCACCCAGGCAGAGGAGAGAGGTCCCATAACAGAGATTCAGGCTTCATGTCAGCAGAGAATCAGTCTTCATGTCATAGCAGAGAATCAGGCTTCACGTCACCCACCACTGGAACAGGCCACTGTCACATATTTAGGCCCCGGCACCCAGACAGAGGAGAGAGGTCCCGTAACAGAGAATCTGGCTTCATGTCAGCACAGAATCAGTCTTCATGTCATAGCAGAGAATCAGGCTTCACGTCACCCACCACTGGAACAGGCCACTGTCACATATTTAGGCCCCGGCACCCAGACAGAGGAGAGAGGTCCCGTAACAGAGAATCTGGCTTCATGTCAGCACAGAATCAGTCTTAGAAACATAGAAACATAGAAACATAGAATGTGTAGGCAGATAAGAACCATTTGGCCCATCTAGTCTGCCCAATATATCTGAATACTATGGATAGCCCCTGGCCCTATCTTATATGAAGGATAGCCATATGCCTATCCCATGCACGCTTAAACCCCTTCACTGTATTTGCAGCTACCACTTCTGCAGGAAGGCTATTCCATGCATCCACTACTCTCTCAGTAAAGTAATACTTCCTTATATTACTTTTAAACCTTTGCCCCTCTAATTTAAAACTGTGTCCTCTTGTGGTAGTTTTTCTTCTTTTAAATATGCTCTCCTCCTTTACCGAGTTGATTCCCTTTATGTATTTAAAAGTTTCTATCATATCCCCTCTGTCTCTTCTTTCTTCCAAGCTATACATGTTAAGGTCCTTTAACCTTTCCTGGTAAGTTTTATCCTGCAATCCATGTACTAGTTTAGTAGCTCTTCTCTGAACTCTCTCTAGAGTATCTATATCCTTCTGGAGATATGGCCTCCAGTACTGCGCACAATACTCCAAGTGAGGTCTCACCAGTGTTCTGTACAGCGGCATAAGCACTTCACTCTTTCTACTGCTTATACCTCTCCCTATACATCCAAGCATTCTGCTGGCATTTCGTGCTGCCCTATTACATTGTCTTCCCACCTTTAAGTCTTCTGAAATAATTACTCCTAAATCCCTTTCCTCAGATACTGAGGTCAGGACTGTGTCAAATATTCTATATTCTGCCCTTGGGTTTTTACGCCCCAGGTGCATTATCTTGCACTTATCCACATTAAATTTCAGTTGCCAGAGTTCTGACCATTCTTCTAGTTTTCCTAAATCCTTTTCCATTTGGCGTTTTCCTCCAGGAACATCAACCCTGTTACATATCTTTGTGTCATCAGCAAAAAGACAAACCTTCCCATCGAGGCCTTTTGCAATATCACTTATGAAGATATTAAACAAAATTGGTCCCAGTACAGATCCCTGTGGAACCCCACTGGTAACATGACCTTGTTTTGAATGTTCTCCATTGACTACAACCCTCTGTTGTCTGTCACTCAGCCACTGCCTAATCCACTCAACAATATGGGAGTCCATGCTCAATGACTGCAGTTTATTGATAAGTCTTCTATGTGGGACAGTGTCAAAAGCCTTACTAAAATCTAGATATGCCATGTCTACTGCACTTCCACCGTCTATTATTTTAGTCACCCAGTCAAAAAAATCTATAAGATTTGTTTGACATGATCTCCCTGAAGTAAACCCATGTTGTTTTTCATCTTGCAATCCATGGGATTTTAGATGTTCCACAATCCTATCCTTTAATAGGGTTTCCATTAATTTGCCTACTATTGATGTCAGACTCAATGGTCTATAGTTGCTTGATTCCTCCCTACTACCTTTCTTGTGAATGGGCACGACATTTGCCAATTTCCAATCTTCCGGGACGACTCCTGTTACTAATGATTGGTTAAATAAATCTGTTAGCGGTTTTGCCAGCTCACCACTAAGCTCTTTTAATATTTTTGGGTGTATCTCATCAGGCCCCTGTGACTTATTAGTCTTCACCTTAGACAGCAAACTTAGAACATCTTCCTCTGTAAAGATACATGCATCAAATGATTTATTAGTCATCCTTTCTAGTGGAGGTCCTTCTCCTCTTTCTTTTGTAAAAACTGAACAGAAGTATTCATTAAGGCAGTCGGCTAGCCCTTTATTCTCTTCTACATACCTTCCGTCCTTTGTTTTTAATTTAGTTATTCCTTGTTTTAATTTCCTTTTTTCATTTATATATCTGAAGAATGTCTTATCCCCTTTTTTCATAGACTGAGCTAGTTTTTCTTCTGCCTGCGCTTTAGAAGTTCTTATAACTTGCTTGGCCTCTCTCTGCCTAATCTTGTAGATTTCCTTATCTTCATTGCTCTGGGTTTTTTTATAATTACAAAATGCTAGCTTTTTATTTTTAATGATTTGGGCCACTTCTGCTGAGTACCACAGTGGTCTCTTCCTTTTTTTGCTTTTACTGACAAGTCTAATGCAATTTTCTGTTGCCTTCAATAATGCACCTTTTAAGTAGTCCCATTTCTCCTGGACTCCATGTAATCCGTTCCAGTCTGATAAGGACTCATTTATGACTAATTTCATTTTTGAAAAGTCTGTTTTTCTAAAATCTAAAACTTTTGTTTTTGTGTGGTGGGACTCTTTCACAGTTCTTATATTAAACCACACTGACTGGTGATCACTAGATCCCAAGGTTTCGCCTACTATGACATCATATACCGAATCCCCATTTGTGAATACCAAATCCAAAATGGCCTCCCTCCGGGTTGGCTCCTCAACCACTTGTTGTAGAGATAACCCCAGTAGGGAATTTAGAATATCTGTACTCCTGGTAGAACTTGCTATTTTGGTTTTCCAGTTTATATCTGGAAGATTGAAATCTCCCATAATGATAACTTCTCCTTTCATTGTCATTTTAGCTATTTCTTCAACTAGTAGATCATCTAGTTCTTTAACTTGACCAGGTGGTCTATATATCACACCTACACGAGTTACTGCATGGTTAACAAACTGCAACGTAACCCAAACTGACTCTATGTTGGCCTCACCAACTTGTATTAGGTTAGATTTAATGCTATCTTTCACATACTTCTTGTCATAGCAGAGAATCAGGCTTCACGTCACCCACCACTGGAACAGGCCACTGTCACATATTTAGGCAAAGGCACCCAGGCAGAGGAGAGAGGTCGCGTAACAGAGAATCTGGCTTCATGTCAGCACAGAATCAGTCTTCATGTCATAGCAGAGAATCAGGCTTCACGTCACCCACCACTGGAACAGGCCACTGTCACACATTTAGGCCCCGGAACCCAGACAGAGGAGAGGTTCATTAAACTTTGGGTTGCCCCGCAATATAATGGTAAAATGAAAATAAAAATAGGATTGAATGAGGAAGTGCCCTGGAGTACAATAATATATTGTTAAGGGGAGGTAGTTAATGTCTAATCTGCACAAGGGATGGACAGGTCCTGTGGGATCCATGCCTGGTTCATTTTTATGAACGTCAGCTTGTCCACATTGGCTGTAGACAGGCGGCTGCGTTTGTCTGTAATGACGCCCCCTGCCGTGCTGAATACACGTTCAGACAAAACGCTGGCCGCCGGGCAGGCCAGCACCTCCAAGGCATAAAAGGCTAGCTCTGGCCACGTGGACAATTTGGAGACCCAGAAGTTGAATGGGGCCGAACCATCAGTCAGTACGTGGAGGGGTGTGCACAGGTACTGTTCCACCATGTTAGTGAAATGTTGCCTCCTGCTAACACGTTCCGTATCAGGTGGTGGTGCAGTTAGCTGTGGCGTGGTGACAAAACTTTTCCACATCTCTGCCATGCTAACCCTGCCCTCAGAGGAGCTGGCCGTGACACAGCTGCATTGGCGACCTCTTGCTCCTCCTCTGCCTTCGCCTTGGGCTTCCACTGGTTCCCCTGTGACATTTGGGAATGCTCTCAGTAGCGCGTCTACCAACGTGCGCTTGTACTCGCGCATCTTCCTATCACGCTCCAGTGTAGGAAGTAAGGTGGGCACATTGTCTTTGTACCGGGGATCCAGCAGGGTGGCAAACCAGTAGTCCGCACACGTTAAAATGTGGGCAACTCTGCTGTCGTTGCGCAGGCACTGCAGCATGTAGTCGCTCATGTGTGCCAGGCTGCCCAGAGGTAAGGACAAGCTGTCCTCTGTGGGAGGCGTATCGTCATCGTCCTGTGTTTCCCCCTAGCCACGCACCAGTGATGGGCCCGAGCTGCTTTGGGTGCCACCCCGCTGTGAACATGCTTCATCCTCATCCTCCTCCACCTCCTCCTCCTCATCCTCGTCCTCCTCGTCCTCCAGTAGTGGGCCCTGTCTGGCCACATTTGTACCTGGCCTCTGGTGTTGCAAAAAACCTCCCTCTGAGTCACTTCGAAGAGACTGGCCTGAAAGTGCTAAAAATGACCCCTCTTCCTCCTCTTCCTCCTGGGCCACCTCCTCTTCCATCATCGCCCTAAGTGTTTTCTCAAGGAGACATAAAAGTGGTATTGTAACGCTGATAACGGCGTCATCGCCACTGGCCATGTTGGTGGAGTACTTGAAACAGCGCAACAGGGCACACAGGTCTCGCATGGAGGCCCAGTCATTGGTGGTGAAGTGGTGCTGTTCCGCAGTGCGACTGACCCGTGCGTGCTGCAGCTGAAACTCCACTATGGCCTGCTGCTGCTCGCACAGTCTGTCCAGCATATGCAAGGTGGAGTTCCACCTGGTGGGCACATCGCATATGAGGCGGTGAGCGGGAAGGCCAAAGTTACGCTGTAGCGCAGACAGGCGTGCAGCGGCAGGGTGTGAACGCTGGAAGCGCGAACAGACGGCCCGCACTTTATGCAGCAGCTCTGACATGTCGGGGTAGTTGCGAATGAACTTCTGCACCACCAAATTCAGCACATGCGCCAGGCAAGGGATGTGCGTCAAACCGGCTAGTCCCAGAGCTGCAACGAGATTTCGCCCATTATCGCACACCACCAGGCCGGGCTTGAGTCTCACCGGCAGCAACCACTCGTCGGTCTGTTGTTCTATACCCCGCCACAACTCCTGTGCGGTGTGGGGCCTGTCCCCCAAACATATGAGTTTCAGAACGGCCTGCTGACGTTTACCCCGGGCTGTGCTGAAGTTGGTGGTGAAGGTGTGTGGCTGACTGGATGAGCAGGTAGAAGAAGAGGAGAAGGAAGCTGAGTAGGAGGAGGAGGAGACAGGAGGCAAAGAATGTTGCCCTGCGATCCTTGGCGGCGGAAGGACGTGCGCCAAACAGCTCTCCGCCTGGGGCCCAGCCGCCACTACATTTACCCAGTGCGCAGTTAGGGAGATATAGCATCCATGGCCGTTCTTACTGGTCCACGTATCTGTGGTTAGGTGGACCTTGCCACAGATGGCGTTGCGCAGTGCACACTTGATTTTATCGGACACTTGGTTGTGCAGGGAAGGCACGGCTCTCTTGGAGAAGTAATGGCGGCTGGGAACAACATACTGTGGGACAGCAAGCGACATGAGCTGTTTGAAGCTGTGTGTGTCCACCAGCCTAAATGACAGCATTTCATAGGCCAGTAGTTTAGAAATGCTGGCATTCAGGGCCAGGGATCGAGGGTGGCTAGGTGGGAATTTACGCTTTCTCTCAAATGTTTGTGAGATGGAGAGCTGAACGCTGCCGTGTGACATGGTTGAGATGCTTGGTGACGCAGGTGGTGGTGTTGGTGGTACATCCCATGTTTGCTGGGCGGCAGGTGCCAACGTTCTTCCAGAGGCGGAGGAAGAGGCCGAGGTGGCGGCAGCAGCAGAAGAGGCCGAGGCGGCAGCAGCAGAAGAGGTAGCAGGGGGAGCCTGAGTGACTTCTTTGTTTTTAAGGTGTTTACTCCACTGCAGTTCATGCTTTGCATGCAGGTGCCTGGTCATGCAGGTTGTGCTAAGGTTCAGAACGTTAATGCCTCGCTTCAGGCTCTGATGGCACAGCGTGCAAACCACTCGGGTCTTGTCGTCAGCACATTGTTTAAAGAAGTGCCATGCCAGGGAACTCCTTGAAGCTGCCTTTGGGGTGCTCGGTCCCAGATGGCGGCGGTCAGTAGCAGGCGGAGTCTCTTGGCGGCGGGTGTTCTGATTTTGCCCACTACTCCCTCTTTGTCTTTTGCTACGCTGTTGGCTCGGTCTCACCACTGCCTCTTCCCACGAACTGTGAAAGTCAGTGGCACGACCTTCATTCCATGTGGGGTCTAGGACCTCATCGTCCCCTGCATCGTCTTCCACCCAGTCTTGATCCCTGACCTCCTGTTCAGTCTGCACACTGCAGAAAGATGCAGCAGTTGGCACCTGTGTTTCGTCATCATCAGAGACGTGCTGAGGTGGTATTCCCATGTCCTCATCAGGAAACATAAGTGGTTGTGCGTTAGTGCATTCTATCTCTTCCACCCCTGGGGAAGGGCTAGGTGGATGCCCTTGGGAAACCCTGCCAGCAGAGTCTTCAAACAGCATAAGAGACTGCTGCATAACTTGAGGCTCAGACAGTTTCCCTGATATGCATGGGGGTGATGTGACAGACTGATGGGCTTGGTTTTCATGCGCCATCTGTGCGCTTTCTGCAGAAGACTGGGTGGGAGATAATGTGAACGTGCTGGATGCACTGTCGGCCACCCAATTGACTAATGCCTGTACCTGCTCAGGCCTTACCATCCTTAGAACGGCATTGGGCCCCACCAAATATGGCTGTAAATTCTGGCGGCTACTGGGACCTGAGGTAGTTGGTACACTAGGACGTGTGGCTGTGGCAGAACGGCCACGTCCTCTCCCAGCACCAGAGGGTCCACTAACACCACCACGACCATGTCCACGTCCGCGTCCCTTACTAGATGTTTTCCTCATTGTTACCGTTCACCACAATAAGAAAAATGTATTGAATTAAAATTCAGGCCTTTTTTTACAGACACCTAACACTGTCTGGCTATCTATTTAGGTACCGTATTACACTAATACAGGCACACAAGTAATGACAGATTTGGTTGAATATAAATGTGAGGCCTATTTTTTACGCGCTGTGTGACAGATATACCTTTAATCACAGAATTAGACTTGTATCTGCACGGTAGCGTGTGTGTTAAGTTTTTCAGAATGACACTATTAGCACCTTGAATCTAAGATATCCTTTTTGGGATAGATTTAAAGTAGGCCTGATATAGCAGAAACTACTAATTTTGAGAATGGCAAATTTGGGAATAGTTTTTCAACCCAGAACAAAAACTGTGCTTTTACAGTCACTACAAATAATTTGACCAGCTGAAACAGTACAGATTTGGTTGAATATAAATGTGAGGCCTATTTTTTACGCGCTGTGTGACAGATATACCTTTAATCACAGAATTAGACTTGTATCTGCACTGTAGCGTGTGTGTTAAGTTTTTCAGAATGACACTATCAGCACCTTCAATCTAAGATATCCTTTTTGGGATAGATTTAAAGTAGGCCTGATATAGCAGAAACTACTAATTTTGAGAATGGCAAACTTGGGAATAGTTTTTCAACCCAGAACAAAAACTGTGCTTTTACGGTCACTAAATATAACTTGACCAGCTAAAACTGTACTGATTTGGAGGAATAGAAATGTCAGGCCTATTTTTTAGGCGCTGGGTGACAGGCTCAACTTGCCCCTGATGTAGTATATGGCCAAAAAATAACCACACTATTGATGGTTAAATGCACTTGGGTGACACAGGCTCAGCCTGCACCTGATGTAGTATATGGCCAAAAAATAACCACACTGTTGATGGTTAAATGCACTTGGGTGACACAGGCTCAGCCTGCACCTGATGTAGTATATGGCCAAAAAATAACCACACTGTTGATGGTTAAATGCACTTGGGTGACACAGGCTCAGCCTGCACCTGATGTAGGATATAACAAAAAATAACCACACTATTGATGGTTAAATGCACTTGGGTGACACAGGCTCAGCCTGCACCTGATGTAGTATATGGCCAAAAAATAACCACACTGTTGATGGTTAAATGCACTTGGGTGACACAGGCTCAGCCTGCACCTGATGTAGTATATGGCCAAAAAATAACCACACTGTTGATGGTTAAATGCACTTGGGTGACACAGGCTCAGCCTGCACCTGATGTAGTATATGGCCAAAAAATAACCACACTGTTGATGGTTAAATGCACTTGGGTGACACAGGCTCAGCCTGCACCTGATGTAGGATATAACAAAAAATAACTACACTATTGATGGTTAAATGCACTTGGTGGTAGCTTGTGCTGGCGCACCACAAGCCACAAAATGGCCGCCGATCACCCCAGAAAAAAGTGATATAAAAACGCTCTGGGCAGCCTAAAAAAAGTGAGCAATTCAATATCAGCACTTCAATGATCCACAGCTGGAGATCGATCACTGAATTAAGTCTTTTGGAGGAGTTAATCTGCCTAATCTCGCCCTAACGTCGCAGCAGCAACCTCTCCCTATGCTTGAATCAGCAGAGTGACGTGCAGCGCTACGTGACCCAAGCTTATATAGAGGCTGGGTCACATGCTGCACTGGCCAATCACAGCCATGCCAATAGTAGGCAAGGCTGTGATGGCCACTTGGGGCAAGTAGTATGACGCTTGTTGATTGGCTGCTTTGCAGCTTTTCAAAAAGCGCCAAGAAAGCGCCGAACACCGAACCCGAACCCGGACTTTTACGAAAATGGACGGACACCCCAAAATTCGGTACGAACCCGAACTATACAGTTCGGGTTCGCTCATCCCTACCAACTACCCATCTTTTTCAGCTGGCGCCCAGATCCGGATGCTCTGGCCATGGATGCCCTTCGCCAAATCTGGCCACAGAGACACCTTTATGCTTTTCCCCCCTTCACTTTAATCCCCAGAGTTCTGCTTCAGACGATATCCCAGAGATCCACATTAGTGATCATCACTCCTTGGTGGCCGTCTCAAACATGGTTCCCCACTCTACTCAGCCTGGCCATAGATATTCTAAGAATTCTCCCACTTTCCCAGGATCTCCTCCAAGATCCTTCAGGACATCCTCCTCCTATGATCTTGTCGGGACACCTATCATTAGTAGCCTGGTTGATCTCGGGCAATCAAGATTCGATCACAGCCTTTCACAATCTACTCTCGACATCCTCTCTGACGCATGGGCACCAGGTACCAGAAAGGCTTATAGATCAGCCTGGAAAATATGGCTTCATTGGTGATCTCAACAGAACTTGGATCCCGTTCATGCATCTATTACCCACATCTTAAATTTTTTATCCGCATCCTTTGAATCAGGAAAAGCCTATAGAACCATAAACCTTTACCAATCTGCCATATCATCGGAACATACCCCTGTTAACTCCATCCCTGTTGGTAAACACCCGATGGTCTGCAGACTTATGAAGGGCATACGTTTTAGGAATCCCCCTGAGTTTAAAGATATCATTCTACTTGGGATATTACCCTCCTTCTAAACCTCTTCTCATCTTGGGAAGACAATGAACACCTATCCCTAAAACTACTTTCCTTTAAACTCACGGTTCTCTTATGTCTCATCTCTATTAAGAGTGTCTCAGACGTCAGAGCGTTGGACATCTCTAACAGATCTTTTACCCCTAACGGAGTAACCTTCCGTATTGTTAGACAAACCAAAACCAATCTACACACGGTCTTCTATCCAGCTTTCCCCTCCCATAATAAATTATGTGTTGTCCGTTGTCTAAAGACATATGAACTTATGACCCAAACTCTGCGCACCCCTCAAGCGTCCCAACTTCTTATCTCTTGTCGTAAACCACATCTTCCGGTATCCTCTCCTACGCTATCCAGATGGGTTAAGCTCACCATGCCGATGCTGGGATTAACACATCAATCTTTGGTGCCCATTCAGTTCGAGGTGCAGTATCCACTAAAGTATTCCAAAAAGGAGGCTCCCTCTCTGATATTCTGAAGGCCGCAGACTGGTCTTCAGAATCCACTTTTAAAACGTTTTATTTCAAACCTGACTCTCATGTCTTTATGTCTATGTTATGAATCTTTATTACTTAGCTTTAAACTTGCACAATGAGAGCCTTCTGTTGCAATAAAATTGAAGATTTTCCTAGCTATTGTAACGGAAAATATAGATTTTATTGAAGACAGGAGGCGAACATTGTCCCTCCCTATTAACCAACCCTAACTGTATATATTTTATCTCCGTAGCATACTAGAACAGCCTGGATAATTCACTGTTTCATACATCCTCAAAAGTTCCTGTTACTTCAGTTTCCTATCGTCTAAACCTACAACTATTCCATGATTGCATTATTCGGATTACTTCAAACCGGATCCACTCCTTCTCTGGTCGTCATCAAGAAAGAGGAGGGGTCTATGATCTCTTCACCTTATATAAACTGGGATGCTTATTGATTGGCTACCTGTGATTCCTCATTTACATACTGATTACCTGTTTTGAAAAAACTTCCATTCACCTGTTGTAATAGTTCTTGCTGCTATGGGAGTAGTAAAAGAAACTTAAGCACAATGATCGCCTCCTGTCTTCAATAAAATCTATATTTTCCATTACAATAGCTAGGAAAATCTTCAATTTATATGGGTACTTTGCAATTGAATTTGTATGGTTGCAATTGTAGTTTGGTGGAGCTGTAAGTAAACACACATATACAGTACAGACCAAAAGTTTGGACACACCTTCTTATTCAAAGAGTTTTCTTTATTTTCATGACTATGAAAATTGTAGATTCACACTGAAGGCATCAAAACTATGAATTAACTCATGTGGAATTATATACATAACAAACAAGTGTGAAACAACTGAAAATATGTCATATTCTAGGTTCTTCAAAGTAGCCACCTTTTGCTTTGATTACTGCTTTGCACACTCTTGGCATTCTCTTGATGAGCTTCAAGAGGTAGTCCCCTGAAATGGTTTTCACTTCACAGGTGTGCCCTGTCAGGTTTAATAAGTGGGATTTCTTGCCTTATAAATGGGGTCGGGACCATCAGTTGCGTTGAGGAGAAGTCAGGTGGATACACAGCTGATAGTCCTACTGAATAGACTGTTAGAATTTGTATTATGGCAAGAAAAAAGCAGCTAAGTAAAGAAAAACGAGTGGCCATCATTACTTTAAGAAATGAAGGTCAGTCAGTTAGCCGAAAAATTGGGAAAACTTTGAAAGTAAGGGCATTTTGACCATGAAGGAGAGTGATGGGGTGCTGCGCCAGATGACCTGGCCTCCACAGTCACCGGACCTGAACCCAATCGAGATGGTTTGGGGTGAGCAGGACCTCAGAGTGAAGGCAAAAGGGCCAACAAGTGCTAAGCATCTCTGGTAACTCCTTCAAGACTGTTGGAAGACCATTTTAGGGGACTACCTCTTGAAGCTCATCAAGAGAATGCCAAGAGTGTGCAAAGCAGTAAACAAAGCAAAAGGTGGCTACTTTGAAGAACCTAGAATATGACATATTTTCAATTGTTTCACACTTGTTTGTTATGTATATAATTCCACATGTGTTTATTCATAGTTTTGATGCCTTCATAGTCATTAAAATAAAGAAAACTCTTTGAATGAGACGGTGTGTCCAAACTTTTGGTCTGTACTATATATATATATATATATATATATATATAGTTCAGTTTATTCACACATGTCAAAAAAATAATAACGTTTCGGTTCTCTAACGTTGTTATTTTTTTGACGCGTGAATAAACTGCATTTTTTACTTCAAGGAGTGCTGCGGATTTTCTGTGTTCTCTATCCTGTCCTGCATCGAGGGATTACCGCGGGCACCGCACAGCTACAGCTGTATATTAACCACCTCCGGACCGCCTAACGCAGGATCGCGTTCCGGAGGTGGCAGCGCTGCGCACAGTCACGCATATACGCGTCATCTCGCGAGACGCGAGATTTCCTGTGAACGCGCGCACACAGGCGCGCGCGCTCACAGGAACGGAAGGTAAGAGAGTTGATCTCCAGCCTGCCAGCGGCGATCGTTCGCTGGCAGGCTGGAGATGTGTTTTTTTTAACCCCTAACAGGTATATTAGACGCTGTTTTGATAACAGCGTCTAATATACCTGCTACCTGGTCCTCTGGTGGTCCCCTTTGTTTGGATCGACCACCAGAGGACACAGGTAGCTCAGTAAAGTAGCACCAAGCACCACTACACTACACTACACCCCCCCCCCGTCACTTATTAACCCCTTATTAGCCCCTGATCACCCCTAATCACCCCTGATCACCCCATATAGACTCCCTGATCACCCCCCTGTCATTGATTACCCCCCTGTCATTGATCAACCCCCTGTAAAGCTCCATTCAGACGTCCGCATGATTTTTACGGATCCACTGATAGATGGATCGGATCCGCAAAACGCATCCGGACGTCTGAATGAAGCCTTACAGGGGCGTGATCAATGACTGTGGTGATCACCCCATATAGACTCCCTGATCACCCCCCTGTCATTGATTACCCCCCTGTCATTGATTACCCCCCTGTAAAGCTCCATTCAGATGTCCGCATGATTTTTACGGATGCACTGATACATGGATCGGATCCGCAAAACGCATCCGGTCGTCTGAATGAAGCCTTACAGGGGCATGATCAATGACTGTGGTGATCACCCCCCTGTCATTGATTACCCCCCTGTAAAGCTCCATTCAGATGTCCGCATGATTTTTACGGATGCACTGATAGATGGATCGGATCCGCAAAACGCATCCGGACGTCTGAATAAAGCCTTACAGGGGCATGATCAATGACTGTGGTGATCACCCCATATAGACTCCCTGATCACCCCCCTGTCATTGATTACCCCCCTGTCATTGATTACCCCCCTGTAAAGCTCCATTCAGATGTCCGCATGATTTTTACGGATGCACTGATAGATGGATCGGATCCGCAAAACGCATCCGGACGTCTGAATGAAGCCTTACAGGGGCATGATCAATGACTGTGGTGATCACCCCATATAGACTCCCTGATCACCCCCCTGTAAAGCTCCATTCAGATGTCCGCATGATTTTTACGGATGCACTGATACATGGATCGGATCCGCAAAACGCATCCGGTCGTCTGAATGAAGCCTTACAGGGGCATGATCAATGACTGTGGTGATCACCCCCCTGTCATTGATTACCCCCCTGTAAAGCTCCATTCAGATGTCCGCATGATTTTTACGGATGCACTGATAGATGGATCCGATCCGCAAAACGCATCCGGACGTCTGAATGAAGCCTTACAGGGGCATGATCAATGACTGTGGTGATCACCCCATATAGACTCCCTGATCACCCCCCTGTCATTGATCACCCCCCTGTCATTGATTACCCCCCTGTAAAGCTCCATTCAGATGTCTGCATGATTTTTACGGATGCACTGATAGATGGATCGGATCCGCAAAACGCATCCGGACGTCTGAATGAAGCCTTACAGGGGCATGATCAATGACTGTGGTGATCACCCCATATAGACTCCCTGATCACCCCCCTGTCATTGATCACCCCCCTGTCATTGATCACCCCCCTGTAAAGCTCCATTCAGATGTCCGCATGATTTTTACGGATGCACTGATAGATGGATCGGATCCGCAAAACGCATCCGGACGTCTGAATGAAGCCTTACACGGGCGTGATCAATGACTGTGGTTATCACCCCATATAGACTCCCTGATCACCCCCCCTGTCATTGATCACCCCCCTGTCATTGATCACCCCCCTGTCATTGATCACCCCCCTGTCATTGATCACCCCCCTGTCATTGATCACCCCTCTGTAAGGCTCCATTCAGATATTTTTTTGGCCCAAGTTAGCGGAATTTTTATTTTTTTTTCTTACAAAGTCTCATATTCCACTAACTTGTGTCAAAAAATAAAATCTCACATGAACTCACCATACCCCTCACGGAATCCAAATGCGTAAAATTTTTTAGACATTTATATTCCAGACTTCTTCTCACGCTTTAGGGCCCCTAGAATGCCAGGGCAGTATAAATACCCCACATGTGACCCCATTTCGGAAAGAAGACACCCCCAGGTATTCCGTGAGGGGCATATTGAGTCCATGAAAGATTGAAATTTTTGTCCCAAGTTAGCGGAACGGGAGACTTTGTGAGAAAAAAATTAAAAATATCAATTTCCGCTAACTTGTGCCAAAAAAAAAAAATTTCTATGAACTCGCCATGCCCCTCATTGAATACCTTGGGGTGTCTTCTTTCCAAAATGGGGTCACATGTGGGGTATTTATACTGCCCTGGCATTCTAGGGGCCCCAAAGCGTGAGAAGAAGTCTGGTATCCAAATGTCTAAAAATGCCCTCCTAAAAGGAATTTGGGCACCTTTGCGCATCTAGGCTGCAAAAAAGTGTCACACATCTGGTATCGCCGTACTCAGGAGAAGTTGGGGAATGTGTTTTGGGGTGTCATTTTACATATACCCATGCTGGGTGAGAGAAATATCTTGGTCAAATGCCAACTTTGTATAAAAAAATGGGAAAAGTTGTCTTTTGCCAAGATATTTCTCTCACCCAGCATGGGTATATGTAAAATGACACCCCAAAACACATTCCCCAACTTCTCCTGAATACGGCGATACCACATGTGTGACACTTTTTTGCAGCCTAGGTGGGCAAAGGGGCCCATATTCCAAAGAGCACCTTTAGGATTTCACAGGTCATTTACCTACTTACCACACATTAGGGCCCCTGGAAAATGCCAGAGCAGTATAACTACCCCACAAGTGACCCCATTTTGGAAAGAAGACACCCCAAGGTATTCCGTGAGGGGCATGGCGAGTTCCTAGAATTTTTTATTTTTTGTCACAAGTTAGTGGAAAATGCTTTTTTTTTTTTTTTTTTTTTTTTTTTTCATACAAAGTCTCATATTCCACTAACTTGTGACAAAAAATAAAAACTTCCATGAACTCACTTTGCCCATCAGCGAATACCTTGGGGTCTCTTCTTTCCAAAATGGGGTCACTTGTGGGGTAGTTATACTGCCCTGGCATTCTAGGGGCCCAAATGTGTGGTAAGGAGTTTGAAATCAAATTCTGTAAAAAATGACCTGTGAAATCCGAAAGGTGCTCTTTTGAATATGGGCCCCTTTGCCCACCTCGGCTGCAAAAAAGTGTCACACATCTGGTATCTCCGTAATCGGGAGAAGTTGGGGAATGTGTTTTGGGGTGTCATTTTACATATACCCATGCTGGGTGAGAGAAATATCTTGGCAAAAGACAACTTTTCCCATTTTTTTATACAAAGTTGGCATTTGACCAAGATATTTATCTCACCCAGCATGGGTATATGCAAAAAGACACCCCAAAACACATTCCTCAACTTCTCCTGAATACAGAGATACCAGATGTGTGACACTTTTTTGCAGCCTAGGTGGGCAAAGGGGCCCACATTCCAAAGAGCACCTTTCGGATTTCACAGGTCATTTACCTACTTACCACACATTTGGGCCCCTAGAATGCCAGGGCAGTATAACTACCCCACAAGTGACCCCATTTTGGAAAGAAGAGACCCCAAGGTATTCGCTGATGGGCATAGTGAGTTCATGGAAGTTTTTATTTTTTGTCACAAGTTTGTGGAATATGAGACTTTGTATGAAAAAAAAAAAAATCATCATTTTCCACTAACTTGTGACAAAAATAAAAAATTCTAGGAACTCGCCATGCCCCTCACGGAATACCTTGGGGTGTCTTCTTACCAAAATGGGGTCACTTGTGGGGTAGTTATACTGCCCTGGTATTCTAGGGGCCCAAATGTGTGGTAAGGAGTTTGAAATCAAATTCAGGAAAAAATGAGGAGTGAAATCCGAAAGGTGCTCTTTGGAATATGGGCCCCTTTGCCCACCTAGGCTGCAAAAAAGTGTCACACATCTGGTATCCCCGTACTCAGGAGAAGTTGAGGAATGTGTTTTGGGGTGTCTTTTTACATATACCCATGCTGGGTGAGATAAATATCTTGGTCAAATGACAACTTTGTATAAAAAAATGGGAAAAGTTGTCTTTTGCCAAGATATTTCTCTCACCCAGCATGGGTATATATAAAATGACACCCCAAAACACATTCCCCACCTTCTCCTGAGTACGGAGATACCAGATGTGTGACACTTTTTTGCAGCCTAGGTGGGCAAAGGGGCCCATATTCCAAAGAGCACCTTTCGGATTTCACAGGTCATTTTTTACAGAATTTGATTTTAAACTCCTTACCACACATTTGGGCCCCTAGAATGCCAGGGCAGTATAACTACCCCACAAGTGACCCCATTTTGGAAAGAAGAGACCCCAAGGTATTCGCTGATGGGCATAGTGAGTTCATAGAACTTTTTATTTTTTGTCACAAGTTAGTGGAATATGAGACTTTGTAAGGAAAAAAAAAAAAAAAAAAAAAATCATCATTTTCCGCTAACTTTTGACAAAAAATAAAAAGTTCTATGAACTCACTATGCCCATCAGCGAATACCTTAGGGTGTGTACTTTCAGAAATGGGGTCATTTGTGGGGTGTTTGTACTGTCTGGGCATTGTAGAACCTCAGGAAACATGACAGGTGCTCAGAAAGTCAGAGCTGCTTCAAAAAGCGGAAATTCACATTTTTGTACCATAGTTTGTAAACGCTATAACTTTTACCCAAACCATTTTTTTTTTACCCAAACATTTTTTTTTTATCAAAGACATGTAGAACTATAAATTTAGAGCAAAATTTCTATATGGATGTCGTTTTTTTTTGCAAAATTTTACAACTGAAAGTGAAAAATGTCATTTTTTTGCAAAAAAATCGTTAAATTTCGATTAATAACAAAAAAAGTAAAAATGTCAGCAGCAATGAAATACCACCAAATGAAAGCTCTATTAGTGAGAAGAAAAGGAGGTAAAATTCATTTGGGTGGTAAGTTGCATGACCGAGCAATAAACGGTGAAAGTAGTGTAGGTCAGAAGTGTAAAAAGTGGCCTGGTCTTTCAGGGTGTTTAAGCACTGGGGGCTGAGGTGGTTAAGGAGTGCTGCCTGACCTTTTCTATGGATCTATATATATAATTCAGTATACAGTTCTAAACACAATACTAACAATATGAACATTATATGACTTGTTTTAAATACCTATATTGGCCTCTTGTTCCCAATTGCTCTGAGTGAATGTCTCTTCAGTTCCTGTCTCTGGTGAATAATGATTCTAGCAGCAGGAGCTGGGGGAATTCCCAGACAGGCTGTCTGTGAGGCTGGCTGTGATTGGTGAAAACTCTTGCTGTATGAGAAGCTGGCTGTGATTGGTCTAGACTTCTGCCCAGTAACAACAGATTAACACTATGCTTTCTGTTGTTTCTGCTGTGTCACTGAGTTCACCCTACATTACAAAATGAATCTTAAAGGCATATTATCTTTTTCTGCTTCTGTGAACACAAAATATAACAGTAATATGACATCCAAAACATGATAGTACTCCGTAATTCCAATAATGAAAAGGATTTTCTTTATTCGTCACCCATATGTGACGCGCGTTTCGACACTACTCTGTGTCTTTGTCAAAGTACAGGTGATAACAGCTCAATTTCACATATGTAAAGCACCACTTAAATACAATTCAAATAGCCCGCCTCCTAATCACGTAAGTCATCACATGACCGGGACCAGACTAAACCGCGCCCAGCCATGTGACAAGTCACGCGACCATAACATCACATTGCTACACAACCTGTCCAAATCAAGTTGAATCTTCTAGAATTGGAACGCGGTAGATCATGCATCTGAATACATAAGCCATTGGACATCTGAGCAATCCATAATAGATTATTATTATGGATTGCTCAGATGTCCAATGGCTTATGGATTCAGATGCATGATCTACCGCCGGCACCCTGCGCCGGCACCCTGGCACCCTCCCTAGCCTGTAATTGAATCCAGCGCTCTTCTCTCGGGCACTGGATTCAATTACAGGCTTGGGAGGGTGCCGACACATGCGCAGATGGTCCGATTGAGGCCGATGCCCATAAGTATCTATCGGGCATGCACGGCAACTGACAGGATCGGGGAATGTAAGAGCCGCCCAGCGCAGTGAATAATAATGAGCTGGGCGGCGCTAGGAAGCGACAGTTGAGGCGCGGCTGGGCACGAAGGTAGGAGAAAAAACGGCCCTTGGGCATAAAGAAATGTGAAAAAACGCCCCTTGGGCATAAAGAAATGTGATTGACAGATCAATATAAAGTTGTTTTTACATGGTTTACAATGCGGACAGGGGGTACTCTTATATCATTGGAATACACTTTAATAGATCTATGACTGCATAGGAATAACTAAATATGTTTATAGGGCCTGTCAGTGTACCTTTAAGGTTATTAGCAGGCTTAGCTGTATACCCATATAAGATATACTAGCAACCTAGGACAGGTCTTAGCTGGCCAGCTACACTCCCACCAAAATTACGTATAATTCTATGTTCTTAGTGGTAGGATATGAACATGAATTTGAATCTTCCATCAGGTTCTCAACTTCCAAGTGTCTTTTATCACTCTCAAGTAGAACAACTAACTTCTGTATAGGATGTTCCAACTCGAGTGGAGTAGTGAGACGTTTTCCTTTTTTGTCAAGTTTTGAGTCTCCTACTTACTTCTTACTAGTTTGTCTTCATCCTTTTGAACTTCTAGAACTTTGGCCAATTTCCATTGACTTCTAGGTAAATCTTCTTCTTTCACTAACACTATGTCACCAACTTGGACATTTCTTCTGGGTGTTTGCCATTTACCTCTTAGCATAAGATTGGCTAAGTACTCTTTTCTCTATCTATTCCAAAACTGTTCTGATAGATATTGAACTTTTCGCCATCTCCTTCTGGCATATAAATCCTCTTTGGTGAACTTGCCAGGGGGTTGCTGTATATAATCAGACTTAAGGTGAAGTAGATGGTTGGGGGTTAAAGGGTCCAAACTTGTTAGATTGTTGATGTTATCAACTGTAAGTGGACGACTGTTAACAATAGACATTACTTCATAGAATAGGGTCCTAAGTGAAGCATCATCTATTTTTCCAGTGTTCTTTTTCAACACTGAACCTAACACATTTCTCACAGTTCTGATTTGTCTTTTCCAAACTCCTCCTGTATGGCTTGCATGTGGAGCAATCATATGAAAATCACACAGTTTCTCTAACAAATACTCAGTTACTTTTTCTTTATCGATCTCTTTTAGAGCTTTCTTCAATTCATTCTTTGCTCCAACAAAATTAGATCCTTGGGCAGATCTAAGCTCTCTGACGGTACCTCTAATGGCTATGAAACATCTTAAGATGTTGGTAAATGTGTCAGTTGACATATCTTCTAACATTTCCAGGTGAATTGCTCTGGAGCTTAGATATGTAAATATTAGTCCATATCTCTTGTACTCCTTTCGGTTCTGTTTGGTGATGAATGGGCCAAAACAATCCATTCCGCTATAAAGAAATGGTGGTGATGGGCTTACACGATCTGCCGGTAAATCTGCCATTCTTTGTTCTTCTGTAGGTCTACGTGCCTTTCTGCACATTTACTTATATACTTTGCTATAACTTTGCTTCCTTGCACAATCCAGTAACCATCTTCTCTCAAACAGCTTTGGGTAAAGCTTCTTCCTTGATGCAAGGATTTGTTGTGGTAGTGGTCAATAAGTGGTAGTGGTCAATAATCAATCTTGTGAAGTTAGAATTTTTGGGTAGAATTGCTGAATGCTTCACTCTGCTAGGTAACAATGCATTTTCCAGTCTCCCTCCCACCTTCAGTATACCATCCTGCAGAACAAGATTAAGCTTGTACTATGGGTGGTTGTTCGGAAGCCTTTTAGGTTCTTGACTAAGTCTCTTCAACTCTTCACAGTAGAATCTCTGTTGAATTAGTCTTATGACTGTTCCTTCAGCTTTCAGTCTTTCTTCTGCATTCAATGATTCCTTCTTTCTGATTCCCTTTGCCAAACATTGAATTCGAGCTACTACGTTCTGAACTGGAAGAGGATCATAATTGAGATCTACATTCTTCATTGTTGCTGCACGTTCAGAGTCACTGATGGATTCCAGTACCTCTCTGTTGTTTGAGATGAATTTGTGAAGGCGCAGGTTTCCTCTTGCGCATAGCTCTTTGCTTTCTTTCACTAGTTTGTTTGCAGATTCTGTAGACTCTAGACTTATGAGACCATCATCTACATAAAAGTTTTTCTTCAGAAAATTTGCTGCTGATGGGCAATTCTTTTCATTCTGATTAGCCAGGTACTTCATACAATAATTGGTGCAAACTGGAGACAATGCTGCTTCAAACAAGTGTACTTTCATTCTGTATTCTGCTGGCTCTGTATCTGTATCTCCATCCTCCCACTATAGAAACCTCAGGAAGTCTCTATCTTAATTTTTCACATGAAACTGGTGGAACATCTTTTCAACTACGGGATACTTTCTGAATCTACAGAGTACTCCAGGAAGAGCGTTTGTAAGATCTGGTCCTTTTAGTAGATGATCATTCAATGCAACACTATTGTACTTTGCTGAGCAATCAAATACTACTCTAATCTTATCTGGTTTCTTTGAGTGGTAAACACCTTGATATGGGATGTACCACACTTCTTTAGGCTGATTATTAACTTTCTCTGCATGTCCTTCTTCAGGAATGCCTTCCATGAATTTCAAATAATCCTGCTTGAATTTGGGATCTCTTCCCATCTTTTTCTTCAAACATTTCAATCTTGCTAGGGCAAGATTTCTTCTATTTGGCAGATGAGGTAATTCTCTAAAAGGTAAGGGCATTTCAAGATGACCTTGTTGATTCTGTTGAATATTATCTTCTAAAGTGTGTACGAACTTTATGTCTTCTTGGGATACACTCTTTTCTTTAGAACTTATATACACACACCTTTTTCCTAGGCCTCTCTTTGTCTTTCTGAGCAGGGATGGAAGGATAATGGCTTATTTACTCACTACATGCTGGAGATTTCCTTCCATTCTCCTGTCATGAAGGTAAGTAGGAGTCTGTTTCTTCACTTAGTACAGATTTGAACCTATGACTACCCTGACTCATATCCTCCTCGTGTACTCTGTACTATGTCTGGCTTCTATGATTTTAACTTCTTTCTGCCTTTCAAGACTTTTCATCTGTTGGCGCTGTGCCTCGATTTCAGCTTCCATTTGATGGCGCTGTGCCTCGATTTCAGCTTCCATCTGATGGCGTTGTGCATCCTTTTCAGCTATCTGTTGGCGCTGTGCCTCGATGGCAACTTCCATCTAAATTTCAGCTTTTTTGACAGCAAGTTGTTCATCTAATTCCTTTCTTTTGGCTGAAGTATTTGAGGACTCTGATATATGGGTGGCACTTCTGCTAGCGAAGGAAGTCACACTTAAGATTGTGGTTCCCCCTAAGGACCTAGCATAGTCTCTCATTAAAAGCTCATTCATTCTACTTATTGCTTTAACTTCATCATAGTTTTCTGCAGATGATAGTTCTCTCATGAGCTTTACTAAATCTTTAGTGACAGCAGTACATGTGTCCATGTTCCTTACAATATCCTGGCAAGGTGTCGTAAGCGACCGCAGGTTGACATATGCTGCCATAAGCTCTGATTCAGATTCTTCTACCGTCTCTACCATATCACTCAAGTTCCCTTTTATACTTTCTTTGTTTTAGCTCTCCACGAATGCCTCTAATGTATAATTTCCAATTCTCATACATTCTGGTGAACTTTTTTCCTTTTAATGCTGCTTCTTGCTCCAAATTTTCCAGTATCTTTGGGGTCAGTTTTCTGGCATGTGATGAACGTCTTAGTTCATCTGTTTGAGCTATATTTGTTTGAGGCAAGACTAATGCTATATCAGACTCTTCTACCTCAGACAGGTTCCCTTGCTCTTCCCCCTCTACTCTATCTATCTTTGTATCCTCTAACAGTGGCATGGTAATACTAGGTTCAGACATTTTACTTTAAATGCAATACTGACAATTAATATGAATATTAAGACTCCTTTCACTTTAAATGCAATACTGACAAATGCAGAAATAAATGATTGTCACTTTAAATACAATATCGATAAATGCAGGCACTTTCACTTTAAATGCTTTAGAGTCCGTGTACTACAAACTGTCCTTTGTTTTTATTTAAAGTCTCTTATTTCTGAACACAAAAAAAATGTCTTTCTGCCAAAGCCTATATGCAATGATAAGTAATAAAAGGAAAGCTCTGACCTTATTCTGAAGAGCAGGATACTGTGATCTGAAAGTTGCTGAAACAAATGTCTGTCTTAAAGGAGACTTGTCTTTTCTTGATATGATGTGATGCTTGCGCTGACTTGCGATGCTCTGTGCAGACTTGCGATGCTTTGTGAATTCTTCTGATGCGCTGGCTTGGATTTGCTGCTGCAGGCTTTGGGCCTAGTGGCGGGAAACTAGCTGACTGCAGTACGTGGTCTCTTCATGGATAGCGGTGCAGGCACTCTAGCTCTGGACTTTGGCCTCCCACCATGCGTCTCTTTCTCTCTCTAGGGATCGCAGGAGGGTTGGCGCTCTTTCTCTGACTATCCTGCCTTTGCCATTCTGCCATTTTAACAGTCGGCTGCAGTTTGACTAATGCACACGTTCTATGGCCTTTATGGTAGCTCAACTGAGGTGTCTTTGCTTGCTCACTCAGGGAACAGTTGCTGCGCGGCGGAATATGTTGGCACTCCTCTGCTCTAATACGCCCTTTACCTTGTAAGTTGAGGAGCGCTATCACTTCGTCCTCTGAAGTTGATAGTTCCACTGTGGCAGGCGCAGCACTATGAAGTGCCTTTTGTGCTGTGGCATTAGAAGAATTTTGGTATCTCTTGACTTTTAGTCTAACCAGACTGTCTATTACTCTGTAATTCCTCTAGCGCCGTTCTATGGAAACAGAAGGTTTAAAGAGCACACCAAATGCTTCAAATAACTTCTTTATTAACTTCAACTTTTCTTCATATAACACTGCCGCCTCAGCAGCAGATAGTCCATGTACATAACACGTGTTGAAAAGATATCACAAAATGGTGGTATGATTAAGATGGTGGTTCAACTGTTCAATCTTGTCATTCAACATAAAATGGTGGATATATTTCTCTCTTGAGTATCTGTACTCTCACTTTAAGTTAAGCACTTTATGATCTCTCTGAGAGGTATATCTGAGGTCTAACTAATAGTTCTGCTTGCTTAACTTGGTTTGCAATTTGCAGTATACAATTGCTTATGATTTGGTATGAGCAGTTCACAGTTTGGGTTGCAATATGCAATCTGAATGCTTGCAATTGTATGCTTGCAATTTGTAGCTTGCAATTTGTATTTGGCAATTTGTATTTACTATTAGTGGAACTGTAAGTAAACACATGCATATCTAGTTCAGTATACAGTTCTAATCACAATACTAACAATATGAACATTATATAACTGTTTTAAATACCTATTTTGGCCTCTTGTTCCCATAAAACTCAGCTCTCAGTGGAGTGACTGTCTCTTCATCTCCTGTCTCTGGTGAATAATGATTCTAGCAGCAGGAGCTGGGGGAATTCCCAGACAGGCTGTGTGTGAGGCTGGCTGTGATTGGTGAAAACTCTTGCTGTTTGAGAAGCTGTCTGTGACTTGTCTAGACTTCTGCCCAGCAACAACAGATTAACACTATGCTTTCTGTTGTTTCTGCTGTGTCACTGAGCTTACCTTACATTACAAAATGAATCTTAAAGTCAAACTATCTTTTTCTGATTCTGTGAACACAAAATATAACAGTTATATGACATCCAAAACATAATGTCACAGTAAATAACTCTGCTTTTGTCTCTAACATATAAACATAGGAACTATATTAAGGTTATTAGCAGGTCTAGCTATATACAGATATAAGGCTATACTAGCAACCTAGGATAGGTCTTAGCTGGCCAGCTACATGTTTGTTCCCCTTTTCCCATATAAAAATTCAAACACAGCGGTGGATTTTAATCAGTCACAGCAGCCATTTTATTATTTACAACCATACAGTTTCTTAACATTAACGACGAAGGAAGGTGCTCGAAGCCTAAAATAATTAAATTCCCATACGGGGACCTCCACCTTGCCTCCAGCCATTAAACACCAGCTCAGAGGCACCAACCGATGGACCTGTTAAATCTGCCACCAACCACCAACCAAGGGAGACCAGCCCCAACCGTAGGGCCCTCTCCTCCTCAGCAACCTGGCAACTTCGAGTACCTCCCACCACCACAGCTGCCGCGACAACACAATTCTAGAAATCTCCCCATGACTTACATCACTCTACTCAAACCGGATCAAAATCATACCAACCACCAAAACAAGGAAGGGTGGGCAGGGATTCGTTGTCTTCCCCTGTAAAATGGTGCCCTTTCTACCCCCACTTCCCCCTTTTAAATCCATAACTCCCCTTTTCACTAGCCCTCACCCCAGCAGCTCAAACCTCGCAATCCTCCCAGCCCTGCTTCCCTGAACCACACCCCGTCATGCCGGCCTCCCCCCAAGGCTACGCCTCCAGTCTGGCCTCACTTGACGTTGGTACTGGTTACTGGTCCGCTACTTATCTAACCTAAATCATATGATCGTTCCTTCCCCTTTTCCCAAATAAAAAAATCAGACACCGACCAAGGGAGTCCAGCCCCAACCGTAGGGCCCTCCTCTCCTCAGCAACTTCGAGGACCTCCAACTGCCACCAACCTGCAGACTTGAGACCTTAAGCCTGCGTGTCCCTCCACATAGACAGATCCATATCAATGTCACCTTGAAGCCCCAAACACCACAGATCGATACCCACAGCATTTAAATGCACCCCATCACCCCTCCAAAAACTCACCCACTCCTTGTTCAAATTCCCCATGCCGCACCACCACTGCACTATTCTTAGCCAAAAACCTACCCACCGCACGATTCACATTGATTCTGGCCTTCTTAATTCGCTCCACAGACCGAGCCTCTCTCCACACCCTCTGAGGCACAATGTCAGACCAAACCGTCAACATCCCTGGAAATAAAGAGCATAAGTGTAACAGGTCAAACTTTATACTGTATCACTTATTAACTCACGGCACGGTCACGAACTCGTTCCTCCCAACATGCAGAAATAATATATCCGGTGGATGATCAAGCTGCAAAAAGCGATAAACCTCCGGCAAAACCCCATTCCACAGCATACCTCTCCGACCAAGCCATCGCAGCCATGCCACTTCCCTTGAAAAACCCAATTGGCGTCCCTCTGGGCAAACCGCTGCCCTCAAGGTTCCCCAAAACACATAGGAATGGCCCTCAGTCCAAACGAGAGCTGATGAGAAACCTGAAAGAAACAATGAAAAGGAACACACTAGCACCACCCAAACAAACATAAACCACCATAAAATATCCTAAACCGAACCCTCATTCGGTGACCCACTGAGCCGGACATAAGAGCAGAACCTCCTCAATTCCCAACGGCCAATCTTACAAATAACCTCCTCCCCCAAACGTCGCCGAGCCACTTCTGTAGCCACCCCTATCCAAAATGAATGCTCCATATAATCCTTGAGCTCAACCCCCAGCAACGACAACGATCGACGAAAAACTGCAACAAACTGAAAACGAAACAAATAAATCCTATCTGCATGAACCAACAACAGTAAATTCGCCCTACGCCCGACAACCCGATATTACGCTAAACACTTCACCGGACACATCTCACAACCCGACACAGAAAAAAGAACCACCCGACAACCTCTACCCTCCATGTCTGTTTTTGATCTCCGAATGCAAAATTCTACACGGTCCACATAAAGATCGTCATCCTTCCCAAACAAACTATCTGGGCGACTAATGCTCCCACTGACTACAATTGCAAGAAAAAGTATGTGAACCCTTTGGAATGATATGGATTTCTGCACAAATTGGTCATAAAATGTGATCTGATATTCATCTAAGTCACAACAATAGACAATCAGTCTGCTTAAACTAATAACACACAAAGAATTAAATGTTACCATGTTTTTATTGAACACACCATGTAAACATTCACAGTGCAGGTGGAAAAAGTATGTGAACCCTTGGATTTAATAACTGGTTGAACCTCTTTTGGCAGCAATAACTTCAACCAAACGTTTCCTGTAGTTGCAGATCAGAAGTGCACAACGGTCAGGAGTAATTCTAGACCATTCCTCTTTACAGAACTGTTTCAGTTCAGCAATATTCTTGGGATGTCTGGTGTGAATCGCTTTCTTGAGGTCATGCCACAGCATCTCAATCGGGTTGAGGTCAGGACTCTGACTGGGCTACTCCAGAAGGCGTATTTTCTTCTATTTAAGCCATTCTGTTGTTGATTTAGTTCTATGCTTTGGGTCGTTGTCCTGTTGCAACACCCATTTTCTGTTGAGCTTCAGCTGGTGGACAGATGGCCTTAAGTTCTCCTGCAAAATGTCTTGATAAACTTGGGAGTTCATTTTTCCTTCGATGATAGCAATCCGTCCAGGCCCTGACCCAGCAAAGCAGCCCCAAACCATGATGCCCCCACCACCATACTTCACAGTTGGGATAAGGTTTTGATGTTGGTGTGCTGTGCCTCTTTTTCTCCACACATAGTGTTGTGTGTTTCTTCCAAACAACTCAACTTTGGTTTCATCTGTCCACAGAATATTTTGCCAGTACTGCTGTGGAACATCCAGGTGCTCTTGGGCAAACTTTAAACGTGCAGCAATGTTTTTTTGGACAGCAGTGGCTTCCTCTGTGGTATCCTCCCATGAAATCCATACTTGTTTAGTGTTTAATGTATCGTAGATTCGCTAACAGGGATGTTCGCATATGCCAGAGACTTTTGTAAGTCTTTAGCTGACACTCTAGGATTCTTCTTCACCTCATTGAGCAGTCTGCGCTGTGCTCTTGCAGTCATCTTTACAGGACGGCCACTCCTAGTGAGAGTAGCAGCAGTGCTGAACTTTCTCCATTTATAGACAATTTGTCTTACCATGGACTGATGAACAGCAAGGCTTTTTGAGATACTTTTATAACCCTTTCCAGCTTTATACAAGTCAACAATTCTTAATTGTAGGTCTTCTGTGCATCAGGCAATGCTTCTTGTGAAAAGCAAACCCAGAACTGGTGTGTGTTTTTTATAGGGCAGGGCAGCTGTAACCAACACCTCCAATCTCATCTCATTGATTCGACTCCAGTTGGCTGACACCTCACTCCAATTAGCTCTTGGAGTCTAGTCTAGGGGTTCACATACTTTTTCCACCTACACTGTGAATGTTTACATGGTGTGTTCAATAAAAACATGGTAACATTGAATTCTTTGTGTGTTATTAGTTTAAGCAGAATGTGATTGTCTATTGTTGTGACTTAGATGAAGATCAGATCACATTTTATGACCAATTTGTGCAGAAATCCATATCATTCCAAAGGGTTCACATACTTTTTCTTGCAACTGTAATTCCCCAAGTCGAAAAGCCCCGAAAAAGGCCAGCACAAATGCTAAGCGGAACAACCTGACCTCAAACTCTAAAATACACACTTCCCCTAAACGAGACCCCAACTTCACCAACAGCTGAAACGAAACTGGTCCACGATGGTCCTCAACCGAATGCAAATGCCGCCATTTCTTTAATGCCTGCGCCACCAGAAACAAATTTTGTTGCATCGGGCAGCCCACGCAACTTCAAACCTAATGCCATACACCTATTCAGCTTTGACACAAACAACCCCTCATCCTTGCAATTACCTAAAAATAACAACAATGGTACTTCAAAATCCTCCCCTTACGCCCCCAACACATTGCACCAACCTGACCAGTGACGCCAAGGTGAAGCATATGGTGCCCACTTACCCATTGCCAATGATGACTTAATAAGATTAGCTACCGTTCCTCCAGAAGGTCCCAAAGTAAACCTTGGCATGCCAAACCCATTCCACCTCAGGAGCCAGCTGCCTGAAACACACCCACTGCAAATGAGAAAGGGCATCAGCAATGCAATTTTTAACACTTGGCACATGCATAGCCACCACCCAAGCATTTAACGACAGGCAATACAACACTAAATGCTGTAGCAGTCAAACCACCGGTGGGGACAAAGCGGATAACCGATTGATCGCTTGCACCACACCTTAATTGTCAAAGTGAAAACGAACTTTATGATCCCGAAAAAAAGATCCCCCAAAGAACCACTGTCACCACGATCAGGAATAACTCCAGCAATGCCAAGTTCCTCACCCATCCCCTAGAGACCCACTAATCAGGCCAGCGTTCCGCACATCATTGACCTTGGCAATATACCCCAAATCCCACACCACCAGCCGCATCAGAATACAACTCAAAATCAAAACAATAAATCACTCCTGCCATAACCATTGCGCGGCCATTGAAGGAATCAAAAAATAAAGCCCAAACCTTCAAATCCCCCTGCAACTCCTTACTCAGTCTATCAAAATGATGGGGGGAAGCCACACCGCCGTAGACGCCGCCAATCTCCTTGAAAAAATTCTACCCATCTGCATAATGCGACAGGCAAAATTTAGCTTACCCAAAAGAGACTGCAACTCCCGCAACCGAATCTTCTTCCTCCAACCCACCCTAGCCAATTCCTGCTGAAACCCCAACAACTTGTCTTCTGGCAAACGACACTCCATGTTAATTGTGTCAATGACAATACCCAAAAAACTAAGTTCCATGATTGGGCCAACTGTTTTCTCCGCCGCCAAAGGAACCCCAAAACTTGCAAACACTGACTCCAAAGTATGCAACAGCGAACATATCCCCGAACCTGGTGTCCCCAAACACAAAAATTATCCAAATAATGGATGATGGACTGGCACCCTGAAACATCAGACACCACCTACTCCAGAAATGTACTGAAAGTTTCAAAATATGCACATGGCAGCACACACCCTATAGGAAGACACCAGTCCACAAGATAACACCCATTCCAGTAACATCCCAACTAGTGATGAGCTCGGCCGAATACTTGTTCAGCTCGAGCATCGCTATGCTCGGCACATGGCGGTACTCATACCACATGTGCTCGAGCGCCATGCTCGAGTCTCCTCCCCGCACGTTTTGCAGCTGCTAAGCAGCCAATAAACAAGCAGGTAAGTACTGCCATCACTGTAATGCCAGTATCCATGTTGGCTGCTGGCATTACAGTGATTGGCTGGCCGGAACGCATCATTGGGTGCTATATAGCACCCGATGATGTGGGTTCGGCTCATTGCGATTCAGGGAGAGGACAGGAAGGGCAGATAGTGTAGGGAGTTTGTGATCGTATTTTATTCAAGTGAATAACGTTTCAAAGACCCAAAAGTCCTTTAAGGACTATTGTGTGTGGTTGGCAGCAATTTATTTTAGCAAAGTAGTACTCAAATTTATTTATATATACTTTGCAAAATAGTGATTCTTTTTCTATATAGAGGATGTCTGCAGTGACTTGTGACATCTGTGCAGCAATACCTTCTGTGTGTCAGGGGCAGAGATTAGAAGAATATTAGTGAAAACAATAATTTTTTTCCCATAATCTATCCACATTTTTGCTGTAAACGGTGTCATCCGTGAGTTGTCAGATCTGCGCTGCAATATCTTGTGTGGTTGTCAGGGCATATAGGGAAAAAATTAGAATACAGAAAACACAATTTTTTTTCCATAATCTATCCACATTTTTGCTGTCAACGGTGCAATCCGTGAATTGTGTGATCTGCGCTTCAATACATTGTGTGGTTGTCAGGCCTAGATATAGGGAAAAAAATTTAAATACATAAAACAATTTTTCTCCCATAATCTATCCACATTTTTGCTGTCAACGGTGCAATCCGTGAATTGTGTGATCTGCGCTTCAATACATTGTGTGGTTGTCAGGCCTAGATATAGGGAAAAAAATTTAAATACATAAAACAATTTTTCTCCCATAATCTATCCACATTTTTGCTGTCAACGGTGTAATCCGTGAATTGTATGATCTGCGCTTCAATTCATTGTCTGGTTGTCAGAGCCAGATATAGTGAAAAATATAAATATAAACTACAACAGAACATAGTGTCTGTACCGCAGAGTCCAATAATCTAGGCCTAAAATAGTGTCCATATTCTGTGTGTTTCTGTGACAAATACTGTCCTGCATCAGAAAACTGTGTCTTTAGGGCAAATTCCAAAAATCTGGGCCTAATCTAGTGTCCATATTCTGTGTGTTTCTGTGACATATACTGTCCTGCATCAGAAAACTGTGTCTTTGTGGCAAATTCCAAAAATCTGGGCCTAATCTAGTGTCCATATTCTGTGTGTTTCTGTGACATATACTGTTCTACATCAGAAAACAGTTTATTTAGTTAAATTCCAAAAATCTGGGCCTAAACTAGTGTCCATATTCTGTGTGTTTCTGTGACATATACTGTCCTGCATCAGAAAACTGTGTCTTTAGCGGACTGTAAAACAATCTGCGCCACATCTAGTGACAAAACCATTAAAATGAAGAAGGCGAGCACTAAGGGACAAGGAAGTGGGCGTGATGCTGATGGTGCACGCAGATGCCATGGCCCTGGGTGCAATGAATCTGTGCCTGCTGCCTGTGCACCAGAAAAAAAAAAAACATCCACTGTACCAAGCTTCATGTCCAACTTAGCTGGGCGGCGCAGGACAACACTGTCTAAGTCGGACCAGTGTGAAAAGTTGGTCGGTTTGATTGCTGAAGATAATGCTTCCAGTCGGTTAAGCACCACCCTCTCTTCCACCAAGTCCAGTCTCTGTAGCCAAGAGTCTGGTCAACCGAATGCTCTCTCTGATCATCCTTCCTCCAACCATGGAGAGGCTTGCCAAACGAGTGGTCCCACACTCGGATATTCCGAGGAGCTCTATCCAGCGCTACTATTACATTTGGCCCTCGCGTCCAGCACGCTTGAAGAGGGACCTGAGATATTGTGCCCTGATTCCCAACCTCTTGAGCCTTCACATTCTCAAGAAGATGACGGTAGTGAATGGCAATCATTCGTTCACAAGGTGGATGATGATGAGACACAGTTACCAATTACTGAGGTTGTGGTTAGGTCAAGTCAGGAGGATGAGCAGAGTCAGGAAGTGGAAGAGGGGGTGGTTGATGATGAGGTCACTGACCTAACATGGCAAGGTGAAAAGCAGAGTGATGACAGCAGTATAGAGGGGGAGGGATCTGCAACACCGCAACAGGCTGGAAGAGGCAGTGGGGTTGCAAAAGGGAGAAGTCGGCCCACACCAAACAGGCCCACAACCATTACACCGAGCACCCCCATACGTAAATGTACCTTGCCAAGGGGTAGGTGTTCCGCAGTATGGCGCTTTTTTGATGAAAGTGCAGACGACAAAAGAGTGGTAATTTGCAACCTGTGCCGTACTAAAATGAGCTGGGGCATGAACACTAGCAACCTCACAACCACCAGCATAATCCGCCACATGGCATTCAAGCACCCTAACAAGTGGGACGAACGCCTGGGTCCAAAATCTGGGTCTGCGGGTCACACTACTGCCTCCTCTTCCCCTGTGTTACGCACTGCTGGCCAATCCCCTGTCGAAGGCGCAGGCCTGGAGCTGGACCTTTCCATGAACCATCAGCAACAACATCCACTTTCCTCTCCCAGCGCACCGTCCAAATGTGCAAAACACAGTCATTTGAACGCAAGCGCAAATACCCACTCACCCACAGGCCATAGCACTAAATGCGCAACTTTCGAAATTACTGGCCCTTAAAATGTTGCCATTTAGGCTTGTGGACACTGAGGCCTTCTGCAGCCTGATATCAGCGGCCATCCCTCGGTACGCAGTCCCCAGCCGCCACTAGTTTTCACGGTGTGCCGCGCCCTCCTTACACCAACATGTGTCCCAGAACATCACCCGTGCCCTGACCATCGCAGTTACTGGGAAGGTCCACTTAAGCATGGACACATGGACAAGTGCTGGTGGCCAGGGATGCTACATTTCCCTCACCGCACACTGGGTGAATGTTGTGGAGGCCGGGAGTGAGTCGTACCCTGGGATGGCACAGGTGCTACCCACGCCCAGGATTGCAGGCCCTACGTCCACCAGGGTCTTCGCAGCAACTATATTACTGGCTCCAACCCCCATTTCTCCTCCTCCACCGCTTCCTCCTCCACTTCCACCTCCAGCAGCAGTCAGCCATCAGTCGTTAGCTGGAAGCAGTGTAGGACTGCTGTGGGTAAGCGTCAATAGGCAGTGCTGAAGTTGATCTGTTTAGGGGACAAACAGCACACCACCGCAGAGCTGTGGCAGGGTATAAGGGATCAAACCGAGCTGTGGCTCTCGCCACTCAACCTACAACCAGGCATGGTTGTGTCTGTCAATGGCCATAACTTAGTGGTGGCTTTGGAGCTCGGCAACCTGACACACATCCCATGCCTAGCCCACGTCTTAAACTTAGTGGTTCAGCAGTTTATCAAAACCTACCCCAATTTACCAGAGCTACTAGTGAAGGTGCGCCGCGTGTGTGTCCATTTCTACAGGTCATCCAAAGCTTCAGCCGGTCTGTCAGCGCTGCAGCAGCGATTGCGGGTTCCAGTTCACCGACTGTTGTGTGACATGAGCATGCGCTTGAACTCTACGTTCCACATGTTGGCCAGGCTTTGTGAGCAGCAGAGGGCAGTTGTGGAATACCAGCTGCAACATGGTCGTCGCCTTTCAAGTCAACTGCCACTATTCACAAGCGAGGAGTGGGCATTGATGTCAGACCTCTGTTAGGTTTTAAAAAACTTTGATGAATCCACACAGATGGTTAGTGGCGATAACACTATTATCAGCGTAACCACCCCACTGCTGTGGCTACTCAAACGATCGCTGCTCACAATTAAGGACGATGCTCAGAATGTGGCAGACGAGAAAATGGGGGAGGACATTACACAGGGTGATAGACAGTCCACCCTCAGTTCGTCTTCTCAGGGCAAATTGGACCATGAAGAGGAGGAGGAGGAGCTGGAGACAGTTGCCTCTGCTACATAGGGTAGTACCCAAGGAACTTTAATTCCATCTGTTCAGCGTGGATGGGCAGAAGAGGAGGAGGAGGATATGGAGAGTCATCCTGATATCGACATCGACGTCTTGCCTGTTGATAATCTGGCACACATGGCTGACTTCATGTTAGGCTGCCTTTCCAGTGACCCTCGCGTTATATGCATTTTAGATAACATGGATTACTGAGTGTTCACCCTTCTCCACCCCTGCTACAAAGAGAACTTCTCATCTCTCATTCCTGTGGTGGAGAGGACGAGCAAAATGGTGCAATACCAGAAGGTACTTGTTGAGAGATTGCTCCAAAATTTTCCATCTGACAACGCTGGCGGCAGAGTCCGTACTTCCTTAGGCAACCAAGGAAGGGAGACAAGGGGAACACACAGAAGTTCCAACAAAGGCAGGGCAACACTCTCCAAGGCATAAGAAATTTTCATGACACCCTGCCAGCAACCTCACCCTGAAGTGTGGCCTAGTGGTACAAGGAGGGAAAAGTTTTGGAAGATGGCGAAGGAATACATAGCAGACCGTGCCAGCGTCCTAAATGATCCCTCAGTGCCTTACAACTACTGGGTGTCCAAGCTGGACACGTGGAACGAACTTGCGCTCTACGCCTTGGAGGTGCTGGCCTGCCCTGCCGTCAGCGTTTTGTCTGAGTATGTATTTAGTGCTGCTGGTGGCATTATAACAGATAAGCATATCCGCTTGTCCACTAGCAATGCTGACAGGTTGACTCAGATAAAAATGACAAGGCCTGGATTGCCCCTAACTTCTCAAATCCACCAGAGGAGAGTGGAGCTGAGCTGATGATGAACATAAAGGCAGTTTCAATCTATCATTTATAATGTACTCAATTTACTGTAGTGTATTCCTATGCACTTTTTCCACCACAAAAAAAGAGTGCCGTATTTTTCGCCCCATAAGACGCACTTTTCCCCCCAAAAAAATGGGGGGGAAATGCCCCTGCGTCTTATGGGGCGAATGCTGACATTTTTACATCGCAGGCTGCGATGTATGAGCGAGCGGGAAGGGACTGGGAGGAGGAGCTGGGGGCCGGCAATTGCGGCGGGGCCGGTGCAGTCACTGCACTCCGGCCCCGCCGCTCCAGTACTGCACTATACAAATATAAAATGTCTCATTAAATTAAAAGTGATTAAACATGCGCCCCCCCCACTTTTAATATTACCGTACACCCTAACAGCTTCTGTAGAATGGAGGCAGGCAGGCCGGGAGGGCGGCAGCGTAACTCCCTGATGTCACGTGCCTGCGCCACCTACTTTATGAATGAAGCAGGCGGCGCAGGCACGTGACGTCAGTGAGGGACGCGCCGGCCGCCCGGCCTGCCTGCGTTGTACAGAAGCTGTTAGGGTGTACGGTAATATTAGGAGTGAGGGGGCATGTTTAATCACATTCAATTAATTGAATGAGACATTTTAAATTTGTGTACTGCAGCACTGGAGCGGTGGGGGGGGGGAATCTGTGGATGACAGTTTTATGGGGGACATCTGTGGATGGCACTGTTAAGGGGTGGGGGGGGTCTGTGGATGGCACTGTTATGGGCTTGGGGGTCTGTGGATGGCACTGTTATGGAGTGGGGGGGTCTGTGGATGGCACATATATAACAGTGCCATCCACAGATCCCCCATAACAGTGCCATCCACAGATCCCCCAGAACAGTGCCATCCACAGATTGCCCCATAACAGTGCCATCCACAGATCCCCCATAACAGTGCCATCCACAGATTCCCCAAAAAAGTGCCATCCACAGATCTCCCATAACAGTGCCATCCACAGATCCCCCATAACAGTGCGATCCACAGATTCCCCATAACAGTGCCATCCACAGATCCCCCATAACAGTGCCATCCACAGATCCCCTATAACAGTGTCAGCCACAGATCCCCCCCTGTAACAGTATCCTTCACAGATTCCCCCCCATAACAGTGTCCGTCACAGATCCCCCCATAACAGTGAGTCATCCACAAATCCCCCCATAACAGTGCGTCATCCACAGATCCTCCCATAACAGTGTGTCATCCACAGATCCCGCATAACAGTGCCATCCCCAGATCCCCCATAACAGTGTCCTTCACAGATCCCCCCATAATAGTGCCATCCACAGATCCCCAGTAATAGCACACCTTTTGGTTAAAAATATTTTTTTTCTTATTTTCCTCCCCAAAAACATAGGTGCGTCTTATGGGCCGGTGCGTCTTATAGGGCGAAAAATACGGGTATATGGTTAAATCTTGTTTTCTCGTCCTCCTCCTCCTCCTCATCCAGATTGTCTATATTCCCTCCACTCTATTTTTTTTAATAGGGTCAGCTCACCAGCAGGCCCTCGCCCCTAATGTTTTTCAGGGTCAGCTCAGCAACAGGCCCTCACCCCTAATGTTTTAGAGGGACAGCTCAGCAGCATGCCCTCGCCCCTAATGTTTTAGAGGGTCAGCTCAGCAGCAGGCCCTTGCCCCTAATGTTTTAGAGGGTCAGCTCAGCAGCAGGCCCTCGCCCATAATGTTTTAGAGGGTCAGTTCAGCAGCAGGCCCTCGCCCCTAATGTTTTAGAGGGTCAGCTTAGCAGCAGGCCATCGCATATAATGTTTTAGAGCGTCAGCTCAGCAGCAGGCCCTCGCCCCTAATGTTTTAGAGGGTCAGGTCAGCAGCAGGCCCTCGAATATAATGTTTTACAGGGTCAGCTCACCAGCAGGCCACCACCTAAAATCTTTTACTTGGTCAGCTCACCTGCAGGCCCGCAACTCAATGTGAATATGGCCCTCCTTTATGTGATATACAGGTTGTATCGGAATGCCTCTTCATTGTAATTTTTGGCAGGACTTGCACTTTATATAAAGTAAATATACAGGAAAGAATGTTTTCAATCAATTTTTCCTATAAAATCGATTTTTTTGGGGGGGTTTTGTGCATAAAACCTTAATTAGATTGTGGGCCTGGTGATCATTTTAAGCCCTTTTAAGCTGCATCAGCAGCAGCATGGTGATAAAAATGAGTGGCAAGGTGACATGGTGTGGAGATGGCAGCATGAGGAGGCCACATAGTGGCACAATGACTGATTCTGGATAAAAGACTAAGGCCACAGATTGCTTAGAAATATGCAGATGGAAAATATCTGTGGAGCTGTATCACCGTCACCTGCAGATTAATGCAGCCATCAAATTCAAGTTGGGTTTGTCGATTCCACCTCAGCTCACCAGCAGGCCCGCACCTAAAATCTTTTACTGGTTCAGCTCACATGCCCGCCCGCGACTTAAATCTTTTACAGGGTCAGCTCACATGCAGGCCCGCAACTCATGCTGCCTTGCTTTGAAGTAGTAGCCGTAGCCGTTTTTCAAGCTCACTCTCCGAAATCGAACTATGATTCCCTGTTATCGGTGATCACCATGGTAGGCGCATAAAAGAACATTGAAAGTTGATAGGGAAGATATCCAAATAGATCGTGGATGTCACAGGGACGTGCAATCAGGCAGAAGTTATCTAGAAAGACAAAAAAGGGGGTCAGTCAGTACATACCAAACCGCAGGAGAACATTGTTATGGCAGGGAACAACATTAAAAGACAAAACATGCAATGCAACAACGCACTGCAATATAGAGTACAAAATTGCATAATAATTACAAGTGCCCACAAACTATCTCACTCCTGGTGCCAAATGGCTTCAGTGAGTGAGGGGGAGCAGGCCTGACTATATACTCACACTAATTAAAATCAGCCTATAGGGCAGACAAGGTGGTCAGGAGTGCATGAGCAAGGGGGTCAGTCAGCACATACCAAACCGCGGGGGCACATTGCTATGGCAGGGAACAACATTAAAAGACAAAACATGCAATGCGACAATTGACTGCAATATAGAGTACAAAATTGCATAATAATTACAAGTGCTAAACTATAACATAGTAACATAGTAACATAGTACATGAGGCCGAAAAAAGACATTTGTCCATCCAGTTCGGCCTGTCATCCTACAAGTTGATCCAGAGGAAGGCAAAAAAACCCTGTGAGGTAGAAGCCAATTTTCCTCACTTTAGGGGAATAAAAAATTCCTTCCCGACTCCAATCAGGCAATCAGAATAACTCCCTGGATCAACGACCCCTCTCTAGTAACTATAACCTGTAATATTATTACACTCCAGAAATACATCCAGGCCCCTCTTGAATTCCTTTATTGTACTCACCATCACCACCTCCTCAGGCAGAGAGTTCCATAGTCTCACTGCTCTTACCGTAAAGAACCCTTTTCTATGTTTGTGTACAAACCTTCTTTCCTCCAAACGCAGAGGATGTCCCCTCGTCACAGTCACAGTCCTGGGGATAAATAGATGATGGGATAGATCTCTGTACTGCCCCCTGATATATTTATACATAGTAATTAGATCTCCCCTCAGTCGTCTTTTTTCTAACGTGAATAACCCTAATTTTGATAATCTTTCAGGGTACTGTAGTTGCCCCATTCCAGTTATTACTTTAGTTGCCCTCCTCTGGACCCTCTCCAGCTCTGCTATGTCTGCCTTGTTTACAGGAGCCCAGAACTGTACACAGTACTCCATGTGTGGTCTGACCAGTGATTTGTAAAGTAGTAGGAATATGTTCTCATCACGGGCATCTATGCCCCTTTTGATGCAACCTATTATCTTATTGGCCTTGGCAGCAGCTGCCTGACACTGGTTTTTGCAGCTTAGTTTGCTGTTTATTAAAATTCCTAGATCCTTTTCCATGTCAGTGTTACCGAGTGTTTTACCATTTAGTATGTACGGGTGACTTGCATTATTCCTTCCCATGTGCATAACTTTACATTTCTCAGTGTTAAACCTCATCTGCCACTTATCTGCCCAAGCCTCCAATCTATCCAGATCCCTCTGTAGTGGTATACTGTCCTCTTCAGTGTTAATTACTTTACACAGTTTAGTGTCATCTGCGAAAATTGATATTTTACTATGCAAGCCTTCTACAAGATCATTAATAAATATATTGAAGAGAATAGGGCCCAATACTGACCCCTGAGGTACTCCACTAGTGACAGTGACCCAATCTGAGTATGTACCGTTAATAACCACCCTCTGTTTTCTATCATTGAGCCAGTTACTTACCCACTTACAGACGTTTTCTCCGAGTCCGAGCATTCTCATTTTATATACTAACCTTTTATGAGGTACAGTGTCAAATGCTTTGGAGAAGTCCAGATACACGACATCCATTGATTCGCCGCTGTCAAGTCTAGTACTTACCTCCTCATAGAAACTGATTAAATTAGTTTGACATGACCGATCCCTCACGAAGCCATGCTGATATGGCGTTATTTGCTTATTTCCCATAAGATGCTCTAACATAGCATCTCTCAGAAAACCTTCAAACAGTTTACCCACAACAGATGTTAAACTTACCGGCCTATAGTTTCCAGGCTCTGTTTTTGGACCCTTTTTGAATATTGGCACCACATTTGCCATGCGCCAATCCTGTGGGACATTCCCTGTCAGTACAGAGTCCGCAAATATCAGAAATAAGGGTCTGGCTATGACATTACTTAATTCCCTTAGGATACGGGGGTGTATGCCATCCGGTCCTGGCGATTTGTCTATTTTGATTTTTTTAAGTCGCTGTTGTACTTCTTCCTGGGTCAGACAGGACACTTTTAATGGCGAATTTATTTCAGCATTCAGCATTTCATCTGACAGTTTATTTTCCTCAGTGAATACATTGGAGAAAAAAATATTTAACAGCTTTGCTTTCTCCTCGTCGCTCTCTGCGACTCCCCCCTCATTACTCTTTAAAGGGCCGACACCTTCAGATTTATACTTTTTAACATTTATATAATTGAAGAACATTTTAGGGTTAGTTTTACTCTGTTTGGCAATTAATCTCTCGGTCTCTAGTTTGGCCGCTTTTATTTGTTTTTTACATGTTCTGTTTTTTTCCTTATAGTTTTTCAGTGCTTCCGTGCTACCCTCCTGTTTTAGGGTTTTATATGCTTTCTTTTTGTCATTTATTGCTTTCTTTACAGTTCTGTTTATCCACATTGGTTTCTTTTTGTTCCTTAACCTTTTATTCCCATACGGTATGTACCTCTCACAATGAGATTTTAGGATGTTTTTAAAGATATCCCATTTTTTGGCTGTATTTTTATTTTTTTAGGACTTTGTCCCAGTTAGTTAGGGCTATGGCCTCTCTTAGTTGGCTAAATTTAGCTTTTTTGAAGTTTGGTATTTTTGTTTCTCCCTGTAGAAACGCTCTTTTGAATGATAATTGGAAGGTTATTACTTTATGGTCACTATTTCCCAGGTGTCCCCCAACCTGCACGTCTGTTGTTCTGTCAGGTCTATTGGTTAATATTAAGTCCAGTATGGCCGTCCCTCTAGTCGGGTCCTGAACCAGTTGGGAGAGATAATGGTCTTTGGTTATTGCCAAGAATCTGTTTCCTTTATGAGATATACAAGTTTCAGTTTCCCAGTCTATATCTGGGTAGTTGAAGTCCCCCATAATAACCACCTCATTATGATTTGCCGCCTTGTCTATCTCGTTTAGTAGTAGATTTTCTGTGGACTCTGGTATATTAGGTGGTTTATAGTAGACTCCTATTAGTAATTTATTGTTGTTTTTAGCTCCATGTATCTCTACCCACAGTGACTCCACATGTTCATGTCCATCACTTATAAGTGAGAGATACTTGGCAAATCGTTTTGTACAAAATTATTTGAGCCCATCTGCCGCACGTCAAGGCGATCTCTGTTAGACGGGTTCCTAACACTAAATTCTACCTGTTAAGTGCCATGATGGCTACCATACACTTCAGGGAGTGTAGGTTCCACATGCATGCTGGGTCTGCTTCAATAACTGTCATTTTGGGTGCTGGAGGTGTGGCTGCCTCTTCAGTCATGCACTCCTGACCACCTTGTCTGCCCTATAGGCTGATTTTAATTAGTGTGAGTATATAGTCAGGCCTGCTCCCCCTCACTCACTGAAGCCATTTGGCACCAGGAGTGAGATGGTTTGTGGACTCTCACTGCAGTCTTTGGTGGCCATTTGGCGCCGGGGGTGTTGTGGAGTGGACCTGCATGCATGTTGGTACCTGCACTTATTGGTTACAGTGGAGGCCATTTTGGCACCCAAAATGACAGTTATTGAAGCAGACCCAGCATGCATGTGGAACCTACACTCCCTGAAGTGTATGGTAGCCGTCATGGCACTTAACAGGTAGAATTTAGTGTTATGAACCCGTCTAACAGAGATCGCCTTGACGTGCGGCAGACGGGCTCAAATAATTTTGTACAAAACGATTTGCCAAGTATCTCTCACTTATAGTGTAGCACTTGTAATTATTATGCAATTTTGTACTCTATATTGCAGTGAGAAGTTATCTAGAGTCAACAAAGCGGCAGCAGGGCCTCTCCTGTATAATGTTTCCTCATCCAAAATACCGCAGTGACATTCCCTGTAATTTTTTATTACTCATTCAAATAACAGGGCATCTTATCGTCACTACCTCCCCAAGTCGGGAATGGGTAATTGCTGCGCGCCTGCTGCCTTCCTTGGATTCTTCTCCTTTAATAACTTGACCCACCATTTCCACCCAATCAGAGTTCAGCCAGTGACCTCCCTTGGATGTGGTATCCCTTTTTCAAGCTCCCTCTTGTCCACATCAGGTAGTGGTGGAGCATCTGCATGCTTGGAGGGTCCAGCATGCTCTCCCTCCTCTTCCTACTTCTCCAAGGCCGAGACCACAACACCACCATATCCTCTGTAGAAAGCCTGCGCTGTTCAGAGGGAAGTGGAACCCCTGTAATCATACAATGTTCAGAATTTAGACAAACAACTCAGAACTCTTAACAAATTCAAATTCACCCCTTAATGACCGGGCCATTTTACACCTTTCTTCCCAGGCCATTTTTAGCAAATCTGACATGTGTCACTTCTAGGGTTGAGCGAACCCGAACTGTAAAGTTCAGGTTCGTACCGAACTTTAGGATTTTTGGACCCCGGACCCGAACATTTTGGGTTCGGTGGTCGGCGATTTCTTGGCGCTTTTTGAAAGGCTACAGAGCAGCCAATCAACAAATGTTTAACTCTGTGCCCTTAGAAGCCATCACAGCCATGCCTACTAATGGCATGGCTGTGATTGGCCAGTGCAGCATGTGACTCAACCTCTATATAAGCTGGAGTCACATAGCGCTGCACGTCACTCTGCTCTTACTAGTGTATGGAGAGGATGCTGCTGCTGTGAGGGAGAGACTAGGACAAAATATTTAATCAGAAGTGCTTGTGAACTCAGCGATCTACATAGATTTAGTTTTGTGGGTTCAGTGCACAATCTATTAAAGGGTTTCTAGCACCAGGCGGGCTGGAGGGACGCTGTGGGCGGCAGAAATAGTGAGTAGACGGAGCCTCTAGATGCTGAAAAGACGCCCACATAGCACCTAGAGGCTCATTTGCATATCAATAAAAGTATATTTTTAAGCTTAACGGCAGCAGACAAAGGTAATACAAGAGCACTGTTAGGTAGTGCAGACACTAGCAGATCGCTAGTGTCAGTCAGCCAAAAATCTCAAAATCTGGTGGTAGAAACCCTTTAACCCTGCCCTGAGCCCAGTGACACAGAAAAATAACTTTGATCCATCTGTTAGTTAGGTGGGCGGCGGCGGCCATTTTATGCAAGCTCAGTGCACCAGCACTGCATATGTGCTTTTGTGACATTGAAATCCAAGCTTGAAATGCTTCAATAATAATCTGGGTTTAAAAAAAACACCCATTTTTGGCAATATCCTACATCTGGTGCCTTTGCAGCATTAGTCAGTGTGCAATTTAACCACCTCCGGACCGCTGTACGTAGATTCGCGTTCCGGAGGTGGCAGCGCTGCGCACAATCACGCATATACGCGTCATCACGCGAGACGCGAGATTTCGCT